>NC_142009.1:48187249-48529749 GCF_049901735.1 Notechis scutatus | reverse complement strand
TGATCTTCTTTCTTTGAAATCCATTGGCTGTTAGTACGTTGGTGAGTGTTTAGTTCGGTTTTTAGGTGTTGTTCATCAGCTAAGCATTTTGTTCTGGAGATGAGTGTCTCAGCTACGGAATTGATCTGTGCTGGGTGGTGGTGTGAGAGTGCGTGTAGATAGCGGTTTGTATGTGTTTTCTTTTGGTAGATGGTGTGTCCTAGGGAGCCATTGGGTTTTTGTATACCAAGACATCTAGGAAGGGAAGTTGATTGTTAGCTTCTGTTTCCATGGTGAATTGTATTTTGGGGTGTAGGCTGTTGAGGTGTGTGAGGAAGTTGTTCAGTTTTTCTTTCCCGTGTGGCCAGATTATGAAGGTGTCATCTACGTATCTGAGCCAGAGTTTGGGTTTGTGATCATATTTTTCTAGAGCTTGTGTTTCAAAGTGTTCCATGTAGAGGTTTTGCGATGACAGGTGAGAGGGGTGATCCCATGGGTGCTCCTTCTATTTGTTTGTATTTTTGTCCATTGTAGGTGAAGTATGTATTGGATAGACAGTGGTTGGTCAGATCTAGGATGTGCTTGGGGGGTTGTATTTGTTTTGGATGGCTGTCAAGGCTTCTTTTATTGGCACTTGGGTGAAGAGGATATGACATCGAAGCTAACTAGTAGGTCGCTGGGTTGTAAGTTTTGTTTCTTTATGATCTCGATGAACTGGAATGAGTTTCTTACATGTGAGTTGATGGATTCTGCATAGGGCTGTAGTTGTTTGGCGAGAAATTTGGCTAGGTTTTGTAGAGGTGAGCCTATGGAGCTGACTATTGGTCTAAGTGGAGTTCCTTCTTTGTGTATCTTGGGGAGACCATAAAGCTTAGGGCATCTGGATGATTTCTCTCTGGGTATGATTCTTTGCTGGATTTCTTCACTGATGGGGGAGGCTTTTATTTTGGATCTGGTGGTTTTTTCTAGGTAGGTGGTGGGGTCTGTCTTTAGGGGTTTGTATGTGGGGTCTAGGAGTAGGTTGGTTAACTTGGTTTGGTAGTCAGATGTGTTCATAACCACTGTCGCGTTGCCCTTGTCTGCTGGTAGGATTATTATGCTGGTGTCTTCTTTCAGGTTACGTAGTGCAGTTTGTTCTTCTTTGGATAAGTTGCTTTTGGGTGGTTTGCTAGTGCAGAGGATGTTGGTGATTTCGAGTCTGATTCTATTAGCCTCATCAGGGTTGGTTTTGGTCAGGCTGGTTTCAACTCCGCATATGATGGTTTCTGTGGGGATGTGTTTGGGAGCAACAGCAAAGTTGAATCCTTTTGAAAGGACCTTGGTTTCGGCTTCGGTGAGGATCTTGTCTGAGATGTTGTGCACTGTTTGTTTCATGTGTGGCTGTGAGGGGGGAGTTGGTTTCTGGCATTGTTGTAGTTTTCTGAGTTTGTTGGTGTGTGTGTCTGTTTTGAGGGTGGTCTGTGTTTCGGCTCTCCAGACAGCGAGTTGTTTGGATTTGTCCCAAAGTAAGGGGTGAATCTTGTTGCTGAGTCTGAGGTGAAGTGTAAGAAGATCTTTGTTGATTTGGTCTAGGAGAAATCTTTTGTGTGAAGTTCATTTCTAATTAGGGCCAATTCTGTTCTTTTTAGGATGCGTTTGGTGGCTGCTGTGTTGGTGTGGAATTTCAATTGGAAGCTTGTGGGAATTAAATTTTGATCTCGGCAGTTGCATAGGAATGTGAGGTCACATAAAATGGAAGCTCTTTGGACTTCAAGTTTTTCATAAGTCCTGGTCAGATGGTGGGTTTCCTCCCGTAGAGGTGCAATATTTGTTTTCTGAGGTTCTCGGGTATTTGTATGTGGATCTTTGGTTATTCGGGTTTTCCCGCGTAAGATTCAAAGTATCTAGGCAACGTTTCGGCGAGGTCCCACTCGCCATCTTCAGGCTGGTGCTTTCGGCTTAGTGCCAGTGCAAGCAGTGTGTGACCGGAGCTGCCATCTCTCTATATATTCGGAGAAAACCCGAATAACCAAAGATCCACATACAAATACCCGCGAGAACCTCAGAAAACATATACATATATATATATACATACATACATATATATATATATATATATATACATACATACATACATACATATATATATATATATATATGGATCTTTGGTTTTATATATATATATAACCAAATATATATATATTTGTGTATATATATATATATATATATATATATATATATATATATATATATATATATATATATATGTTGTGATTCCGGCATCTGCTACAGGTTTTTTGAATGACAGCTCCAGCGAGGAGGACTTATATGAATCAGCAAGTTCTAACGATGAGGAGGAGATGAATGCATTTGATTTGCAAGGTCGGCTTGAACCTTCAAACTCCTCCACCCTTCAATTAGGTGGTCAGCCGGGAACGGGTGATAATGAGGAACAAATGTTATCTTCAGGTGAAGAAGATGATAATTTGGATGATTGCTGGGTAGATGTCAGGACAAGACGTCTCCTGACAAGGAGGAACCAACGAGGTTACAGTAGGAGAGCAGACCAGCAATTAGACTAATTAGTTACTCTATAAAGGGAGAGATATGACTTTGCACTTTGTCCGGAACAAAGTGTCTATTTGCAAGAGAGAACTGAAGAGCACAGTTTGGAGGATTTTGATCTGAAATATCTTGTTGGGATTTGGATTTAATTCGTTGGAACTTCTACTTATTGGAATTATTTTGTGAAGGAATTTGATCTGAAGAATCTTGTTGAGTCTTGGATTTAGTTCGTTGGAACTTTTACTTATTGGAGCTATCTGTGAAAATTCCTGTTTGCTGCCTTTCTTTACAAGGACTGCTGCTTTCAGCCTTAACTGTTTATTTTAGAAGGTGGGACATAACATTTTTGTTCGGACCTAACAGACCATCTTTGCAACGATGGATTCAACTCAAATGCAACAATTAGTGGAGCAGCAACAGATGCAAATAAATCAATTACTCCAGAGCAACGTATCCCTTCAAAATCAGGTAACACAATTATTATCGTTCGTTGCCAATTCTCAAACTGTTTCAGCTGCAGCTGGAGTTCCCCCTGCACCCCCTGTGAGAAAAATTCCGATAGCTATGCCAGATAAATTTTCTGGGCAAACGGACATGTTTTCAACATTTTTGGGTCAGTGCCAATTGTATTTTTCTGTGAGGCCGGAGGATTTTCCAACCGATCGAGTTAAAATTGGCTTTATTATTAGTTTGTTAACCGGGCAGGCTGCCAAATGGGCTACTCCTTATTAGTACAAGATAGTCCATTACTGGACGATTTCCAGGGGTTTATTCAACAGATGAACGTTATGTTTGAGAATCCAATTAAATCTCAAACTGTGGACAGAAAATTGAGGGATATTATTCAAGGTAAACACTCATTGCAAGAATACGTTGCAGAATTTCGCTTGTTGTGTATGGACTCCACCTGGAATGAACCAGCTCACATGGCAGCATTCCAAGAGGGTTTGTCCGACATTATCAAGGATGAACTAATTCATGCAGAGCGTAGCTTCAACTTTGGACACATTGATTACTCAATGCTTACGTATTGAAGCTCGCCTACAACATCGTGGGTGTAAACGGACCGTTGCAGAGCCACCTGTGTTTCCTCGTTCACGCACCCCGCCTATGAGGGTTTTCCAATCCAGAATTCCAGCAGAGGAGCCGATGGAGATAGGCGCACTCCGCCCTCGTTTAACAGTTCAGGAACGATCGAGAAGATTTCAGGAAGGTTTGTGCCTTTATTGCGGGGTTCGGGACATTTTGCAAATTCCTGCACTCGGAAGGGGACTCGTGGACCTGTATCAAAAACCCATTGCTGGTCCGTCGGAAACGGGTAGGCCCGACCTCAGGAAACCCTAGGTCGGGCACAGTATTCACTTTCATCTCAAATTGCTGAAGTTAATTCTGGCCCTCCTCGACATTTACTTTTTGGACACTCGCATATTCTTGCAATCTCGGAAGGAGGGAATCCCTGCCGTGGCACTGGTGGATTCAGGGGCTATGACTAGCTTTATGGATTATGATTTCAGTAAAACATTTCAAAGTTCCTTTAGTGCCTGTGAATCCCCATGCAGGTGGAAACCATAGATGGGCGCGAACTCAAGTCGGGACCTATTCGCTTGCCACCCAACCACTGCGTATGCGTATTGCGGATCACGAGGAGGCGATAAGTTTTTATATCACTTCGAACCTCCATCTTCCTTTGGTGCTCGGAGTATCCTGGCTGCGTCTACACGATCCGTTGGTGGCTTGGGCGCGAGAACGCTGTTTCTTTTCCAAGCTTGCAATGTGTGGACCACCTGAGACATGTCTGCGCAGGCCAACATATTGTCGCTTCTGCTGCCTCGATTCCTTCAGAGCTGTCGGATTTCCCGATGTTTTCAGTGAACAGGAGGCAGATCAATTACCACCACATCGTGTTTATGACTGTCCGTGGATTTGATACCGGACGCTCCATTACCAAAGGGGAGGTTGTATTCTTTGTCTGAGCCTGAACTAGTTGCACTTCGAGAATTTTTGAATAAAAATCTAGCTCGGGATTTATTCGACCTTCGTCATCCCCTCTTTCAGCACCTGTTCTCTTTGTCAAGAAGAAGTCGGGAGAACTTCGTCTTTGTTGTGACTATAGACACTTAAATGCTATCACTGTGAGAAATAGCTATCCTTTACCGCTCATCTCCGAATTGTTGGAGCGGTTACGGGAAGCTACAATTTTCACGAAACTTGACTTACGTGGAGCTTACAATTTGGTTCGGATGCGTAAGGGAGACGAGTGGAAGACGGCTTTTGGCACTCGTTATGGTCATTTCGAGTACACCGTTATGCCATTTGGTTTGACCAACGCTCCTGCTGTATTTCAACATTTAATGAACGATATCTTTCGAGACATGTTGGATAAGTTTGTTGTCATATATTTGGACGACATTTTGATTTATTCAAAATCTAAAGAGCAACATCTTCAGCAGGTGCGTCAAGTGCTTCAGCGTCTTCGGGAACATAAACTTTATGCTAAATTAGAAAAATGTTTTTTTTTTCAGTCGTCTATCGAATTCTTGGGACACATTATTTCTCCTGTGGGCATTGCTATGGACCCCAAAAAGGTTGAGGCGTTGTGTAGTTGGGAAGCTCCTCGTCGGGTTAAAGATGTGCAACGACTTTTAGGATTTGCCAACTATTATCGGACTTTCATTCCAGGTTTTGCGAAGATAATGGATCCCATAACCCAGCTTCTTTGTAAGAAGGTTCCATTTGTGTGGGGGCCTCCACAACAACAGGCTTTTGACACTTTGAAAAAGCATTTATAACTGAACCCATATTGAAGCATCCTGATCCGGATCGCCCATTTGTGGTCGAGACAGATGCTTCTAATGTCGCTATCGGAGCAGTGCTGTTACAAGCTTCGGAGGATGGCACTCTTTTGTTTCCTTGCGCTTATTATTCTAGGAAGCTTACAGCTTCGGAACGCAACTATACCATTTGGGAAAAAGAGTTGTTAGCTATTAAGGTTGCTTTTGAGACTTGGAGACATCATTTGGAGGGAGCTCGACACAAGGTGGAGGTTCGGACAGATCATAGGAACCTGGAACATTTGACCACGGCTAGGAAATTGAATCAAAGGCAGATTCGTTGGTCGTTATTTTTGCCAGATTTAATTTCTCGGTTACTTACGTTCCAAGTGGTCAGAACCGGAGGGCGGATGCATTATCTCGAAACCGGAGTATACTTATGCCGAAGATCCTCTTCCTTTACGGACAGTGTTACCACCGAATCTCTAGCCGTACTGCAGGAACCGGTAGATTTACGGGCCCAACTACGAGAGGCGCAACGTTGGATGTGTGGACGCAGCAGAGACGGGAGGACATTGGCCCAACTTCTCCATGGTCTTTTGAAGACGATCTGCTTGATATCGGGTTTATTATATGTGCCTACCAGACCGTTGAGGGCTCTCATCATGACACAATGTCATGATAACCCAGCCGCTGGTCATTTTGGATTACACAAGACCTTGCATTTGGTCACTCGGACTTTTTGGTGGCCTCGAGTTCGTCATGATGTGTCTTCTTACGCCGCTTCTTATGCGTTCAATGTAGGCAAGCGAAAGCAGCATCCGGTGCACCTCCTGGACTTTTGCAACCCTTGCCGACTCCAAGTAGACCATGGGGAGCGATCTCTATGGACTTTCTGACACATTTACCGTCTTCATCGGGGTTCACAACAGTGCTTGTGGTAGTGGATATGTTGACTAAAATGGCCCATTTCATTCCCTGTCGGAAATTACCATCGTCCCGCACTCACGGCTCAGTTATTTTTGCAACATATCTTCCGTCTACATGGACTGCCTGATAGAGTGGTTTCTGATCGTGGGGTCCAGTTTACGGCAGAATTTTGGAAACAGTTAATGGCGGCTTTGCAAGTGAAAGTATGTTTAAGCGTCAGCGCACCATCCGGAAACTGATGGCGGGACGGAGAAGGTGATTGGGATTCTTACTCAATATTTGAGATGTTTTGTTAATTTGCGACAAAACGATTGGGTGAAATACCTCCCGTTAGCAGAATTCGCGTTTAACAACTCGCAGCATACCTCCACCCGTGTCACGCCATTTTTTGCAAATATGGGTTATCATCCGCGTTTCTTCCCATTAACTATGATGGATTCCCGGTTCCTGAGACCCGAGAGTTTTTGGAAGAACTACACGCAGTTCGCCGTCTACTGATACAACAATTGAACAAGGCAAAAGAAGATTATAAGCGGTTTGCAGATCGGTCCCGTCGAGATACACCTCCGTTAGTTGTGGGTGATAAAGTGTGGCTATCTACAAAACATCTGAAGGTCGATCGCCCTATTAGAAAACTTGATCATCGGTTTATTGGTCCGTTCCCGATTGAGGCAGTTATTAATCCCGTGGCATACCGCCTCACTTTGCCACGATCCATGCGTATTCACCCGTCTTTCATCGATCTCTTTGATTCCTGATTCTTCTGTTTGTCGATTACGTGATTCTGCTGAACCGGGTCCGTTATCATTGCCTTCTGAGGAGCCTGCTGTTGATTATACGGTGGTCGACATCCTTGATTCCCGTTGGCTCAAAGGCCGCTTCCAGTATTTGGTCAGGAGGAGGGTAGATGACTCGGAGGTTTGTTCCTGGACGGATGCGTCTACACTTCATGCTTCGGATCTGCTTCGAGACTTTCATGCACGCTTCCCTTCGAAACCGCATCCGGATCGCCAGACCCGGGGGAAGGGCCCTGCGGTGAGGGATAGTGTTGTGATTCCGGCATCTGCTACAGGTTTTTTGAATGACAGCTCCAGCGAGGAGGACTTATATGAATCAGCAAGTTCTAACGATGAGGAGGAGATGAATGCATTTGATTTGCAAGGTCGGCTTGAACCTTCAAACTCCTCCACCCTTCAATTAGGTGGTCAGCTGGGAACGGGTGATAATGAGGAACAAATGTTATCTTCAGGTGAAGAAGATGATAATTTGGATGATTGCTGGGTAGATGTCAGGACAAGACGTCTCCTGACAAGGAGGAACCAACGAGGTTACAGTAGGAGAGCAGACCAGCAATTAGACTAATTAGTTACTCTATAAAGGGAGAGATATGACTTTGCACTTTGTCCGGAACAAAGTGTCTATTTGCAAGAGAGAACTGAAGAGCACAGTTTGGAGGATTTTGATCTGAAATATCTTGTTGGGATTTGGATTTAATTCGTTGGAACTTCTACTTATTGGAATTATTTTGTGAAGGAATTTGATCTGAAGAATCTTGTTGAGTCTTGGATTTAGTTCGTTGGAACTTTTACTTATTGGAGCTATCTGTGAAAATTCCTGTTTGCTGCCTTTCTTTACAAGGACTGCTGCTTTCAGCCTTAACTGTTTATTTTAGAAGGTGGGACATAACATATATATATATATACACACACATACATACATGTATGTATGTATGTATGTATGCGAAATACATGCATCACCACAAAATCTCCAGAAACGTAAAGCCTACAAACTTGAAATGTGACACGTATGTTCCTCTTGGCTTCTAGCTGCTCACTAAGAAAGGATTTTTCGAAATGACCATCAGAGCTTTAGTATTTCGTATATCCTTATTCTTATTCTTATTATGTATATTCTTATTAACATGCTCTGATGCTAAGGAGTTCTACTCCCCCTGCCCACCTGAAAAGAAATCTGTTCCAAATGCAAAACACAAGCAGAGGAAGAAGTTTCAGTTTTAGTTTCACAGCAGCAACCAGCTTTTAGTACAGAACAGTTGAGCAAAGCCATGCCCAGGCTCCTTGCTGTCTCCTTCTTGCTCACACAGCAAATACTGTTTCAGTTTCCAAACAGCCCTCAACTCTCTCACACACTGACAGGAAACTAGCCAGATGAATACCGATGGATGCTGGTAGGCAGATGCAGAATTTTTCCCCCCTTATTTTCCACCCCCAAAACTAAGCCCGACCACATAGTTTCGTAGCGAAGCATGGGTATCAAGCTAATTTATAATAAAATAATAATAAAATATTTTAAATTACTAGATGCTATGTGGATAAAGTGTTAATATTTGAACGTTTTCCTACTTCCTAAGGCTAAATATAGGGAACCTAAGAATCTATAAAACAGAGTTCTTCATAATGTAACATGCACCTACTGTGGAATGCAATGTCATCAAATTCATAAAGGTCACCAATTTGGACTGTTCTAAAATGGGACAGGACTTATTCAGGGAAAAATGCTTTAATTGACAAAGGCAATAAAAATTAAATTCTATTTGCCAGGGGAATCACAATTGAAGAGGACTATCTTGTTCATGCCTGCTTGGTCATTATTTTCTACAGAATGTTCAATTCCCTAGGTCTTTGGCCTAATCCAATAAGGCTTGTATATTCCAAAAAGGGCATAATGCTTCACTATATTCAACTCATTGCAATGTCCTTTTACTGACAAGACAGGTGTGTACACTGCTGATGGTTAGCACCTCCTTCTTCACCAGCTTTGCCAGTATCAGACTCAAAGCATTTGGCAACCCAGCAGAAGGCTCATTATTCAAATTCTGTTAGTCTTTGGATAGTACTAGAATAGGCAGGACCAAGTGGGAATGCCAATCTCAAACACAAAGAATGTCCAAATAGGATAACAGGCTCCCCTTTGAATCTTCCAGCTTGAATGGCTAAGGGGGCGGGGGGGAAGTACTTTCCATATAATTTCTTTTATTTTTTCTACAGGCTAACTCATACCTTTATCTGCAGCTATAATATTCATATTCAGTAACAAAGACAACGAAGCAGTTAAGAAAACTGCTATTTTTTTCCTTTTGACATTTAAAGGGAAACAAACATAGTGACAGGCAGCAAATGGGCAAAAAAGCATCATTGGATACTTCATTATTAAAGTAGTTGTAAATGTAAGAAAACAGTGCATAAAAAGTGGACTCCGTGAATTGTTTCGGGATACCCATGTCATAGCAGTGCTGCATTCATTCTGCATTCTGCAAACATCTGATTCATAATCCAGATTAGTGAACAAATGCAAAATCATCATCTAAAATATTAAAACATATCACTGGGAACAACAAGGTTGCATGTGACAGCATGATAGATTTTTGTTTAAAAAAAAATGAATAATTCAAATTTTTAACATAATTACCTTGTGAAACCAGTTTGTTTTTTTTTTACATCTTTGGGAACTTCAGTCATACCAGGAAACTGTCTGTGTGCATTATTTATGCAAGAACAAAACATAGCAAACATAAGTATCTAGCGCAAGATGCTTATAATAAATTGATTTTCAGAAACTTTCTGAGAAAAAACCAACAGCAAGTTCAAACACACACACACACACACACAGGAAGGGAGGGAAGGAGGTATACTTATCAATCAATCAGTAGTGGGTATCTGCCATCCTGGCAAAGGATGGTTAGCTGTCAACGTGAGGAAATTGATTGTGGCAGACAACTGAATGGTTGCATGAATGAGTATTTGCATATTACAATATATGTATACCCATAATAAACCAAATTCTCCAAAATTCAGAAAAGCATATGAAATAGTAAACCAACAAAATTAAAATCATGCAGGAAGAAAAAGGAACATAGATAAAATTAATTTCTAGCAACACCATGCAACATTATTTCCTATATCTTTCTATCCTGGCAAAGCACTTCTGTCTCCATCACACCAGTGCATTGCTTTTTACACTGCTTCTTGTTTGTTAAACATTTCATTTCTTCCTTTTTTCAGGATCTCTTCAGCTCTATGTAGCCATGACTTTCTCACTCTTCCATTTCCTCTTGACTTATTTGCCCTTCTTCAATGGTTTGTTTTGAGTTTTGATCCTCATTCATTCTCTTCATAGGTACAAGGCACAGTAATGTATTTCTTTCCATTGGTTCATTCACCTTCATATTCAGCAAAGGATCTTTCAGCACCCAGGTGTTCTTCACCCTATCTCTTATGGTTTATCACATACTTAAGTAGCCGGTTCCCACTCCATCACATTGTTTACATTTCTCCTGACACTTGTAACTCTTACACTTCCATAAGGAAGGAAATAGACACAGCCATTTTACCATCTTTCATCATTCTTTGCAACAGACCACAAATTACCCACCATCTTTCCACCAATATTTCCTGTTTTAAAATTTCATTTCCTCCTTTATATAAACACTCTATTGGACATATCTACTTGCTCTATTTTATGTGTAACTTGCAATTATGCAGTCTATTTACTCTATCACTTACAATTGTATTTGTCTTTAATACATTTCTGTTCCATGTCACTGCATCATATAACCCAGTATTCAATGAATAGCATTCAGATTCTCAGCCAACCCAGTGACTTCTGCATACAAAAGTACATTCACACTCCCAGACAACATACCTCTACCATTATCACAAGCATCCCGTATATATTTATTTAGAAATGCACTGAAAAGCTTTAAAAACTTGATATGGGGCCAGGATTTAAGGTGAGCCTTGCTGTATAGTTATAGGATGTAAAGGCTTTTTTGAGCACCTTGGATGCATTGTAAAGGGTCTCAAAGCCTCTTTGTTTCTCCACTTCTCCAGACTGTGCTCTGGAGGTTTTAGACTCCTCTCAAACCAACATCCCAGAATAAACCAAACTTTTAGCAGTCCTCCATTTAGGTTTACCTGTCATCTATGTGCTTTCTCAAAGCCATCAATTTACACCAGTTACTGTTGTGTAGATCCATCTTATTTAACAACAGTAATAGCACTTAGACTTATATACTGCTTCACAGTATTTTACTACCTCTCTAAGCGCTTTACCGAGTCAGCATATTGCCCCCAACAATCTGGGTCCTCATTGTACTGACTAGGAGTAAATTGCATTCTATCTTGCCTTTTGGTGCTTTGGAAAATAGTTTGACCCCCTCATCTTTATAGCAGCCCCTCAAATATTGGAGCACTGCTATCATGTCTCCCTTATTTCTCTTTTTCATTACACGATAATCATTTTTGTTGCTCTTCTCTACACTCTTTCCAGAGTCTCAACATCTTTTTGTATTGTGGTGACATATTAGCCATTATACACCTCTTTGATGGGTTTCTCATCTTTAAGACATCAGTCCCAAAGTCAGTCCAAGAGCCCTTCCTTCTTCTATGCAAATATTTTCCAATGGAAAATGCAATTAACTCCTAATCTCAGTTTCTCTGGTCAGCTGGATAGGACAATGCTGGCTAGGTATCTGCATGAGTATGTGAACAGTTAGCAGGAAGTAATGGTTGTATGCAGGCAATTATACAGAACACTGGAAAAATAAGAACTAAATATTGCTAAAGAGATTATTATAGGCCCAAAGGTTTGCTAGATACCACACAAGTCTTAACATTTATTTCATTCAGATATTGCCCCATTTTTATAAGTTAGAGACATTATCATTCTGATTAGTCACAATCTACTACCTGTTACGGTGTTCTTAAGCCAAAATATGTCCAGAGTTATTTTCTCATATACTTACAGAATTATACAACACTTTCCACAAAATAAAAGCACCCAAGAGCTGTGATCCCACCCATATTCACTGAACTGATATAAACTGTTGTATTAATTAACATTAGCACACTTAACCACTGGTTGTTACATCATAGCAAAATATACACTATATCCTCTAAATTATAAACATGTAAATGTGAACTATATTTAAGAAAAATAAAGTCTGATGAAACAGGTGCTTTATCTTGTAGTCTTACAATAAAACATACAAAGTACACCATCATTTTCCAGATGAAGAAAGTGCAAAAGAAAAATATATCCTGCCTCTTTTTTCTACAAACAGAAAAATTGTGCTTACAAAAAGCAATAAGTGAGCAAATAACTTTGAAACAAGTTCTTAAATCTGTAACTTGTTTCGGGGATTTTTTTAAAAGAATATTTGCATATGAATCTCTGATGGGAAAAAAACAACTTTGCAATCATGCCAACCTCTTACACATCAGAACAATGAAGTGTCTTCTTTCCTGATGAAAGTATTCCCACAAATCCCATTATCATGAAGGTATAATGACAATAATGCGAACAGAAGCAAGATTGCAAATCACCAATCTCTCTTCTCATTAGCAAAATGCCTTCCCATACTGCAGTTTAATGAAACAGCAAAATATCAGGGATTCTCTCAGGTATCTATCTCCTTATTTAGCATATTAATATCTCTAGGTATATCATTTAATAATGTATCCAGTTTTTTTACTGTCATCCAGTTGCCTACTAATGCTTTCATGTCATATTTGTTTTACTTGACTAATAAATATTAAATGAACTAAGAGACCTAATTTGGCCATAATTACTTATTTTTCTTTTTGCCCCATCTTCTAGAACAGTGGTTGCCAACTGGTGGGCTGGGGACCACTGGTGGTCCACGAGAAAATTTTGGCGGTCTACAAAGAAATGTCCCTCCCCAAGCACTCCCCCCAAAGCAATTAATCCAAGCTTCATGGGAACACAAGGCTAATGAAGACTGGCCCTTTGGTCATTCCGGAGTAGCTCCTCCAGTCTATGGCAGGCCAGTGCACTCAGGTGGAGGAGCAGCTGCTCTGGGATGACCAAAGCACCAGTGACTACTGCAGCTCTGGAATATGGGACTGATTTTCCCACCAACGTCAGCAGGCCACCATCAGTCAAAATTCATATTAGTGGTCTGCGGGATTTAAAATTATGAGTTTGGTGGTCCCTGAGGTCCAAAAGGTTGGTGCCCCTTTTCTAGAAAACTGAGAAGTTATTGCTGTACAGTCCTTGGTGAACTCTGAGCTTGGTTGTCTGCTTTTTAGACATTTCATTACACAAATGAAATGTCTCATGGATTGATAACATCATAATGCATTGATGATGTTACCTAGTTGTGCAATGAAATGTCTGCAAGAAAGCAAGCTCAGAGAGCACCAAGGACTCTATAGTTCAATCCTGAGCTACATATATTCACTTCTGTGAGAAGTTTTATTTATATTGAGGGAAAATCACTTTTCTATACATTCTATACACAATGAAATTGTGTATTTAGCATCAAATAAAGTTTAAATAAGTAAATCATGGTCTCAGAATTGTATTGTTAGAGCCTATAAATTAATTTGCTGTCTAGTAGAGAATGCTAAACAATTTGCATTCAGATCCTGTTTTCTAGTTCTAATACTAAATCATTCTACATGTTTCTTGACATAGAGGGTGAAATGTTTCTACTCAATAAACCCTTCTTTTAGCAGAATGGGGGCCTAGGAAAAAGTCAATGTCAAGAACTTTGAAAGTTTACTCAGAGCATTCTTCATGCCACCAGAACCATTTTTGAGGTTGGAGGGAGCACAGGTCTGCTCATAAAATCTTGCATTTTAATTCATCCTATTTGTTAAATAGGAAATCCCTCCATAACTTTAGCAGAGTCATTTGGAGTTGGGAAGTAGTAAAATCAAATCAATGAAACAGAACTCAATATTACTGGATCACTCCAACAGTACTACAAACCATCTAGGTAGTATGATTTTAAAAAGGAATAACTCATTGGGCTGTAGGCCTTAAAATCAGGAGTAATATAACAAAACATTTTGACTTACCTGATAAGGAACTTATGTAACCCAACATCAAAACTTCTGTGGAAGAAAGAAAAGGGAAAGGAAGGGGAGGGGAGGAGAAAGAAAGCAAAATATTACAATTTTTATAAGATGCAAGTTTGAAATCATGATCAAATTATGATAATGAAAATGTATTCTAACTGGTCACCCAGTTAATATTAATAAGTTTTTTTGTTCATATAAAATGAAAACTGTAATTAATCAAAAGAAAAAAATGTTTCCAAATTGTTTCTTTTAGCCATATAAGAAAATGAATGGAGAAAGAACTAAAACCTTAGATTCACTATAGATTTTTCTACTTTTAAAATTTGCTTTCTGAGACATGAAAGTGTAACCACTGAAACAGATTGAACAATGAGCTTGAAATCACATTTTTAAAAATTTAAAAAAAATGATTTGAAGGGAAGAAAACCTGAGGAAGCAAGAGCAGCTGAGGGAAGAGACAGAGCAGGAGATTTGAAAATAATAGTTGTGGAGATCAAGGTTGACCTTGAGATGAAGGAAAAAAAAGGGTTTAAAAGCCTTGAAAAAACAATGTTGATTGGGGTCAAGCAAAGTTTCTTCACAGCAAATTGGCTCAAGAACTTGAAAGGACAGCTCAAAGAGAAATGTGTATAAAAATAAATCAATAATGAAAACAAAGCCAAAGACAAACACAATTAAACTCTGCAGGAGTTCCTGTGTTTTCTGATGTTAAGAAGTAATAGAAACAACTTAAGTATTAATATTCAATATTTCCATTCAAAGGGGCATTTGAACAGATGATGAGACATAGTAGTGGTACTATTTTCTTATGACAAATAAACCTTTCCTATCAGAAAGCATGAACTTTTCCTTCCCTTTTTCGGGAAAAGAATATGTGATTAAAGAACAGTTTTGTCTTACAGGGTAGAATTTGGCAAAACATTCACTATGAGTGGTTAAGTAGGATTTGGCCTCTCCCTCTTGTGGAACTTGCCAACATTAGAATCCTTTTTGACAGTATGCCTAAGAAATGTGAAAAACTTTTGTGGAAATCCAGGAAGGATATTCATGCAGAACATGGTAAAGCAAGGAGGCCAGAACTGTTTTTCTGCACTAGGTTTTTGACTGACTGACTGACTGACTATATTGTGTGTTGGGGTATCATCTTTACTTTCACAAAGAACTAAAGATTCCTTCTACTGAATGATTTCTGAAAATTGTACAGCACACTTTTGGAATTAAATAATTATTTTAATAACTGAACTATCTATACAAATTTCTTTCCAAGAGGGTTTTTTTGTCTATTAAATGAATAAAACATTAGAGTGCCATACATTTTTGTAAGATGAGATCTTTTGGAAGAACATGTAAATATCTGATAATGCCAGTTATTTGTCCATAACAACCATTTTGAAACCATTTAGTAGATTTTTCTATTTCTGTCTTTTGGAGGTTTGCAAGAATAGCATACAGAATAATCTCAAAAATACTCATACTTATCATTCTGTATTGGAACAATACCTCCTAATTTGACCTTCCTGTATCAGGCGCCTCAAATATGTTGGAACTATAACTTCCAGAATGTAATTCCATTCAGAAAAAAAAAATCTGGGAGGGTTTTGCTGTCATAGAAAACACTTGCAATTGTTAATAATTTAAAGTTGTAGATAAGCTATAATATGGTCAGCTGTTTTAGTGAAAACTAAGTTTTTCTCTGGAGGAACAAATTAGATCTTTCATTTCTCAATTCATATAAAATTTGGGACCTGCTGCTGAATCAAGTTTTTTCCAACTCTGCTTGAAATTCATGACAGCACCATCCTATACATCAATAGCTCCTTGGTTTCACTCATTCTCCAGATACCCAAGACACAGAAGGTATCACAAAGAGAGAAAGGTGATGACTGGTCCCCAGGATATCTTATGTGCTTCATGGTTGAATGGTTTTTTAATCTATCTACCCAGTGCAAAATTTTATGGTGGGTTACATAATGAGAAACGTAGTCATCAGCTACAGAATAAAACTAATAGTATTCAGTGTATTCTTACAGATATATCATTGACTGAAGGGAAACCTTCAGACAAATGACATTGATCTGCTTATGATAGCAAAATATTATTCAAAAGCAATTAACAATTGAAGTCTTCCATTTCAACAAAGGCTATCAGAAAATTTTCTGTTTCACATATAAATTATACATTCTTATTTTGCTAGCATATATTATAATTGAACCCTTGCTTACCCCATTATGGGAAAACTCCAAATATAATACTACATTTTTTATTTCAAAATGTAATAATACCAAAATAAATTTAATTTACTGATCTTTATCATGTTCTTATGTATGTGTTTTTATCCATAAAGGTTACTATGACTCAGCACTGAAGCAAGGAGTGCTGAGATAAGCAGAGCACTGTTCACTGAATTGTTATCTCAAGGAAAATCAGATCAGCTGAATTTCTGCCCATGACACTACTTTCAAATATCTTCTTGTAATTCAGAAAAAAAAAAAGAAATACAGACAATATTTGGTTTCTGTCATGCTTCCATAAGCTTGATGCAACTTCATCAAAGGAAAGACTTCATGAACTTAATTTTATGAAGTGGAATAGTTGATGCTCTCTGTGGAAATACTGATTAATTTTAGATATTCAGCTGTTACCTGCATCTATAAAATATTCTCGCAGCATCCAGTTCCCAGAAACATAGAAGTAACTTTTATGATTGCCTCAGAAGAAACAAAAGATGTAAATTTAGGCATAACCCAAAGCCATTTACTTCAAAGATATACCACTTTCTGTATATCTGAGGCAATTCCCACATAGAATATTTAGCACTGATTAAACTTCTTGTTAGGTATAACATTGATACCAAATATGGTTTGGGTGAATAAATATATAAAACTTAGATATCATGGTTTAAGTGCTTATCACTTTAAGCACAATGCAGCAGGCAATTAGCCGATTAAGGGTGCGGTTAGAAGTTACAATATAAGGAAGCATTAGAAGCTGGAAAGCTTACTGGCTGTAACTGTCTGTAACTGTGTGCTACTGTAACTGTGTGCTGCTGCGACTAACTGTGTCTTACTGTGACTAACTGTGATTACTGACTGTGAGTGCCTGTGACTGAACTGTTATTGTTTGCTACTGTTTGCTGATTTACTGCATAATTCTACTGAATATCCAGCGTTTGTTTCTCTGGAGAGTGAAACCGGAGGAGGAGAAGATATCTTTATCGGCTGATAAAGATATTGCAAGGACTCTTAACTTGGACTATACTAGTGAGTCTTACTGGATGGAAATACTGTGAATGACTTAATGGACTGAATGACAATGCTTAAACTCTAACTGGATTAAAAACTATTTAAACTACAAACAGTGTTTGTGTTCATGTGTGTATACTCTGGGGCCCTTTCCTGGTTTGACTACTGCTGCAATACTCTTCTAGGGGTTAATCCCCAAACCCTAACATTGGTTATGGGCCCAGCAGCATAGTCTAACTAACCAGGATATAGCAGAGAGAGTTGGTGTGAGTTGCACATTACTGTAAAAACAAACTGTTTTAATTAGTTTAAAATAGTCAAAATATCTGAAGAGTAATGGCACAAGTAAATTTGTCACAACTGTCCATGATATCCAGGCTGGATGGAACAAACTATGTTTCATGGTCAATGAAATGTAGTTTACTTCTACGCAGAGAAGGTTTGTGGGACATTATAGCAAACCCACCAGATGTGAGTAGATGGGATCCTGCTGATGATGATGATAACGAAAAGTTACAAGACTTTAAACTGAAGAATGAGCAGGCTTTATGCATCATAGGACTGACTCTCTGTGATCAGCAGCTTGTCCATATTCGTGGAGAAGAAAATGCTGCAAACTGCTGGGAGAACCTCAGGAAGATTTATGTTCGGGACAGTGTAGGAGCACATATAAATCTTACACGGAAGCTTTTTGAACGCATCTTCAGAGGAATGGAGATATGTTAGTTCATTTAAACTGTATGAAGAGCATTTTTCAAGATTTGCAAGAAAAAGAGCTTATATTTAATGAACTGCAACAAGTCTACATAATATTATCTTCATTAGATCAAAGCTATGATGACTATGTGACTTCGTTAGAGGTATTGCCAAAAGAAAGCCTCTCATTAACCGAGACATTACAGGCAGGCTATTAGAAGAAGCCAGAAGAAGGCGTGAGCGTGACGAGCTGAGAGAAGATAAGAAAGAAGAGAAATTATCTTCAAAGTTTGAAAGAAACCAGCAAAGCAAAGTAAAGCACCTGGAAGAAGAGAATTTATCTTCAACGGCATACACAATTAAAAAGTGTTTTAATTGTGGAGGCAGAGGACATTTGGCAAGATTCTGCAAAAGAGAAAAAGCCAGAATGTAAAAAAGCCAAAGAAAGCATTTGAACTAGCCACGTTTAGCAACTCTGATGTGAAGAATAATTTATGGGTGGTTGACAGTGGCGCATCCAACTGCATCACAAGAGATAAGACAAAATTTATAAAAATGTCTACAAGCTCTCAACATATATCTCTTGCCAATGGCTGGAACCTGAAAGCGAAAGGTCAAGGTTTTGCACGTTGTCCGTACATAAACCAGGATATAAAAATGTTGTATGTACCGCAACTAAAGTTTAATTTGCTTTCAGTAAGGTATTAGATAAATTAGGTTATGTAATTACTTTTAAAGATAATAATTGCATAATTGAAAAAGATAACAAAAGGGTAACTGCAGCTTTAAATGGAACATTATATGTCTTAGATAATAGTAAGAAAGGGGAGGCTCAAACTGTATTTAATAATATAAAGCCTCATGATGAATGTATCCATTTATTGCATAGGCGTTTGGGGCATGTAAATTTTAAAATGCTAAAAGCGTACAATTGAGTTATCTGAAGGAATAAGGTTAAAATCTTGTGATAAATATTTGCGTTGTAATGTTTGCTGTGAAGATAAGAGCAAAGTATTGCCTGCAAATAGGCTAAATGGTTTCAAAACAAAAGAACCTTTAGAAGTAGTATTTGCAGACATAATAGGTCCAAAGAAACCCAGTATGGGGGTGCTAGATATATACTGAGCATTATGGACCATTATTCTAGATATGGGTTTTGCTATTTAATGAAAAGCAAAACTGAAACATATCAACATTTTTCAATTGGCTTAGGTTTGCTGAAAGAAAGTCTAAACGTAAACTGATAACCCTGGTGACAGATAATGGCACGGAATTTATTAATAACAAATTCCAGAACAGACTTAAAGTAGCTGGAATAGAGCATAAGAAGTCTGCTCCATACAGGCCAGAACATAATGCTTTTATTGAAAGAAGAGGCCAAACACTACAGGCAATGGTTAGAACAATGTTAAATGATTCTGGGTTACCTGATTCTTTGTGGGGAGGCTACAATGTGTGCTAATAACATATTGAACAACGTTGTTAATACAACAACAGGTGAAATACCATTCACCAGATGGCATGGCAGGAAACCTGATCTAAGTTACCTGCACACATTTGGTGCACCAGCATGGGTGCATATTCCTGCACAACTCAGAAAAAAAGGGCAACATAGAGCTAAAAGATTTTCTTCGTTGGTTATCAGGCAAACCATAGGGCATATAGATTTTGGGAGAAAGGCACATCTAAAGTGTTATGTAGTGCTAGTGCCCAATTTCTAGAACATGAAGGATGGGAGAAATTAGAACAGGATGCCAATAAAGATGTAATTATTGAATCCTATAGAAATCCCATTAGTTATCCCTGTAACTTTAAAAATAAAGTAAAGAGACAAATACAGGATGAAATAGTGCCCATAAAGGAAGAAACAGATTCAATAGCTGAACAGGATGAGGAAGATGAACAGGTAGTAGTTCAACAAAGTCCTCCTGTAAGCCCTGTAATTCCCAGAAGAACTACACGTGTATCTAGACCGCCTGATAGGTACCAGGCTAACACAGTGTGCCAGATTAATCAAGTTCCTAATTCTGTTGAAGAAATTAAAAAGTATCCTACTAAGGAAAAAGAAAGATGGTATGCAGCAATGAATAAGGAACTGAATTCATTAAGTGATATGAAGGTGTATGAAAATGCCAAATTACCTGTAGGAAAGAAATCCATTGGCTGCAAATGGATATTTAAGGTAAAAACAGATAAAGATGGTAATTTAATCCATAAGGCAAGGTTAGTAGCCCAAGGTTTTAGGCAGAATGCTAATGACTACGATGAGGTGTTTGCACCTAGTCTTAAGGCAGCAACCTTGAGAGCAGCTTTAGTGTGGGCAGCTAGTAAAAACTATATAGTTAACCATTTAGATGTGGAAACAGCTTACTTGCACGCCCCATTAAAACATACTATTTATATGAAAAAACCTGTTGGTATTAAAAGTGAAAATAAGGATAATAATGATTGTTGGTTGTTAAAGAAAAGCCTCTATGGTCTTAAACAATCAGGCTCTGAATGGAACCAGTATATTGTAAAGGAACTAGACAATATAGGATTTAAAGCTGGTTTAGCCGATCCATGTCTGTTTAAGAGGGAGACAAATGGGAAAGTATCATTATTATTACTATTCACAGATGACATTGCATTGATAACTGAAACTAATGATGAAGCAAATAAAATAATAGCATCATTAGGAAAGAGAATTAAGATCAAGCAATTAGGGGAGATAAAGAAGTATCTCGGTTTGAATATAAAGAAAACACGGAAAGGTTTTAAGATATCTCAGGAAGATAAGATAAGCAAATTGCTAAAAGATTACAAGATGGAGCTTTGTAAGCCAGCTAAGACTCCAATGAGTCAGGAGTTTAGTAACACTGATGAACAAAGCCCTGAGTTTGATAAGGTGATTTATCAATCTTTAATTGGTAGTTTGAGTTATATTAGTAATTGGTCTAGACCAGATATATCGTACTGCGTGAATCAGTTGGCTAGATTCAATTCTGCACCATGTGAAAGACACTGGATTGCAGCTAAGAGGATATTAAGATATCTTAAAAGACAATGAATTATTCATTGTATTTAGAACCAAAGGGTGATTTAATTTTGAGTGCTTATGCAGATGCTAGCTTTGCATCAGAAAGAGACACTAGAAAGTCGACTTCAGGAACAGCCATAATGCTGGGTAAGACATTAATAGGCTGGAAGTCAATAAGACAACAGCATATAAGTTTGTCTACTATGGAGGCAGAATTCTCCTGTTTATCATTGTTATGTACAGAATTAATAATGTATAAACAAATGTTAATTGATATAGGTATAACTGTAGATTATCCTATAATTATACATGAAGATAATCAGGAAGCAATTCAAATGGCCACAAATATTGGAGTAAAAACAAAGAGCAAGCATACAGATCTAAGATACCTAAACGTGAGACAATCTGTAAGAAGTAAGATGATTCAGCTAGAGTACTGTATGTCGGAGGACAATTTAGCTGATAATTTTACTAAAGCCCAAGGTGCCAGTAAGCACCAGGAGAGTTGTGAAAAATATGGGATTAGATTGTAAAGGTATTATATATTTATTTCACCCAAAAGGGGAGTATGTTAGGTATAACATTGATACCAAATATGGTTTGGGTGAATAAATATATAAAACTTAGATATCATGGTTTAAGTGCTTATCACTTTAAGCACAATGCAGCAGGCAATTAGCCGATTAAGGGTGCGGTTAGAAGTTACAATATAAGGAAGCATTAGAAGCTGGAAAGCTTACTGGCTGTAACTGTCTGTAACTGTGTGCTACTGTAACTGTGTGCTGCTGCGACTAACTGTGTCTTACTGTGACTAACTGTGATTACTGACTGTGAGTGCCTGTGACTGAACTGTTATTGTTTGCTACTGTTTGCTGATTTACTGCATAATTCTACTGAATATCCAGCGTTTGTTTCTCTGGAGAGTGAAACCGGAGGAGGAGAAGATATCTTTATCGGCTGATAAAGATATTGCAAGGACTCTTAACTTGGACTATACTAGTGAGTCTTACTGGATGGAAATACTGTGAATGACTTAATGGACTGAATGACAATGCTTAAACTCTAACTGGATTAAAAACTATTTAAACTACAAACAGTGTTTGTGTTCAGTGTGTGTATACTCTGGGGCCCTTCCTGGTTTGACTACTGCTGCAATACTCTTCTAGGGGTCAATCCCCAAACCCTAACACTTCTCAAGAAATTTATAGTTGAGAAGATAAGTCCTGATATTCTTCCTCTGGTGGTTAATAATGCATCTTTCAAACATACTTTTGCACTGACCAAACTACACATATTCTTTCTCTTCACTTCTAATGTTTCAGTTTGGTTTCTTGTATTCCAAAAATTAATTCTGAAAAACATCCACTGGAAAGGAACCAAGTTGTTAAAAAACAATTAAAAAGCTTAAATAAATTGTAATCAAGTCACAAGATAGTTTGCATGTCTATTGGGAGGAATGAAACATACTGGTTATATGAAGAATTAAAACAAAAAATAAATATTTTTAAGCCTCTGTAAACAATGACAGAAGTATATCAAGAGAAGAGCTTGTAATTAGCCTATCGATAGTAACTACTTCACCATCTACAATCTGTTAGCTGTCAGCTCTGAGATTCAGCTGCCACAATCTATATACACTGCTCAAAAAAATAAAGGGAACACAAAAATAAGACATCCTAGATCTGAATGAATGAAATATTCTTATTAAATACTTTGTTCATTACATAGTTGAATGTGCTGACAACAAAATCACACAAAAATTATCAATGGAAATCAAATTTAGCAACCCATGGAGGTCTGGATTTGGAGTTACACTCAAAATTAAAGTGGAAAAAAACACTACAGGCCGATCCAATTTTGATGTAATGTCCTTAAAACAAGTCAAAATGAGGCTCAGTAGTGTGTGTGGACTCCATGTGCCTGTATGACCTCCCTACAACGCCTGGGCATGCTCCTGATGAGGTGGCGGATGGTCTCCTGAGGGATCTCCTCCCACACCTGGACTAAAGCATCCCCCAACTCCTGGACAGTCTGTAGTGCAACGTGGCGTCGGTGGATGGAGCGAGACATGATGTCCCAGATGTGCTCAATTGGATTCAGGTCTGGGGAACAGACGGGCCAGTCCATAGCATCAATGCCTTCGTCTTGCAGGAACTGCTGACACACTCCAGCCACATGAGGTCCAGCATTGTCGTGCATTAGGAGGAACCGCACCAGCATATGGTCTCACAAGGGGTCTGAGGATCTCATCTCGGTACCTAATGGCAGTCAGGCTACCTCTGGCGAGCACATGGAGGGCTGTGCGGCCCCTAAAGAAATGCCACCCCACACCATTACTGACACTCTGCCTAACCGGTCATGCTGGAGGATATTGCAGGCAGTAGAATGTTCTCCACGGCATCTCCAGATCCTGTCACGTCTGTCACATGTGCTCATTGTGAACCTGCTTTCATCTGTGAAGAGCTCACAAAGCCAGTGGCAAATTTTCCAATCTTAGTGTTCTCTGGCAAATGCCAAACGTCCTGCACGGTGTTGGGCTGTAAGCATAACCCCACCTATGGATGTCGGGCCCTCATGGAGTCTGTTTCTGACCATTTGAGCAGCCACATGCACATTTGTGGCCTGCTGGAGGTCATTTTGCAGGGCTCTGGCAGTGCTCCTCCTGTCCCTTCTTGCACACAGGCAGAGGTAGCGGTCCTGATGCTGGGTTGTTGCCCTCCTACGGCCTCCTCCACGTCTCCTGATGCAATGGCCTGTCTCCTGGTCGCGCCTCCATGCTCTGGACACTACACTGACAGACACAGCAAAACTTCTTGCCATAGCTCGCATTGATGTGCCATCCTGAATGAGCTGCACTATCTGAGCCACTTGTGTGGGTTGTAGACTCCGTCTCATACTACCACTAGAGTGAAAGCACCGCCAGCATCCAAAAGTGACCAAACCATCAGCCAGAAAGCATAGGAACTGAGAAGTGGTCTGTGGTCACCACCTGCAGAACCACTCCTTTATTGGGGTTGTCTTGCTTACTGCCTATGCTTTCCACCTGTTGTCTATTCTATTTGCACAACAGCGTGTGAAATTGATTGTCAATCAGTGTTGCTACCTAAGTGGACAGTTTGATTTCACAGAAGTGTGATTGACTTGGAGTTACATTGTGTTGTTTAAGTGTTTCCTTTATTTTTTTGAGCAGTGTATATTGAAGAAACAGGTAAACTGAAAAGAGTACAGGCATAATTCAGCTATATTTTATGGTTATGTAAATCTAATTCTAGGTAGCAGAATAAACTGGTGTAGAATGTTAACTTTTGTGTACGTTAAAAGTAAAATGTTCCAAAACATGAGGTCGCATGAGGAAAGCAAGGCTTTAAGTAACTGAATGTCTCTTTGTAATGCAGCTGTGAAAACCTACTAAGCAGTTCCCTAAAATATTAATACAAGGTGTCCCTCTAGTGACAACAAATTTATTGCATGGTTGAAATTATCTCATACATACTACATGATAAAGACAATACAGCAGTCTACATATTTATCACATATGCACAAGTTTTAGAATTATAGAATTATTGCTCCAGGGCAAGATACCTCTACTCTGATTCATAAATACAATTTATGATAATTTATAATTTTATTATATACTTCAGCAAGACATAATAGTTGGCATGCTAAGAATTATGATGGTTCTTTGTGATCACAATGATCCCAAGGCACTTTTACCCCACCTTTACCTATGAATGCAAAACCCAAGTTACACAAGGACTTGTCCTAATTTTATCCCCAGAACAACTTTGTGAGCTAGGTTGAGCTAGGAAACTGTTTCACCCAAAGATGTAAGTCCAACATTCAAACCAGTAAATTGCCATACTATTGATTGTGACTATTAAGAAATTTCAGTACCACGGACAGCAGAAATTAAGGAAACTAAGCTTATTAAATCTACCAGATATAGGATGCTATTCTGGTACTCTCACTAACCTTAAAATCTTCTAGATTTCATGAACCAATTTTGCCCTATGAAATGGCTGAAAAAAATCTTCCATTTCAGGACTTTAACTTAATACTGGAACAAAGAAATGTAATAAGCTTTTCCTATGAAGAGAGGACACTGCTGCCAAAAAAAGTCTGCATGAAAGGTGGATTGGCTGCTGATGGAATACCTTAATCTGAATATCTCCATTTGTCAGCATGCTGCTAATAATCCTAAAGCATGAATTGAGCCTCACAAAGCACCATCTCTGATTTCTCACAAGATAAGCAACAAATAGGACTGTAATACCTTCACTCAAAGTATCAGCAAATAGAAGAGTTTCTTGACATCTCATTGCCATGATAATAAAATGCAGCAACAAATAATTTAAAAGATCACACATAAAACACAGAATGTAAAGTATAATGGAGAAGAGGGAATAAAACTATACAGTAATTGTGAACAAATAGATATAGAGGAACAAATTCTTTTACATTTTCTTTCTCCTCATGTTCCAATCTATGATTTGATAATGATGCAAGTATGATGAACAGCTTTTTAAAGCCCACAGAAAACATACATGTCTCTGCTTATAGAATAATTGGGAAACCAATTACCTGGTTTTGACAGCATAGTAATGAGCTTTGTGCCAATTGAATCCTAATTGTTTGGAAATGTAAGCTACCTTCCAGTCCGTCAAATAAGAAATGGACGACTATGAAATAAAAATGAAAGACACAAAAATGCACTACATAGGCAAATAATTTATTTGAAACTGATACTACGTTTAGGTGACACTAACTTTACCATTTGCATAAAGGAGTGACATGCTGGCTGAGGAATTATGGGGAATTAAAAGTCCACGCATCTTAAAGTTACAAGGTTGAAAAATACTGATCTAGACAGTATTTGTTTTAAGGGAAACATGAACACATTGACAAGGAAAGAAACAATACAGACAATATGTGAATATGTGTTGATGGCATTCAAGGATCATATAGGATGGTTTAAGATATCGAACTAAAATTTTCTCTGTTTTTCCCTATGTTTTTAAAGATTTTTTTCTAGTTTCATAGATTCTCATTTTAAATATAAAAAATGTTCAAGAAGCTGAAATGTAACTAGACTAAAAAAATATTTCAAGATCTCTTCTGTACAAAAGGCTATTCTATACCCTAGTTATGTCTCTAAGAAATTAGTTTAGTCCTTTGTTGCCCTTTAAAAGTTGGTTCATGCTGACATAGTTGTTTCAATAATGTCAATAAAACATTCCCCCTTCTCTTTCATCTATAAAACATTTCCCCCTCTAGTTAGTAAAAAGTAATCAGTAATTTTAGCTATATGCCTTTTAGGATTATCACTAAGCCTTTCAGCTACAATAGCATCTAAGTGAATACAAAATATAATGCCTCATGATAATTGCAAGTATTTAACAATGTGATCATATGCATTTGAAAATAAATTAAATCTAAGTTCAATAGGATGTACTCCCAAGAATGTATAGGTAAAAAAATAAAGATACCCTCAAACTAAAATTATATTCTACTAACCTCATGGATATAACTAAGTCCCCTTGGCAAAATTCAAAAATGTACTGTTCTATTATTCAGAATTGGTTTTACTTTGACTATCCTACAATCTGGAATTTTTTTTTTGTAGTCTTCTATCCAAAACCAACTACTCCAGAGACCACTAAGCTTTCAGGCCTACCATGCGATAACTTTTTTTAAAACAAGCAATTGTTAAAATATATCTAGCAATTGTTGCATTGTATAAGTCTTGGTGCTAGTACATTATCCCAATGAATATTTTTTTCTTGGAATATCTCCCATTTAGCCCAGAAATTTAGCCACAGAGTACACAACTTAGACTGCACTTTGATCAGCTATCTGAATTGTCAAGGAAGAGCATTTCTCATATTTAGATATTAGAGTGACATTCCCCTCTGTTTCTCAAAGATAAGATTAACAGATGCCATTAAAGTAGACATAACTTAAAAATGGGTCCCGGGTTATCACTTCTCCATACAGACACGAATTCAATTTCATATTCATCTTTGTGTTCTATTCCATATCTTATTACTATTTTAACATTTTCTCAATAATTTTTCCTTCCCTTAATTTTCTCAATCTTACTTTTAATTATCTCATTCCTTTCTAAATTCAATTTTATATATATATAATCTTCTTCTAAGTTTCAATACCTTTCTAGTCATCATATTTATACTTTTGTCTGTCCTGTTTCAATTTCATATTTTCTTTTCTCATTTTTCCCCTGTACTTACTAATTGGAGTATGACAACTTTGTATCTTTTAATTTTTATCCATTCAACTCTTATTTAAACTTCAATTTATGCCTTTACAATTATAACATTCAATATAACACATAACTTCCAGCAGAAATCTGCTTGGTACATTCTTAAAATATGCACTAACTTCTTAAAGAGAAAATATATATATAACAATGATAAATAAAATACCTATTCTATTCCAATTCAGCTCTATCATTAATGTTAGTTATAATCTTTGACATCTTTAACATTCCTTTTCAATAGGATATCCTACTTCTAGAAACACTTATAATATTTCCATAATTTTTCATGTTTCTTGCATATTCCTCTTCACTTAAATTTTTATAACACATTTATAATAATTAAAATGTTCCCCTCCTTTCCTAATTTCATTCTCTCATTCTCTTTATTTCATTTATTTATTAAACATTACATTACAATGAGTATTTTATCTATCATTTTAATCACACTTGTTTCATATTTTCAAAGTTCATTTCTATTTCTTTTTTTTTTAAACAAGTTTTATTGATTTTCAAAACACACAAGTCATCATTTTCCATTACATGTTTAAACCTTTTTCCATTATAAATTTAACAAGTCAGGTAAACTATAATTCTATTTTAAACCATTTCCATATAAACATACAAAACCTCTTATCCAATTTCCCTTTATTTCTCTTCACTCTTATTCAATTTTATTATTATTATTTCATCTACTTCTTTCTGACTTAGTTACCATTATTCTCATTCTATATTTCTACAAGGTTTTATTAATTTCCCCCCAAAAAAAACAACATAATCACACAACACACAAAACATATAAAAGATTTTTTTGGAAAGTAACTTGGACCCAGGTATCTCTCTTTTCATGGACTTCAATTATATTCAGGCTCATCTTACATATCATTACTTATTTTATTTACCATTCTAAGTCTTCTATATTAACTTCTCCACATATTTCACTCTTCTTGATTCTATCTTAATTAATCATCTTAATTTGAGTCATTATATTTATATCTTTTGTCCATTCTCTATTATACCTTTGTCTCATTCCTTTTAAAAAGAAAGAAATTTCTCCTGAAATCACTAATCAGAGTATGATGCCTTTCTATCTCTCCACTAAATTAATCAAATTAATCTTTAAAATACCCAATCCGATTTTGCTTGGTACATTCTAACTGAATAATACATCTAAAACAATTAAATACCTAGTTAAGCAATAGATTTAAATATTAAAAACAAAATACTATAATGAAAGTTTTATAATAACATCAATACCATAATCTTACTAAACTCTTTAATTAAAGTTAATATTCTAAATCTCCCCTCATATTATATTTTCAAACCAATCATTATTAACATTCCAACATTTTAATCTCTTATCAACTCTCAAACCATTTAAATTTTCTATTTCTAATACAATATTACAATGTCATCTTATGTACCTTGCAAAATCTCTTTGAAGAAATTATACTTATCCTTTATCCCTAAAAAAAATTTCTTTTTTCTCATTTAATTTCAAAACTTTGTAACTTTTCTCCACCTTTTCTCTTTCTTTCTTCCCCCCAACAAACCTTTCTAGCCCCCCTTCTAGCCCCCCTTCTTCTAACCTCTGCCTTACTGGCTTCCCTTCTCTGTCGCATTCCTCTTCCCTTTTGTTTACCATCCTTATATTGATTTTGCACCTTGTTTTTCCCTTTCTTAAATGTTTTTTTTAAATCTTAAGTCCTTTATTTCTCTTCTTTTTCCTCTTCCTTCCCTCTTGGTCGAGTTCTGAGATTTATTAAAGATGGCTTCCTTTCTTTGTTCTTCTTCTGCTGTCTTCATCTGTTGCAATGTTTGTTGATAATTAATAAGCGCCATTTCTAAAAAAAGGAAGGCTTCTTTCAAACCAGCTTTACTATTTTGTTTTGCTTGCTCATAGTCTTTTCTCAGTTCCTCGATAGAAGAAACCATTATAAATCTTTTCTTTTCTTTTCTCTTACAACAGCCAAAATATTCCAAAGAAAAATAAGACAATCCCAAAGTTCTCAGTCAGTCCAAACCAAGACAGAGTTCCCACTCTCTCCTCCTGGGGTAGTATCAATTAAAGAAAAGGAAAGTCCAAATCTGTTTCTTAAAGTCTTATTACAATATATTTTAGTCTTTCAATCCTTAAGGCATCTCCTCCAACAAAGTCTTAGCATACAAATATTTTTTTAAGTCCTCTCTTTTCCCACTCACCGCTTAGAGCCAGTTTTCACCTAAAAAAAATAGGTTTCTTAATGTTCACTTTTTATTCCGTAAAAAAAGAGGGTAAGCTATCCTTTCAGCACCATTAAACTGCCGCTTTTTTCCTCTTCTCGAAGGTATCATTCAGAAAGTCATACTTTCAGGAATTTTGTTAAATATGTCTTAGAGTCCTAGGAACCAAGAAAAACTTTCTCCTCTCAAGCACTTTCTCCACTTCCTCCTGCGCATTCTTACCCGGCTGCCAGCTTCTTTGTGGCGGCCATTACAGACCGCTGCTGCACCGCCCTGGGAAAAGGGGTTCTGCCGGCTGGGAGGGGGTCTGCAACACCCCAAACCCTTCTCCGGATCCCCTACCTTCAGCTGCCCTGCAGGGCAGCCTAGCTCCGCACCCGTCTGGGTCGGAGCCCCAAAAACGACTAGCGCGGCAGGGATCGCGCAGCTTCGCAAATCCCTGCCGCTCGCGAAGCCGACAAACCGGAAACTCTTCATTTCTATTTCTAATATAACAATACTATCTTATGTACCCTTGCAGAATCCCCCTTTCAATTAAGTTTTCACCCATTATCTCTGTGTCTTGTATGTTCTCCCTTTTTCTCTATGTCCTGGTTCTGTCCTTTATAATTTCTTTTCCTTTCCCTCTTCTCCCTCTTCTTCTCCCTACCCTTTTTGACCCCTTCTCTAATTCTGATTCTCTCTTCTGTAATCCTCTCTTCTGTTTCTTCCTAATGTTATAATTACTTTTCAAACTATTCTTTTTTTGAGTTGTTTTTCAGATCTCAAATTTTTCACTCTCTTCTCCCCCTTTCTTTTCCCCACATAGAAATATTTTGTCATTGAAAATGTCTTCTTCTTTGTCCCGCCCTTCTTGTTCAACAAGCATTTCTTGTTGTTTCTCATAGTTCAGGATCTCCATTTCTAAAAATTGAAATACGAAGCCAAAAGAACCTCTTCCTTCTAGAAATACGAAGCCAAAAGAACCTCTTCCTTCTTGTGCATCTTCTTTCTGTTTTTTTAAAGTTCCATTCTCAATTCTTCCAAGAGTGATACCATTTTAAAAACTTTTAAACAACCACCTGATTGATTTTATTGATCCAATAGCCAAAAATCCAAAAATCACCAAATAATCCAAAGCTGTTTCTTCTTGCTTCTTTTTCCACTTTCTCTTCCTGGGGTTCTCTTATCTTGTTACAAAGTTTCAGTTAAAATGTATCTTTTAGGAATCTTGTTAAAGTTTCACTGTTAATTCCTTTCACTTCCAGGTGGTCTCCTCCCTTTTTTCAGATCCCACCCTTTTGTTTTTTTTCCTTCTTTTAAAAGTTTTTGAGAATCTAGAAATCTTTATTATCCCTCTGACATTTTATTTTCAGTTTAAATACCTGTTAATGTCAAAGTGGATTTTTGCCGATTTCTTGCTTAAATCTCTTAGTTGTCAATATAGGGAAGAAAAGAAAAAAAAACCAAATCCTTTCCCTTCCATCTCTCATTCGCAGCTTCAAAGTCTTCTTTGGGAACTGTGCTGTCCCAGCCAGTCTATGGGAATTGGATAGTTACTTAGGAATTGTGAGCTGTCTCCTTAAGAGAATGCATCATGGGAAATGTAGTTAAAGGTATCCTGGGAATTGTAGTTCATGTCACGTGGCCACATCTGTAATCCTGATTGGGCACTAAATTGACCCTCGAAAGGTTGAGGGAGGTTTTCCTCCATTCTTGCCTGCACTCATGGACTGATAACAGCTTTTCTTTCTATCGGTACATGATGGGTTAGGAAAAGAACCATTTTTTACTCTGCAATGCTTATATACAAAGGATTGGTCATTACAGAAGAGCTTCATCACAAATGTGAGTTATGAAGATACCTGATGTACCAATAAATGTACTTTGTTATGGATGTTTTGTGGAATTATCTATCTGCATCTGCATAGCCACAAATCCACCTCTGTGCATGAGATAGGACAGAAAAGTAAAAGCACCTGCACCCTTGCCAGACCCGCATTCTTGACCTCTTCGAGGTGCAACAGGCCAAACTTCCCTTCACTGTATCAATGTGCATGGCGCATTGTGGGGAGGAGAGCTACTGGACTTTGCATAGAGTCATTAGATGGAAGTACCCGATTCCCACTACCGCCCATATTTGAATGCGATGGCATACTGAACGACTGCAGTCAGATCGCAACACCTGAGGTCATAAGTAGCATTCCTCACCTACAGAACCTGGCTCATCACTTTCACGCTCTAGATCCAGAGGCTGATATCCTACTCTTGCTGGGAAATAACGCCCCATGCGCCTTTCTCTTCTCCAAGTCAGTCGGCAGCCCTGTAGATGGCCCAGTGGCCATCAAATCTCCACTAGGATGGGGGATTGTAGGAATTACCAGTGACGCCCAGATGCAGGCTTCAACCCTGGAAAATGCCTTAGCACCATCCATTCCAATTGCCTTCCAACGCCCTTCAGCACCACCAAAAACAAGAATGAAGTTCCAGCCTCAAAGGCCGCCACCGATCAGTACACGTTCGCTAGAACACCCTAAACAGCCGCCAACAACCACCAGGCGTCCACTAAGATACTCTACACAGGCATATGCCTCCATAACACCCTTTCCAACAGTTTCCCGTCGTTCCCGATGCCCTTTGACACCGTGGAAGCAAGAGTACCTGTTCCAACCCTAAGAGGCCACCAGAGGTGACCACCAGACTTTCACCTCTGCCACCAACAGTTCCTGTACACCCTAAAAGGCCGCCAGAGGTGACCAGCAGACTTGCACCAAGAGGCCAAACTTGAAGATTGAACCTCAAGCTTTGCATGCTTTGCTTTGTTTGGACGCTTTATTAATGTTTACTGTTTTTTTTCTTAGTTATATAGCTGTTTATCTTAGTTATATAGGTATATGCTATTCAGTTAGTATTACTCTTTACTGCTTATCTTAGTTTATAGTTAATTTTTCTTCTCTTCTTTTAATAGTGGAATTTACAATTACAGGCGGGGAGTGTGCTGTCCCAGCCAGTCTATGAGGAATTGGATAGTTACTTAGGAATTGTGAGCTGTCCCCTTAAGGGAATGCATCATGGGAAATGTAGTTAAAGGTATCCTGGGAAATGTAGTTCATGTCATGTGGCCACATCTGTAATCCTGATTGGGCACTAAACTAGTCTGTGGGTGTGAGTCTGCTTTCTACATGGAAGTGTGGTGGTAGCATCTTGTGTGGCCCTCGTGGATGTGGGTCTGGTGTCCCTCCCACCTACCAGCCATTTGGAAACCCTCCCTCATGAACAAACGAGTACCTAACATGAAGAATGACACCAGACACACACCCACGAGGGCCATACAAGATGCTACCACCACACTTCCATGTAGAAAGCAGACTCACACCCACACAGAAGATGAGACATGACCACGGATCAGAAGCCGTGCCGCAGCTGCATCACTACCCGCTTCAAACCCTCCAACCCATACATGAAGCGACCTGGCGCCCACCATGAAGATGTGGCACGACCACGAACGTGAAGCCAAACAACAGGATCACAGCTCACCAGCTCAAATCCCCCGGCAACTAAGACTAACCTGAGCACAACCAAGCCCCCATCTGAACAGAACACACCCCCAGCCAATCAGAACACAGCCAACCCCCCCTACCAATCAGAACACAGCCAAACCCCAACCAATGAGAACACACCCCAGCCAATCAGAACACAGCCAAGCCCCCACCTAATCAAGTCACACCCCCACTAGCAGTTAAAAGGAAGAAGCAGCTGCAAGCTCACATTACTCCGAGAAGCACAAAGCCAAAGACACAAGCCTGAAGATGATGAATGAATGAGACTTCATCGAAAACGTCGCATCTCGATACTTCCAATTTTATGCGGGAGAAAACCCAAATAACCAAAGATCCACATACAAATACCCATGCAAAACCTCAGAAAACACACACACACACACACACACACACACACACACACACACACACACACACACACACACATATATATATATATATATATATATATATATATATATATATATATATATATATATATATATGGGTCTTTAGTTATTCGGGTTTTCTCCCGCGTAAGATTGGAAGTATCTAGGCAACGTTTCGATGAAGTGAAGCACAGAGCTGAAGACAGAAGCCTGAAGATGATGAATGAGACTTCATCGAAACGTTGCCTAGATACTTCCAATCTTACGTGGGAGAAAACCCGAATAACCAAAGATCCACATACAAATACCGCGAGAACCTCAGAAAATATATATATATATATATATGGTATTCAGCTTTGTTGGGTATTTTCCCACATCATTATAATTGTGCTTTTAAAGTTGTAGCAACGTTTCAGCAGAATCTCATCTGCCATCATCAGGCTTCTGTCTTGTGTTCGTCTGTATTGTGTTTGATGAGCACAATACAGAAGCCTGATGATGGCAGATGAGATTCTGCCTAAACGCTAAGCAACTTAAAAGCACAACTATAATGACGTGGGAAAAATACCCGAACAAAGCTGAATACCTACATGTAAGTACCCGTGAAAACTTGTGTGTGTGTGTGTGTGTGTGTGTGTGTGTGTGTGTGTGTGTGTGTGTATATATATTTGTTTTCTTAAGTTTTATTGGGTACTTACATGTATGGCCTTCAGCTTTGTTGGGTATAATACAGAAGCCTTCCTCTGAACCATACATGAAGCCGAACTGACCCCCACCATGAAGATGTGGCACGACCCACGAACTCGAAGCCAAAGCGAACACAGACCCAGACCCCAAACTCAAAGCCATATTAAAACCCAAAATGCTACATCACAGCCACCGCTCAGGACATCACATCAGAAAACTCAAGAAATTACACCTCAAGAACTCAAGAAGTCACAACACAGCAAATGACCCAGGATATCACAGCACAAGACCAAGGATACCACAGCAATAAATCTCACAAGGTCATCACACAACCCATTACCCAAGCTGTTACTACACAGGAGGCTAATCGAAAAGAGATCAAAACACAAAGCGACCCAGGAGATTACAACTCAAGACCCAGGATACCACAACAAAGAACTCACAAGCCCATCACACAACCCATTACCCAAGCCGTTAAAACACAAGAGGCTAACGACCCAGGAGATGACAGCACAAGATCCAGGATATCTCTACAACAAAGGCCATTACACAGCCCATTATACCAACATCAACTCCATCAACCAATCAGAGGCTGCAGCACAGCCAACCAGCCCAACACACCATCCCCCCACCACTTGTATATATAGAGATGGCAGCTCCGGTCACACACTGCTTGCACTGGCACTAAGCCGAAAGCACCAGCCTGAAGATGGCGAGTGGGACCTCGCAAAGCGTTGCCTAGATACTTTTGAATCTTACGCGGGAGAAAACCGAATAACCAAAGATCTATATATATATATATATATATATATATATATATATATATATATATATATATATATATATATATATATATATATATATATATATATATATATATATATGTTTTCTGAGGTTCTCATGGTATTTGTATGTGGATCTTTGGTTATTGGGTTTTCTCCCAGCGTAAGATTCAAAGTATCTAGGCAACGTTTCGGCGAGGTCCCACTCGCCATCTTCAGGCTGGTGCTTTCGGCTTAGTGCCAGTGCAAGCAGTGTGTGACCGGAGCTGCCATCTCTATATATACAAGTGGTGGGGATGTGTGTGTTGGGCTGGTTGGCTGTGCTGCAGCCTCTTGATTGGTTGATGGAGTTGATGTTGGTATAATGGGCTGTGTAATGGCCTTTTGTTGTAGAGATATCCTGGATCTTGTGCTGTCATCTCCTGGTCGTTAGCCTCTTGTGTTTTAACGGCTTGGGTAATGGGTTGTGTGATGGGCTTGTGAGTTCTTTTGTTGTGGTATCCTGGGTCTTGCGTTGTAATCTCCTGGGTCGCTTTGTGTTTTGATCTCTTTTCCATTAGCCTCCTGTGTGTAGTAACAGCTTGGGTAATGGGTTGTGTGATGACCTTGTGAGATTTATTGCTGTGGTATCCTTGGTCTTGTGCTGTGATATCCTGGGTCATTTGCTGTGTTGTGACTTCTTGAGTTCTTGAGGTGTAATTTCTTGAGTTTTCTGATGTGATGTCCTGAGCGGGTGGCTGTGATGTAGCATTTTGGGTTTTACTATGGCTTTGAGTTTGGGGTCTGGGTCTGTGTTCGTTTGGCTTTTGAGTTCGTGGTCGTGCCACATCTTCATGGTGGGGGTCAGTTCGCTTCATGTATGGTTCAGAGGAGTTTGAAGTGGGTAGTGATGCAGCTGCAGTGCGGCTTCTGGTCTGTGGTCGTGTCTCATCTTCTGTGTGGGTGTGAGTCTGATTTTTACGTGGAAGTGTGGTAGTGGCATCTTGTGTGGCCCTCATGGGTGTGGGTCTGGTGTCATTTATCATGTTGGAGAACTGAAGAACTTCCTCACACACCTCAACAGCCTACACCCCAAAATACAATTCACCATGGAAACAGAAGCTAACAATCAACTTCCCTTCCTAGATGTCTTGGTATACAAAAAACCCAATGGCTCCCTAGGACACACCATCTACCAAAAGAAAACACATACAAACCGCTATCTACGCACTCTCACACCACCACCCAGCACAGATCAATTCCGTAGCTGAGACACTCATCTCCAGAACAAAATGCTTAGCTGATGAACAACACCTAAAAACCGAACTAAACACTCTCACCAACGTACTAACAGCCAATGGATTTCAAAGAAAGAAGATCACCCACCTAATCCAAAAAGAAACCCCAACCAAAATCCAAGACAGAGAACAAGAGAACGGCAAAGCCCTCCTCCCATATATAAAAGGCACTACAGACAAAATCAGCAAGATCCTCCAAAAACACAACATTAAAACAGCATTCTGCACAAACAGAAAAATATCCACCATCCTAAGAAACCCTAAAGACAAAATCGAGTTAGAAAACCAAGGAGTATATGAAATCCCCTGCACTGCCTGCCTCACCACATACATTGGACAAACTAACAGAAGAATAAGTGCACGCGTTGAAGAACATAAGAACTCAATCAAAAAAGAAGAACCAACCTCTTCCCTGGTCCAACATCTCAAAGCCACAGGACATGAGATTGACTTTAAAAATACCAGAACTATCGCCAAAACTGAACACCACAGCAGCAGAATAATCAGAGAAGCCATAGAGATAGAAAAACGCCCACACAGCATGAATAAAAGAGATGACACCTCCCGCTTACCAGCCATTTGGAAACCCGCCCTCATGAACAGACAGTACCCAACATGATAAATGACACCAGACCCACACCCATGAGGGCCACACAAGATGCCACTACCACACTTCCACGTAAAAATCAGACTCACACCCACACAGAAGATGAGACACGACCACAGACCAGAAGCCGCACTGCAGCTGCATCACTACCCACTTCAAACTCCTCTGAACCATACATGAAGCGAACATGACCCCCACCATGAAGATGTGGCACGACCACGAACTCAAAGCCAAAGCGAACACAGACCCAGACCCCAAACTCAAAGCCATATTAAAAACCCAAAATGCTACATCACAGCCACCGCTCAGGACATCACATCAGAAAACTCAAGAAATTACACCTCAAGAACTCAAGAAGTCACAACACAGCAAATGACCCAGGATATCACAGCACAAGACCAAGGATACCACAGCAATAAATCTCACAAGGTCATCACACAACCCATTACCCAAGCTGTTACTACACAGGAGGCTAATGGAAAAGAGATCAAAACACAAACGACCCAGGAGATTACAACGCAAGACCCAGGATACCTACAACAAAAGAACTCACAAGCCACATCACACAACCCATTACCCAAGCCGTTAAAACACAAGAGGCTAACGACCCAGGAGATGACAGCACAAGATCCAGGATATCTCTACAACAAAAGGCCATTACACAGCCCATTATACCAACATCAACTCCATCAACCAATCAAGAGGCTGCAGCACAGCCAAGCAGCCCAGCACACCATCCCCACCACTTGTATATAGAGAGATGGCAGCTCCGGGTCACACACTGCTTGCACTGGCACTAAGCCGAAAGCACCAGCCTGAAGATGGCGAGTGGGACCTCGCCGAAACGTTGCCTAGATACTTTGAATCTTCTGCGGGAGAAAACCCGAATAACCAAAGATCCATATATATATATATATATATATATATATATATATATATATATATATATATATATATATATATATATATATATATATATATATATATATATATATATATATATATATACACACACACACACATATACGGATCTTTGGTTAGTTCGGGTTTTCTCCCATTTTATCTAACTCGATTTTGTCTTTAGGGTTTCTTAGGATGGTGGATATTTTTCTGTTTGTGCAGAATGCTGTTTTAATGTTGTGTTTTTGGAGGATCTTGGCTGATTTTGTCTGTAGTGCCTTTATATATGGGAGGAGGGCTTTTTGCCGTTCTCTTGTTCTCTGTCTTGATTTTGGTTGGGGTTTCTTTTTGGATTAGGTGGGTGATCTTCTTTCTTTGAAATCCATTGGCTGTTAGTACGTTGGTGAGTGTTTAGTTTGGTTTTTAGGTGTTGTTCATCAGCTAAGCATTTTGTTCTGGAGATGAGTGTCTCAGCTACGGAATTGATCTGTGCTGGGTGGTGGTGTGAGTGCGTGTAGATAGCGGTTTGTATGTGTTTTCTTTTGGTAGATGGTGTGTCCTAGGGAGCCATTGGGTTTTTTTGTATACCAAGACATCTAGGAAGGGAAGTTGATTGTTAGCTTCTGTTTCCATGGTGAATTGTATTTTGGGGTGTAGGCTGTTGAGGTGTGTGAGGAAGTTGTTCAGTTTTCTTTCCCGTGTGGCCAGATTATGAAGGTGTCATCTACGTATCTGAGCCAGAGTTTGGGTTTGTGATCATATTTTTCTGAAGCTTGTGTTTCAAAGTGTTCCATGTAGAGGTTTGCGATGACAGGTGAGAGGGGTGATCCCATGGGTGCTCCTTCTATTTGTTTGTATTTTTGTCCATTGTAGGTGAAGTATGTATTGGATAGACAGTGGTTGGTCAGATCTAGGATGTGCTTGGGGGGTTGTATTTGTTTTGGATGGCTGTCAAGGCTTCTTTTATTAGCACTTGGGTGAAGAGGGATATGACATGAAGCTAACTAGTAGAAGGTCGCTGGGTTGTAAGTTTTGTTTCTTTATGATCTCGATGAACTGGAATGAGTTTCTTACATGTGAGTTGATGGATTCTGCATAGGGCTGTAGTTGTTTGGCGAGAAATTTGGCTAGGTTTTGTAGAGGTGAGCCTATGGAGCTGACTATTGGTCTAAGTGGAGTTCCTTCTTTGTGTATCTTGGGGAGACCATAAAGCTTAGGGCATCTGGATGATTTCTCTCTGGGTATGATTCTTTGCTGGATTTCTTCACTGATGGGGAGGCTTTTATTTTGGATCTGGTGGTTTTCTAGGTAGGTGGTGGGGTCTGTCTTTAGGGGTTTGTATGTGGGGTCTAGGAGTAGGTTGGTTAACTTGGTTTGGTAGTCAGATGTGTTTCATAACCACTGTCGCGTTGCCCTTGTCTGCTGGTAGGATTATTATGCTGGTGTCTTCTTTCAGGTTACGTAGTGCAGTTTGTTCTTCTTTGGATAAGTTGCTTTTGGGTGGTTTGCTAGTGCAGAGGATGTTGGTGATTTCGAGTCTGATTCTATTAGCCTCATCAGGGTTGGTTTTGGTCAGGCTGGTTTCAACTCCCATATGATGGTTTCTGTGGGGATGTGTTTGGGAGGCAACAGCAAAGTTGAATCCTTTGAAAGGACCTTGGTTTGGCTTCGGTGAGGCTCTTGTCTGAGATGTTGTGCACTGTTTGTTTCATGTGTGGCTGTGAGGGGGAGTTGGTTTCTGGCATTGTTGTAGTTTTCTGAGTTTGTTGGTGTGTGTGTCTGTTTTGAGGGTGGTCTGTGTTTCGGCTCTCCAGACAGCGAGTTGTTTGGATTTGTCCCAAAGTAAGGGGTGAATCTTGTTGCTGAGTCTGAGGTGAAGTGTAAGAAGATCTTTGTTGATTTGGTCTAGGAGAAATCTTTTGTGTGAAGTTCATTTCTAATTAGGGCCAATTCTGTTCTTTTTAGGATGCGTTTGGTGGCTGCTGTGTTGGTGTGGAATTTCAATTGGAAGCTTGTGGGAATTAAATTTTGATCTCGGCAGTTGCATATAGGAATGTGAGGTCACATAAAATGGAAGCTCTTTGGACTTCAAGTTTTTCATAAGTCCTGGTCAGATGGTGGGTTTCCTCCCGTAGGGGTGCAATATTTGTTTTCTGAGGTTCTCGCGGGTATTTGTATGTGGATCTTTGGTTATTCGGGTTTTCTCCCGCGTAAGATTCAAAGTATCTAGAGCAGCGTTTCGGCGAGGTCCCACTCGCCATCTTCAGGCTGGTGCTTTCGGCTTAGTGCCAGTGCAAGCAGTGTGTGACCGGAGCTGCCATCTCTCTCTATATATTCGGAGAAAACCCGAATAACCAAAGATCCACATACAAATACCCATGAGAACCTCAGAAAACATATACATATACATATATACATACATACATATATATATATATATATACATACATACATACATACATATATATATATATATATGGATCTTTGGTTTTATATATATATATAACCAAATATATATATATATGTATATGTATATATATATATATATATATATATATATATATATATATATATATATATATATGTTGTGATTCGGCATCTGCTACAGGTTTTTGAATGACAGCTCCAGCGAGGAGGACTTATATGAATCAGCAAGTTCTAACGATGAGGAGGAGATGAATGCATTTGATTTGCAAGGTCGGCTTGAACCTTCAAACTCCTCCACCCTTCAATTAGGTGGTCAGCCGGGAGCGGGTGATAATGAGGAACAAATGTTATCTTCAGGTGAAGAAGATGATAATTTGGATGATTGCTGGGTAGATGTCAGGACAAGGCGTCTCCTGACAAGGAGGAACCAACGAGGTTACAGTAGGAGAGCAGACCAGCAATTAGACTAATTGGTTACTCTATAAAGGGAGAGATATGACTTTGCACTTTTGTCCGGAACAAAGTGTCTATTTGCAAGAGAGAACTGAAGAGCACAGTTTGGAGGATTTTGATCTGAAATATCTTGTTGGGATTTGGATTTAATTCGTTGGAACTTCTACTTATTGGAATTATTTTGTGAAGGAATTTGATCTGAAGAATCTTGTTGAGTCTTGGATTTAGTTCGTTGGAACTTTTTTACTTATTGGAGTCATATCTGTGAAAATTCCTGTTTGCTGCCTTTCTTTACAAGGACTGCTGCTTTCAGCCTTAACTGTTTATTTTAGAAGGTGGGACATAACATTTTTGTTCCGGACCTAACAGACCATCTTTGCAGCGATGGATTCAACTCAAATGCAACAATTAGTGGAGCAGCAACAGATGCAAATAAATCAATTACTCCAGAGCAACGTATCCCTTCAAAATCAGGTAACACAATTATTATCGTTAGATTTGCCAATTCTCAAACTGTTTCAGCTGCAGCTGGAGTTCCCCTGCACCCCTGTGAGAAAAATTCCGATAGCTATGCCAGATAAATTTTTCTGGGCAAGCGGACATGTTTTCAACATTTTTGGGTCAGTGCCAATTGTATTTTCTGTGAGGCCGGAGGATTTTCCAACCGGTCGAGTTAAAATTGGCTTTATTATTAGTTTGTTAACGGGCAGGCTGCCAAATGGGCTACTCCCCTTATTAGTACAAGATAGTCCATTACTGGACGATTTCAGGGTTTATTCAACAGATGAACGTTATGTTTGAGAATCCAATTAAATCTCAAACTGTGGACAGAAAATTGAGGATATTATTCAAGGTAAACACTCATTGCAAGAATACGTTGCAGAATTTCGCTTGTTGTGTATGGACTCCACCTGGAATGAACCAGCTCACATGGCAGCATTCCAAGAGGGTTTGTCCGACATTATCAAGGATAAACTAATTCATGCAGAGCGTGCTTCAACTTTGGACACATTGATTACTCAATGCTACGTGAGCTGAGCTCGCCTACAACATCGTGGGTGTAAACGGACCGTTGCAGAGCCACCTGTGTTTCCTCGTTCACGCACCCGTCTATGAGGTTTTCCAATCCAGAATTCCAGCAGAGGAGCCGATGGAGATAGGCGCACTCCGCCCTCGTTTAACAGTTCAGGAGCGATCGAGAAGATTTCAGGAAGGTTTGTGCCTTTATTGCGGGGTTAGGGACATTTTGCAAATTCCTGCACTCGGAAGGGGACTCGTGGACCTGTATCAAAACCCATTGCTGGTCCGTCGGAAGCGGGGTAGGCCCGACCTCAGGAAACCCTAGGTCGGGCACAGTATTCACTTTCATCTCAAATTGCTGAAGTTAATTCTGGCCCTCCTCGACATTTACTTTTGGACACTCGCATATTCTTGCAATCTCGGAAGGAGGAATCCCTGCCGTGGCACTGGTGGATTCAGGGGCTACGACTAGCTTTATGGATTATGATTTAGTAAAACATTTCAAAGTTCCTTTAGTGCCTGTGAATCCCCCATGCAGGTGGAAACCGTAGATGGCGCGAACTCAAGTCGGGACCTATTCGCTTTGCCACCCAACCACTGCGTATGCATATTGGGGATCACGAGGAGGCGATAAGTTTTTATATCGCCTTGAACCTCCATCTTCCTTTGGTGCTCGGAGTATCCTGGCTGCGTCTACACGATCCGTTGGTGGCTTGGGCGCAGAAACGCTGTTTCTTTCCAAGCTTGCAATGTGTGGACCACCTGAGACATGTCTGCGCAGGCCAACATATTGTCGCTTCTGCTGCCTCGATTCCTTCAGAGCTGTCGGTTTCCCGATGTTTTCAGTGAACAGGAGGCAGATCAATTACCACCACATCGTGTTTATGACTGTCCCGTGGATTTGATACTGGACGCTCCATTACCAAAGGGGAGGTTGTATTCTTTGTCTGAGCCTGAACTAGTTGCACTTGAGAATTTTGAATAAAAATCAGCTCAGGGGATTTATTCGACCTTCGTCATCCCCTCTTTCAGCACCTGTTCTCTTTGTCAAGAAGAAGTCGAAGGAGAACTTCGTCTTTGTTGTGACTATAGGCGGCTTAAATGCTATCACTGTGAGAAATAGCTATCCTTTACCGCTCATCTCGAATTGTTGGAGCGGTTACGGGAAGCTACAATTTTCCACGAAACTTGACTTACGTGGAGCTTACAATTTGGTTCGGATGCGTAAGGGAGACGAGTGGAAGACGGCTTTTGGCACTCGTTATGGTCATTTGAGTACCGTTATGCCATTTGGTTTGACCAACGCTCCTGCTGTATTTCAACATTTAATGAACGATATCTTTTCGAGACATGTTGGATAAGTTTGTTGTCATATATTTGGATGACATTTTGATTTATTCAAAATCTAAAGAAGCAACATCTTCAGCAGGTGCGTCAAGTGCTTCAGCGTCTTCGGGAACATAAACTTTATGCTAAATTAGAAAAATGTTTCTTTTTTTCAGTCGTCTATCGAATTCTTGGGACACATTATTTCTCCTGTGGGCATTGCTATGGACCCCAAAAAGGTTGAGGCGTTGTGTAGTTGGGAAGCTCCTCGTCGGGTTAAAGATGTGCAACGACTTTTAGGATTTGCCAACTATTATCGGACTTTCATTCCAGGTTTTGCGAAGATAATGGATCCCATAACCCAGCTTCTTTGTAAGAAGGTTCCATTTGTGTGGGGCCTCCACAACAACAGGCTTTTGACACTTTGAAAAAAGCATTTATAACTGAACCCATATTGAAGCATCCTGATCCGGATCGCCCATTTGTGGTCGAGACAGATGCTTCTAATGTCGCTATCGAACAGTGCTGTTACAAGCTTCGGAGGATGGCGCTCTTTTTGTTTTCCTTGCGCTTATTATTCTAGGAAGCTTTACAGCCGGAGCGCAACTTATACCATTTGGGAAAAAGAGTTGTTAGCTATTAAGGTTGCTTTTGAGACTTGGAGACATCATTTGGAGGAGCTCGACACAAGGTGGAGGTTCGGACAGATCATAGGAACCTGGAACATTTGACCACGGCTAGGAAATTGAATCAAAGGCAGATTCGTTGGTCGTTATTTTTGCCAGATTTAATTTCTCGGTTACTTACGTTCCAAGTGGTCAGAACGGAGGGCGGATGCATTATCTCAAGGAAACCGGAGTATACTTATGCCGAAGATCCTCTTCCTTTACGGACAGTGTTACCACCGGAATCTCTAGCCGTACTGCAGGAACCGTGTAGATTCTGGGCCCAACTATGAGAGGCGCAACGTTTGGATGTGTGGGCGCGGCTTGAGACGGAGGACATTGGCCCAACTTCTCCATGGTCTTTTGAAGGCGATCTGCTTGATATCGGGGTTTATTATATGTGCCTACCAGACCGTTGAGGGGCTCTCATCATGACACAATGTCATGATAACCCAGCCCGCTGGTCATTTTGGATTACACAAGACCTTGCATTTGGTCACTCGGACTTTTTGGTGGCCTCGAGTTCGTCATGATGTGTCTTCTTACGTCGCTTCTTGCGTTCAATGGCAAGCGAAAGCAGCATCCGGTGCACCTCCTGGACTTTTGCAACCCTTGCCGACTCCAAGTAGACCATGGGGAAAGCGATCTCTATGGACTTTCTGACACATTTACCGTCTTCATCGGGGTTCACAACAGTGCTTGTGGTAGTGGATATGTTGACTAAAATGGCCCATTTCTATTCCCTGTCGGAAATTACCATCGTCCCTTTTCTGGCTCAGTTATTTTTGCAACATATCTTCCGTCTACATGGACTGCCTGATAGAGTGGTTTCTGATCGTGGGGTCCAGTTTACGGCAGAATTTTGGAAACAGTTAATGGCGGCTTTGCAAGTGAAAGTATGTTTAGCGTCAGCGCACCATCGGAAACTGATGGCGGGACGGAGAAGGTGATTGGGATTCTTACTCAATATTTGAGATGTTTTGTTAATTTGCGACAAAAGCGATTGGGTGAATACCTCCGTTAGCAGAATTCGCGTTTAACAACTCGCAGCATACCTCCACCGTGTCACGCCATTTTTGCAAATATGGGTTATCATCGCGTTTCTTCCCATTAACTATGATGGATTCCCGGTTCCTGAGACCGAGTTTTGGAAGAACTACCACGCACGCGGTTCGCCGTCTACTGATACAACAATTGAACAAGGCAAAAGAAGATTATAGCGGTTTGCAGATCGGTCCCGATCGAGATACACCTCCGTTAGTTGTGGGTGATAAAGTGTGGCTATCTACAAAACATCTGAAGGTCGATCGCCCTATTAGAAAACTTGATCATCGGTTTATTGGTCCGTTCGATTGAGGCAGTTATTAATCCCGTGGCATACCGCCTCACTTTGCCACGATCCATGCGTATTCACCCGTCTTTCATCGATCTCTTTTGATTCCTGATTCTTCTGTTTGTCGATTACGTGATTCTGCTGAACGGGTCCGTTATCATTGCCTTCTGAGAGCCTGCTGTTGGCGATACGGTGGTCGACATCGCCTTGATTCCCGTTGGCTCAAAGGCCGCTTCCAGTATTTGGTCAGGAGGAGGGTAGATGACTCGGAGGTTTGTTCCTGGACGGATGCGTCTACACTTCATGCCGGATCTGCTTCGAGACTTTCATGCACGCTTCCCTTGAAACCGCATCCGGATCGCCAGACCGGGGGAAGGGCCCTGCGGTGAGGATAGTGTTGTGATTCCGGCATCTGCTACAGGAGGTTTTTGAATGACAGCTCCAGCGAGGAGGACTTATATGAATCAGCAAGTTCTAACGATGAGGAGGAGATGAATGCATTTGATTTGCAAGGTCGGCTTGAACCTTCAAACTCCTCCACCCTTCAATTAGGTGGTCAGCCCGGGGCGGGTGATAATGAGGAACAAATGTTATCTTCAGGTGAAGAAGATGATAATTTGGATGATTGCTGGGTAGATGTCAGGACAAGGCGTCTCCTGACAAAAGGAGGAACCAACGAGGTTACAGTAGGAGAGCAGACCAGCAATTAGACTAATTAGTTACTCTATAAAGGAGAGATATGACTTTGCACTTTTGTCGAACAAAGTGTCTATTTACAAAAGAGAGAACTGAAGAGCACAGTTTGGAGGATTTTGATCTGAAATATCTTGTTGGGATTTGGATTTAATTAGTTGGAACTTCTACTTATTGGAATTATTTTGTGAAGGAATTTGATCTGAAGAATCTTGTTGAGTCTTGGATTTAGTTAGTTGGAACTTTTTACTTATTGGAGCTATCTGTGAAAATTCCTGTTTGCTGCCTTTCTTTACAAGGACTGCTGCTTTCAGCCTTAACTGTTTATTTTAGAAGGTGGGACATAACACATATATATATATACACACATACATACATACATGTATGTATGTATGTGTATATCTTGAAAATACATGCATCACCACAAAATCTCCAGAAACGTAAAGCCTACAAACTTGAAATGTGACACGTATGTTCCTCTTGGCTTCTAGCTGCTCACTAAGAAAGGATTTTCGAAATGACCATCAGAGCTTTAGTATTTACCGTATATCCTTATTCTTATTCTTATTATGTATATATATTCTTATTAACATGCTCTGATGCTAAGGGTTCTACTCCCCCTGCCCACCTGAAAGAAATCTGTTCCAAATGCAAAACACAAGCAGAGGAAGAAGTTTCAGTTTTAGTTTCACAGCAGCAACCAGCTTTTAGTACAGAACAGTTGAGCAAAGCCATGCCCAGGCTCTTGCTGTCTCCTTCTTGCTCACACAGCAAATACTGTTTCCAGTTTCAAACAGCCCTCAACTCTCTCACACACTGACGGAGACGCAGCCAGATGAATACCGATGGATGCTGGTAGGCAGATGCACAAAATTTTCCCCCCCCTTATTTTCCCCCAAAACTAAGCCCGACCACATATGTTTACGTAGCGAAGCATGGGTATCAAGCTAATTTATAATAAAATAATAATAAAATATTTTTAAATTACTAGATGCTATGTGGATAAAAGTGTTAATATTTGAACGTTTTCCTACTTCCTAAGGCTAAATATAGGAACCTAAGAATCTATAAAACAGAGTTCTTCATAATGTAACATGCACCTACTGTGGAATGCAATGTCATCAAATTCATAAAGGTCCCCAATTTGGACTGTTCTAAAATGGGACAAGGACTTATTCAGGGAAAATGCTTTAATTGACAAAGGCAATAAAAATTAAATTCTATTTGCCAGGGGGGAATCACAATTGAAGAGGACTATCTTGTTCATGCCTGCTTGGTCATTATTTTCTACAGAGTTTTTTGTTCAATTCCCTAGGTCTTTGGCCTAATCAATAAGGCTTGTATATTCCAAAAGGGCGCAGCATAATGCTTCACTATATTCAACTCATTGCAATGTCCTTTTACTGACAAGACGAGGTGTGTACACTGCTGATGGTTTTAGCACCTCCTTCTTCTCCAGCTTTGCCAGTATCAGACTCAAAGCATTTGGCAACCCAGCAGAAGGCTCATTATTCAAATTCTGTTAGTCTTTGGATAGTACTAGAATAGGCAGGACCAAGTGGGAATGCCAATCTCAAACTACAAAGAATGTCCAAATAGGATAACAGGCTCCCCTTTGAATCTTCCAGCTTGAATGGCTAAAGAGGTGCGGAGAAGTACTTTCCATATAATTTCTTTTATTTTTCTACAGGCTAACTCATACCTTTATCTGCGGGCTATAATATTCATATTCAGTAACAAAGACAACGAAGCAGTTAAAGAAAACTGCTATTTTTCCTTTTGACATTTAAAGGGAAACAAACATAGTGACAGGCAGCAAATGGGCAAAAAAGCATCATTGGATACTATCTGTTATTAAAGTAGTTGTAAATGTGAAAACAGTGCATAAAAAAAGTGGACTCCGTGAATTGTTTTACGGGATACCCATGTCATAGCAGTGCTGCATTCATTCTGCATTCTGCAAACATCTGATTCATAATCCAGATTAGTGAACAAATGCAAAATCATCATCTAAAATATTAAAACATATCACTGGGAACAACAAGGTTGCATGTGACAGCATGATAGATTTTTGTTTAAAAAAATGAATAATTCAAATTTTTAACATAATTACCTTGTGAAACCAGTTTTTTTTTTTTTTTACATCTTTGGGAACTTCAGTCATACCAGGAAACTGTCTGTGTGCATTATTTATGCAAGAACAAAACATAGCAAACATAAGTATCTCTAGCGCAAGATGCTTATAATAAATTGATTTTCAGAAACTTTCTGAGAAAAAAACCAACAGCAAGTTCAAACACACACACACACACACACACACACAGGAAGGGAGTTTGGAAGGAGGAAATATTTTTAATCAATGTTATTTTCAGACATTTCAGAAAATAAGGGTTTCATAATTTTTTCTGAGCACATCCCTCTTTGCACTTTGGATTAATTATATAAAATTTGTTTTCTTTTTCTGTGTACTGAAAATTGTATTACTTAATTACAGGAATAGAAAAAGGGGAGTGCCATTCATTGATTTTAAATGTGAGGATCATCTACGCCTACCATTTATTTTCTGGGTAATCAACATTCCTGTAGAATTAAAAGACTGTGTAATGTGTAGATTTTCCTTCACCCTCCCAATAAAATCATTATTTTTGCAAAGCACTTTTCCAACACCAAATTTATTTGTAGATGGATGGATGCATGTATACACTTTTATCTTGCTCTTTAGTCAAAAATTCTCCAAGTGAGGTTAGCAAAATCAGCAATAACTTGGGTCCCTTTTCAGGTTTACAAGTATTAAAAAAAAACATAAGAAGAGGAGGAGGGAAAAGTTCATTTAATTCTATAAGACACAGAAGAAAATTCATTACTAAGGCAACTAATAGAAGGTAGACTATGGATTATTCTAACAGTAGTGGAAGCTTATACTTTTCCTACTGGTGTAAAATCCAGTTTGAAAACACCCAGTTCTTATGACATATTCTCTGATTCAAATAAGTAACTTCTGGCTTTTAAGGTTAGATTCCAAAAGCATTTTTTAAAAATGATAAGGAATAAATCTTCACTATCTTCATTTTTAAAATGATAGGAATGAATTCCTATGACTAGGGTATCTTTGCATCATGGGCAGTTCCAAAATATAGGCAAATCTGAGAGGTCCTTAGTGCTCCCTGAAGTTTATTGCTTTCTTGCAGATGTTTCATTACCCAAACAAGGTAACATCATCGGCACTGATGATGATAAACCTAGTTTGGGAATGAAACATCTGCAAGAAAATAACCAAATTCAGAGAGCACCAAGGAACCCTGGTTTCAACCTTGAGCTACAAACATTCTCTTTTATTAATAAGTAAATCTCCCAGACACTATACTTCAGGAATAATTCATGTATTAAATTTGATCTAATCTATGCAGGAGGGGAAAGCATGTAAAATAATTTGATTAGAATTAGAAGATTAGAAGAACTTTATTGTCATTGTACAAGTACAACGAAACTGTGGATGCACCCCAGCAACTGTTCGCAATACAATAAAACCAAAGCACTTAAAAATGAAGATAAGAAAGATAGAGTACACACGTCTCCATTTGCAATTTGAGAGTACAATATCTATGAATATACACAAAATTTACATTCAACACTGACTGTAACGCTTAGCTGAGTATAATACACAAGAGATGGATTGTACTGTAATATGTTATTATACATCTGAATGGGGTATTGAGAATTCACATCTTTTCACATCTTAATGAGGTAGTGACTTCGTCTTTAATTGCAGTTCGAATGGCCCAGGGAAAGAAACTATTTGTTAGTCTAGTGGCGTAGGATGTTATTGACCTAAAACACCGTCCAGATGGCAGCAGGTCAAAAAGATAATTGCCAGGGTGTGAGGGGTCTTCTATAATGGCCTTGATTCTGCTTTGGCAGCAGGACCTGGCTACGTCTTCCAGGGAGGGCAGAGGGCAACCAATGATTTTTGAGCTGTGTTTATTCCCCTCTGTACAGTTTTCCTGTCCTCAACTGTGGAGCCTGCATACCACACACCCAGACAATATGTCAGAGTGCTCTCCACAGAGGCTTTATAGAAAGCCAGCAACAGCTTCTTATCCAGATTGTTCTTCCTGAGAACCCACAGGAAGGGTAGCCGCTGCTGAGCCTTCTTCAATATGACCTTGGTGTTAGGGGACCAGGAGATATCAGCTGAAATATGGATGCCAAGGAATCTGATTGTAGGGACAGTTTCCACTTGTTCTCCATTGATGATGAGCGGGGCGTGGTCCTGTCTATGTTTCCTGAAGTCCCTAATCAGTTCTTTGGTTTTATGGACATTCAGTGACAGATTGTTCTGTGAACACCAGATAGACAGGTTCTCTACTTCTGCCCTATATGCCATCTCATCCTCTCCGGAGATGAGACCAATCACGGTCGTGTCATCCGCAAACTTTATGATGGTGTTTGTTGCATGGCTTGGTGAGCAGTCAAAGGTATACAAGGCATATAGCAGGGGGCTCAAAACACAACCCTGGGGGGAACCAGTACTGAGTGTAATAGTGGAAGAAAGGTGGGGACCAAGTCTAACAGACTGTGGTCTGTTTGTCAAAAAGTTCTTAATCCAGGAGCACGTGGGGGTGGGGACCTGCAGATTATACAGTTTGGTTACTAGTATATCTGGGATGATAGTGTTAAACGCAGAGCTGTAGTCCACAAAGAGCATCCTCACATAGCTCTGTTTGTTCTCCAGATGACTCAGTGCTCTATGAAGTGTGATGGCCACAGCATCCTCTGTAGATCGGTTTGCTCTATAAGCAAACTGATGTTGATCAAAGGAGGGCGGGAGGCAGTCTCTGATGTGCTGTGCAACTAGTCGCTCAAAAACCTTCATAATGGAGCTTGTTAACACTATAGGCCTACAGTCATTGAGAGTGTTTATATTTGTTTTTTGGGGAATGGGGATGATGGTTGCAGCCTTCAGGCATTGTGGGATGATGGCATGTGTTAAAGATAGATTGAACAGGTCTGTAAGTATTTCTGCCAACTGGTCAGCACATGCTTTAATTACTGCACCAGGAATGCCATCAGGCCCAACAGTTTTCCTGGGATTTACTGCTCTCAGTATTTTTCTCACCTCATGCACCTGAAGAGAAAGAGGTGCAGCGTCATGGTCCTCGTGAGGCAGTATGTCCAGGTTCTTGGTGGTCTCAAAGCGTGCGAAAAAGCTGTTTAGCTCCTCTGCCAGAGTGCTACTGCTCTCGCTGTTTGTTGGGTCCTGGCCTTTATAGTTGGTCAGGGCCTGTATCCCCCTCCACATCTGCCATGGGTCACTGTCAATAAAGTGGCCCTCAACCTTTCTCCTATACATCTCCTTAGCATGTCTGATGCCCCTTCTCAGCTCAGCTCTGGCAGTGCTGTACTGTGAGATGTCACCTGCTCTAAAAGCCAGATCACGGGCCCTGATCAGAGTCTGGACTTTGCTGGTCACCCAGGGTTTCCTGTTTGGGAAGGTCCGTATGCATTTGTCCACAGTGACATTTTCTACACAGGCCTTCATGTAGAAAAGCACAGTCTCTGTGTATAACTCGAAGTCCTGTTGTTTGAGGATGCAGTCCTGAAGCTGGGAGAGGGCATTTTCAGGCAAGCATCTAATAGTTTGACTGCTAGTTTTTGTTCTTTTCCTAAGGGGAGTGTAGGCTGGTAGTAAAAGCAGGGTGAAATGGTCCGATTGTCCTAAGTGGGGAAGAGGTTTTGCTCTATAAGCATGCTTAATATTTGAATACACATGATCAAGTGTGTTTTTTCCCCTGGTTGGGCACTTAAAATGTTGGTAAAGTTTGGGGAGCACGGTTTTTAGGCATGCTCTGTTGAAATCCCCAGCAATGATGTGAACACCCTCAGGATGAGCTCACTGTTGCGTGGTAATTATGTCTTGAAGGTGACTGAGTGCCATGCTGACATTAGCATCTGGAGGTAAGTATACAGCAGTGATGGTAACTACTGTTTGCTTCCGTGGCAAATAAAACGGTCTACACTGAACAGTCATCATGGCCTCTAAATCTGGTGAGCAATGGCTGTTTGTTATTTTGCTGTTTGTGCACCAATCTTTATGTACAAAAATAATTAGGCCCAATCCCCTTGTCTTACCGGAGACTATATTGCGATCTTGACGGTGCGATCTAGAGCAACCATATTCAGAGTATTAAAATTATCTTTAAAAATAGCTTCTTTTTATTTGACAGGCTTGTCAAGATTTTAATGCCCTCAATCGAAATCCATTTAGCACAAAGAAGCTGAAAATTCTTCAGAAGCTGCCTCACAGAGGAAGAGAAAAGAATATGTCAGCTTGTCTGCCCCTTCACTGCTTTCAGACTTCAGTGGCTGAACAATGTCTCAGAGGTGAAAGAATCACTGTTTGTTAGATATCAGGGAACACAGGCAGGGCAGAGAAAAGGCTAGCCACAGGTAGAAACAAATAACTTAGAACCATAAATTGCATATCAATGAAAGACCAGCACAGGTATGATGTATCCATTTTTTTTGCAAAGTATGTATGTCTTTTTCACACAGAGATAAGGGCAGAGGGTATCAGGTTATGGACGTTGTAGGCAAGTGGGCAGGCCAGGATCTCAAACATTTGTGCTCTCTTTCTTACTCATGCACACATTTGCACAAACAAACATAACAAAGCATTTTTATTCAACCATTAATCTCATTCACATATTGTACCAAGCCAAAACTTGCTTAAATATGATTTACTGATGAAAAGTGGCTGATTTCATACCAGTAATGAATTGCCTAACTTAGTGGCGGATTAAGGCTCACTGGTGCCCTAAGCACCCCTCCTTTGTACATACTGTACAAACGAAGTCAAGCTTAGGCTACATAAAAGTTTTTGTGGGCCTGGTGTCCTAAGCACATGCTTTGTCTGCTTAATGGTTAATACACTGCCCTAACTTGATTTATACATCTATTCTCTTTCTTCTTTTCTCTCTCTCTCTCACACACCCTTTCTAGCTCAGCTCAATACGTAAGAAAGTGGGGGAATATATTTTCATCTCCTTGTACTTGGAAAGCCCCCAACTCGCCTCAACGCTCTTCTGTTGCCTGCAAACAACTGACCATGAAAACTAGCAAACTATACAGTAAAGTGTCAGCAATGCTGTTACTTCCCACCAGGTTCAGTGCTAGGAAGAAGACCTGATTGGCACATACTTTGCTTTTTCCAACTTCAATACAACCAGCAGCAAGATGGCATCTTCTGGCTTACCTTAAAGTCAATTAAGTCTATTCATTATCCTTTCCTCTTACCGTATTTGCCGGCGTATAAGACGACTGGGCGTATAAGGCGACCCCCAACATTTCCACTCAAAATATAGAGTTTGTTATATACTTGCCGTATAAGACGACCCCCACTTGGAGGCGGTGCCAGCGGAGTCCGGCCTCTTAGGAAGTACTTTTGTTGCATGCCCAGATATGGTGCTGCCTGCGTTGGTGGGGAACTTCATATCGGGAGACCTTCCACCGTTGCTTTCCCTTCTCCCTTGCTGCCGCCCGTCTTCCCTTTGCTTTCAAAGGTAAAGCGAATTATTTTACAAAGCCTCCCCTGCCCGAGAGGGCAGCCCAACCCAACGTGGGGAAGCTAATTTCCCGGTGCCTCTTCCATTCCTCCCGACCTCCCTACACTGCGCGCCTCTGACGCGCCGGTCCCTTCAGCCCAGCGACCTTTTTCACCTCAAAGAAAGGCCAGGCGGGAGCCGCTCGCAGCGGAAACAGCCACCACCCTTAGCCCGGCCTTGGGGAGAAGCAGGCGAGGTTAGCGCCCGCCAGCCCGTCCTTCCTGCCTTTGGAGGCACCTGCACGGAGCGCCTCCCGGCTCGGTTTCCCCTACCGGCGGGTCCTCCTTTCGTGCGGAGGGCTGCGGGGAAGGCGCTCGCCCGAGAGGATCTCTCCCTCTCTCTCCCCACAAGGTCAACATCTGCGCTGCAGAGGAGAGGGCTGCAGCCGGTTCCTCCTGCTTGCTGAGTGGTGGGGAAGCGCGGCCCGCCCGTGCGAGATTTGGCAACGAGGGCAGGAGGAGGCACGCACACACCCGCGGCTCACTTTCCCAGCTCTGCCCAACCCTTATGGCTCTGGCGCGGCCCTGGCGGGCAGCGAGCACCTCCCGCTGGACCCTCCGCTCATCCTGCCAGGGCCGCGCCAGAGCCATAAGGGTTGGGCAGAGCTGGGAAAGTGAGCAGCGGGTGTGTGCGTGCCTCCTCCTGCCCTCGTTGCAAATCTCGCACGGGCGGGCGCGCTTCCCACCACTCAGCAAGCAGGAGGAACCGGCTGCAGCTCTCTCTGCAGCGCAGATGTTGACCTTGCGGGGAGAGAGAGGAAGATGCGCGCCCCCGCGCCCCTGGGGGACCGCGGCCGGAGGCCTGCGGGCAAGGACGGGCTGGCGGCGCCTTCCGCGTCGGGCTGAGGGTGGGGCTGTTTCTGGACTCCCGCCTGGCCTTCTGGTGGAAGCTGGGCTGAAGGGACCGGGCGTCGAGCGCGTGGGAGGTCGGGAGGAAGGCGGTGCTCGTTATTGGGCTGCCTTCTCGGGCGGAGGCTGTCTTCGCTTTACCTTGGCAAGAAGACGGGGCGTCTGAGCCAAGTGTTCCTCAGGGCTGGTTGCGGAGGGCCCTGACTGGCCCTCGTGATGACCGGCGTTGACCCCCCCGTTGGAGGCTGTTTTTTGGCAAAAAGTCGTTTGGCTCGGTATATACAAATAACATAGATCCAAGCTGTTTGCATGTGTTTAGCATTATAAATGAACTATTTGGGACTTCTAGGAAAGAAATAGAGAACTGAAAATAGTTCCACAAAAAGCAGAGGTGATGACTGTGGTGAAATGAAGAGCAGTTGAGTAGGTCAACTCTTCCAAATTCCTCTCTGGACAAACAGATGATTTGCTATCACACTCCAAGTGTTCCAGAAAGTTGCACTTCACAAAGAGACCAAAGACAGCAGTTTCTGGAAGATTTAGAACTTTGTTAGACAAGGGAATGAATAAAGATTTTTTTTAAATTAGAAGGAGGAGGGATAAACAGCAAAAGGCTGATTAGAACTTTAATTTTGGAAAGTGACAATGGACTAAGAGTCTAGATGGATTTGAAATAAGACTTTGGAATAAATTATAATAATCCTTCCCATGAAAAAATGTTTTTTTTTGAACATGATAGAAGGAGAGTTTGAAGATTGGATACAAGTGGCAACTAGAAGGAACTAAAGTTTACAATTAAATAAGAGCGCTTACATTTGTTGGGATAAGGGGAATGTCATTTCTTTATATATTTCTTTTCTTGTTTTTTACTATATTCTTTTTTCCCTTTTTTCTGTGCCTTTTTTCTATTTTGGTTTGTATTTTATCGATATTAACTATTATTAACTATTAAACATTATTAAAATTCAACCTATCAACTAATGTGTTAAACCAGGGGTCCCCAACCACCGGTCTGCGGACCGGTACCGGTCCGTGGAACAAGTCCTACCGGGCCGCTGGTTGCTGGGTGCCGCCATGTTTTTTTGATGAAAAAGTGCTTCCGGTGAGCTTTTCCGGTAGAAAGCTCACCGAAGCACTTTCATCAAAATAATGGCGGCGCAGCGCTCGGTGAGCTTTTCTGGGTAGAAAGCCATTTCTGCAGAAAAGCTCACGAGCGCTGGCGCCACCATCTTTTATGAAAAGTGCTTCCGGTGAGGTCACCGGAAGCACTTTTTCATCAAAAAAAGATGGCGGCGCCCAGCTGATGCCGGTACCGGGCCGCGGCGTAAAAAAGGTTGGGGATCACTGTGTTAAACTAAAGGCTTTTCCTCACTGCAGTCTTTGCTGCTGGTGTCCTATGCATAAACTGGCTGGAAATGCATGTGCCTGAACAAATCCTTTTCCAACGTTTAATGCCTTCCTCCACTTTGGCTTCAGCAATGGCCTGATGTTCTGGCCCCATAACTCTTGATTGAAAGCTTTCTTGCTTCTTCCTCCACCACCCTCTTGCCAGAAAAGCAAATGCCAATTATTTTCTTTTTGTAAGCATGTTTTTGAGTGCTGGTGGCAAGGAAAATAAAGTATATCAATTTTATAGTTCTTCCAGTCACTTGAGCTCGAAGGCACTTGGCAGAACTCTTGTCAAGCTCATGCATTTTGGGGGGGAAAAAACTGGACAGCATTACACCATCTTCTACTGAATTTAAAATCAAGCGGACAAAACACCAGAGTTTTACAGTTCTTCCACAAGGGAAAACTTGGGCAGAACACTTGTCAATGAATCCCAATTAAAAGAAAAGAAAAAACAAAAAAAAAGGGCCAGCGTTTCACACTTTCCCATTGAATATTTTGAAAAAACAAACCAAAACAAATAAATGGCCAATAGGATTACATCTGAGCGCCCACTTTCAATGCTTCCTTCCTATCTCCAGCCTTTCATGGCAGACCGATTAGAAGCTCATTGTAAAATGGCCATCAAAGGCAGAGAATGGGAACCTACTTACCAGAGCACATAGTTGCCAAATGAAATAGAGGAAGATGTGCACAGCACGCAGACCATCATTTTTATTTAATTATAAATTTCAGCGGTTGACTCGGAATCAGTTTGGGCTTTCACCTAAGGCTGAGCACCCATAATCTATGTCCACTGAACAGAATGAAGGCAAAGATTTTGCATTGCTAGTGGAAAGGAATTATATCCAGGGGGCACCTGAGTTCTGGCAATTCCAGAAAGTTTAGTAGTCCCAAGACCTCAAGCATAGATTTCTGCAGCACTCTTGGATTTGCTGTGATTCCTTTTACCCCTTTATTCTCTTCTTTCTACATAAAATCTGTTTGCAAAAGCAACAGGATGAAGTGTTTTCTTCTCTCTCCCCCTCCCTTTCATTTGGCTTGCTCTCTGCCCAAGGTTATTTCATTTCAAAAAATTGTATTTTAATGCAGATTAAACAGAACTTTTCTATATTGCAGAATACTGAAAAATTGCAGAGAAACTTTATTTAATGTATAGACTTCCCATTAGAGAAGTACAAACTGAACTCCAAGGATTGCATGTGCCTCCCCTCTTAAATAACTTGGCTGGGATCCTCATAAGTCATTACTGATATAATTTTTAATGTGAAGAACGGGGAAACGCTCAAGTACATGACATGAAGTTTAATGATATTTAATTGTGTTTGCAAATAAATGTAAATGAAATCAAATTAAATACTTAACTCATTCATTATATATGAAATATGTGCTTCATACACCATTCAAAGGTGAAGTGGGAGCTTCACCAGGAAAAGCCATGAACTCCTCTTTATGCCTATTCTGAATTGCTATTTTAAGCTTTAATGCTTATAGAAAAGCAGATACACTCGTTAATTTTATCAATAATTCTGATTTTATTTCTATTCTAGAGCATGCACATCCTGTTGAACCAGATCAGATGAGTAGAAACAACAAGACGGTCTCCCAGGTAATATAAGCAATGAAGGGCTTTCAAGGTGACAATCAGCACTTTAAATGGTATCTAGAAGCACATTGACAACAGATGCAGCTGAAGGAATAGTGTTGTTACATAAGCCAAGTAACTGGCATCATCTACTATTCTTGTGGCTACATTTTGCACCAGTTAATGCTTCTGAATGTTCTTCAAGGACAGTCCCATGTAGAACAAGTTGCAGTAGTTCAGATGGGAGGACAAGAGGGCATGAATAAAAGTGAGCCAGGCCTCCTGGTACAGGAGTGAGCACAATTGGCACACAGCCCAAAGTTCTGTAAAGGCTCTCCTAGCCATGGCTGCCACCTGCTCTTCTGGCAGGAATCATAAGTCCAAGAGGACCCTCTGATTGTACACCAGGTCTTCATGAGGTAATGCCACCACATTCAGAACCAAATGTGGAAAACCTGTCAGCACCAGGAGATCCAAACACCCAAAGCCACTGATTGTTGCTTAGGTTGAGCTGCAGCCTATTGCACCTCATCTATCCCCTCAGGCTTACAGCCACTGTGACAGGACATCCACATCATCTCTCAGGCAGCCCGAGATGCAGATGTAAAACTGGGTGTCATCCACATATTGGTAACACCTCACCTAAACTATGAAGAGACCACATTCAGTGGCATCATGTAGATGTTAAATAGGAAGGAAGAGAAAATGGAGCCCTGCAGCAGCATCCTAATTTTTTTTTAAAGGTGGTAAGTCACTGCCTTTAAATTATGGACCTATCAGTTTTACCAATACTGTGGCAAAAATGTACACTGGATTCCTGGTAGCCAAACTGAAGACTTAGGAAAACAAAGTGGTAAGTATTTTTGGAAGAACATACTGAGTTTAGGAAAGGTTATCCCATGATCGATAATGGATTTCTTTTAGATCTTTCAATATGTAAATATACAAACAATGAAATACCGTATTTATCGGCGTATAACACGCACAGGCGTATAACACGCATCTTCATTTTAAGAGGGAAATTTCAGGAAAAAAATTAAATTTCTAAATAAAAACTTTGAAGCACCGCCCGGCCTCCGCTTGCCCTCCGCCGCACCGCCCGGCCTCCGCCGCACCGCCCGGCCTCCGCTTGCCCTCCGCCGCACCGCCCGGCCTCCGCCGCACCGCCCGGCCTCCGCTTGCCCTCCGCTCGCACCGCCCGGCCTCCGCTTGCCCTCTGCTCGCACCGCCCGGCCTCCGCTCGCACCGCCCGGCCTCCGCTTGCCCTCCGCTCACACCGCCCGGCCTCCGCTTGCCCTCTGCTCGCACCGCCCGGCCTCCGCTGGCTTCTTAACATTATATCGGCGTATAACACGCATACATCATTTGCCCCCTATTTTCAGGGGGAAAAAGTGCGTGTTATACGCCGATAATACGGTATATAAACTATGAAAAAGGCAGAGTATATGCTATAGTCACTGACCTGAAGGCAACCTTTTAGTTCTATTAATCAAATTTGCTATGGAAAAAGTTAGATAATAAGAATCTGGAATGAAATCGGATCTGAGCATTAAATACAAATACTTCATTAAAAGTTAAACTGATTCTAGCTTAATTTTATCTGAACCCATAAGTACATCTTGGGGAGTCACACAAAGCTATATACAGTCCAATTTTGTTCAAATTTTGCACTAATAATAAAAACAGTTCCCCCAGCACCATTCCCAATCCCAGACAGCCTGATCTTTTAACATATGCAAATATTTTTTGTATCCCAACCCAGCTAAGATTGGAAAGGCTATTAGATAATTTGGATAATTACTGTGCAACCAACCATTTTAAAAAAATCATTGGTTTTGGAAAGACACTGAGGATGAGAGAAAGCATATTGGCAGAAATGTCATTGAACAAGTTAAGGAATATAGATATTTAGGAACAATGTTTCCTGTCTAAGGTTTGTGGTAATAATGTGGAAAAGATGCTCAATGGAATAATCAAAAAGTAAGTACTACTGTTATTAAGCTAACAGATTATAAATATTGGTCTCAATTATTGTATGAATTACAAATAAAGCAACCTCAACAGTACTCAGAAATGTACTGTAAGATTAATTCTGGGAACATCCAAGTATATCTTGCTTGTCTCTGAGGACTAGAAAATGATACCAATTTATCAGTCCATCTTTTACCAACTAGTTTCCAACTACTGGGTGAAATGGGATGCCTAAATGTCATCTTCCCACCAGGAAGCTACAAGATGAATTAATTCTGAGTTTGCATAAAGACCATACCAGGTATGCAGTGCTGTTGCTGCAAAAAATATTTGCTGTGATATTTTGCATGTTTGGATAGGATAATGCCAAATGTGAGATCAAAACTCAGATCCAGACCCATATTTTAATGCAAAATTACTTTGCTCCAGACCACAAAAATATACAATGATTAAACCTCCTTAAATTTAGAGTAGTTCCATGACTCTATTTGAAGGAAGTGGACAAATTCAGTTTGAGGAGAGAATTAATACTGGCAAGATTACACTTAATGTCTTTAGTTTTGGGCAGTAGGAATTCCATATGAGCAAAAGCCTTGTTCTTATGATTCAGCAGAGACTTCCAAAATCATCTGGGAGGGATGTGGCAGACTTCAACAACACAGGCATGTTGATCTACGGAGCACCAGCTTCATATTTTTTTTAATACAGATCCGAAGGTTGTTAGGAGTCTGCACCTTTCTCCCAGATTATCTACACACTGGGGAAGGACATTCAAAATTAGTTCATCTTAACTTTCTATTCTGAAGACAGAGCAAAATAGTCTACAACTACTGTAACAGGCACAGGTTTAACCATTATTCTCTGTTGCATATCTTAGTTTATTGTTTTTTAGAGGTTTATGGCAGTTCAATACTAATGCACAAATCTGTTCAGTTTCTTACATAACTAGGCTATCTTTATTACATTTTAATGATTTTGGAAATGTGGAATCTGGGGATTTATACACAATCAGGCTAAAGGGTATCTTAGTGTTGTAATTCAATTTTGTATATGTGATAGTCTATTGATCCCTTTATTCTTTTATTGTGATTCGTATGACTTATGGTCAAATCAATGTGTGTGATTTTTTAGAAACACCTTTTTGCTTCCAGACATTTGAATAACGTGTTAATCAGTACTTATCCTTAAACCTAAGCCTGAAATTCATTACCAAATATGCATTACCAACATTACCAACAAATCTGCAACATCAGTTAATAAGATTACACCAAACTTGTATAGGCATAAAGAGGATAATGTTATAATAAAAGCAACAACAATATCATAATAAGAATAATCACAATAATAACCAAACTTAATTCGTAGTATTTCACAAACAGGTCCATGTGGTTTTCTTGTCAACAAACAAAATTATTTTGCCACAGCAACCTTCTTTTGTTTGTTTCAATTATTCATCCATTGTACAGCTCTGGTGTTTCCCAAAAAAAGTATTAGTCAGGTTCAATCCTGCTTAGCTGATGTCAAAAAGTTGAATACTGCCATGTAGTTGGACACTATAAACTAACACAACAAAGACAACTTCTCTTTCCCATTGTTATGAACCTGGAAGTCAGAGTAGAAGAGAGCAAATGGATCCCAAATGTAGCCAAGCTCTTCAGCATTCCACCATAGTAAGCTTTGTACATACAGTTCTGAAAGACCTGCAATTGTCCTCTCCCTTCCCACACCGCCCAACTTCACCTTGAGATTTGGAAGAGGATTTTCCATAGGAAATGGAATGAGGAAAAATGCTGCTATAATCATTGCACTCCAATGTGCTGTATTCCCCTATCTTCTATCAACTTCTTTTTGGAGTGATTGATGGGTGATTGCTCTTAATAGTTAGCCATGCCTTGAATGCTTTTCTTCCAGTTGAATGTGCACCATGTGTTTTTATGCTGAAATGACATAACTGGTATAGGTAAAGGTAATGCCTCTTTTTGGCTCTAGGGGGCAGTGCTCATCTCCGTTACAAAGCCGAAGAGCCAGCGCTGTCCGAAGACGTCTCCGTGGTCATGTGGCTGGCATGACAAAATACCGAAGGTGTTACTTTCCCACCAAAGTGGCCCCTATTTTTCTTCTTGCATTTTTATATGATTTTGAACTGCTAGGTTGGCAGAAGCTGGGACAAGTAACGGGAGCTCACATGGTGCTAGGGATTCAAACCGCCGAACTGCCAACCTTTCTGATCAACAAGCTCAGCATCTTAGCCACTGAGTCACCATGTCCCTTCAATTAAAAACTGGTATGGTGTCTTCCTTTTTAATAGGACTATAGAATATGGTTGAAAATAACACATTTATGCCCTGTACATTTACTAGCATATTTTTTTCTGTTGCAAAGAAATAAAATAATTGCATAAAAGTGGGCATAATCTCCAGAGAAGACCCCTGAATCAACAGAACAAGACAGCTTTCTGCCAGTCCCTCTTAAAACAGCCTGCTACTCATTGCTGTGTCTCAGATTCACTTGACAAGAGGCAGTTTTGGGAATGCGGAAATAAAAATACTGCTCCTGTCTACAGGTTCTTAAAACAACAACTCTTCCAGGACTGCAGAGCTGTGATGGAGAGGTGTCTACTGCATCCACCCAGATGGAAACAGGAGCTTTATTGAATTAAAAAGCTGTTATGTTCATGCTCCTACACACTCTGAAGCCTCTCTTCTCAACCCTACCCAAAGCACTGCACAGCCTGACTTTGACACATCCAATATATACTTTACTGTTTTTGTGTTTCAACATGGATGGCAACATTCCTACAGAAGGCAGAGAATAAGCTCTCTCTCCCTCCCTCTCTCTCTCAACCCCGTGGGTAACTGTGATTCATTATTTTAACCGTAAAGGCATGAAGTCATAACTCAAGGGATGTGTGGAGGGCAAGCTCAGTAAGATTTTTAGATAATTGAAATTGACCCATAATTCACCAGCAGCCCTAGGGAAATTCCGTTCCTGGCTAACGTTCATAATGCAGAAACATAGACACAGGTTCCATATGCACCTACAAGATTTAATTATTCTTTTCAAAATGGCCGTACTATAGTAAATGAGCAAAGGAGAAAAATAAATACATATGAGTTAGCTGCCACAAAATGAATACTGAAGACATGGTTTCCCTAGAGAAGTTACGACTGTTGTCATTTAGTGGCAGGGAGAAACTGAGGTGAAAAGATTAGAAAGATAGAGGCTATCAATAATGTAGACAAATTGCATACTTGTTTACTATGAAGAACATTATCCTCTGCTTTTCCTTGTGAAAATGCCTCTGTTTTTTTTTACTTCACAGAGATGCATACATGTTTTGACCTGAAATGACCATTTTAAGTGTCCCAAGTGGCAACCCATTGTTCTAAGAATAGAACAATGTCTTTTGTTCTGTGGTTTGTGACTGAACAGATCATTTGCTTTTTTTTTTTAATGGAGTTATTCCAGTGAGGACAGTAGCAGAGACCAGTCACATCTCAGCTGCTATTGTTTAGGACTAAAGAGGGCAGTGTAGGAGTGAGTGGAGTGTTGAAAACAAAATGGTTATGAATAACATGGCCAAACAGAAGAAGTCCATTCACAACTATATGTCTCCAAGTCTGGTATGTCTGGTTTTTTTTTTTTAAAGGATTCTTAAAAGATAGAGTTCTTGTGGTTTAAGGAATCACAATTGTTAGGAATAACATGGTTTCCTAACTTAGTTTGGGTAAAATAATATATATAAACTATGTTAGTGAGTTTAAGTGTGTGTATCACTTTAACTGTAAAACATGTATTTTGGGTGCGGTTGTAAAATCACCATAAGAGGGAGCAAGAGAGCTCACTGTTTGCTGGCTTTTACTGGACTGCTGACAATGATGGATTGATGGTGATAACTGCATGTTTTCCCTGCTATTACTGAACGAAGAAAAGAGGTTTGATTTTCTTCATATCTCTACTGCAAAAAGAGATATATTACTGGACTGATTATTTGTGAGTTTACTGACCTCTTTTCGACACTGGACTTTGCTAATGGATAATCCCTGGACAGACTGAACTAAGTGTATGATATATGGACTGTTTGACTATGCTAACAATCTTACTGGAATAAACTATTTAACAAGCACATTGTATCTGTTTTGCTGAGTGTAAACTACAACAACGTTTATCTCACATATCTGCCTGCCTGCCTGACTACCGTTGCATCGTTCTGCTAGGTGTATATCCCTAACAACAATTATTAATGAAGATTTGCATATATGCTCAATTGGACTTTATTTTACTGACTTTATAATAATGCAAATCTGTCTGGGTATGTGCTCTGCTATGAATCAAAAAATGTTCCTACTACTAGTAGTCCTCAACGTACGAACACAATTGACCCCCAAATTTCCATTGCTAAGCAAGTTATTAATTTTGCCCCATTTTATGGCCTTCTTGCCACAGTTGTTAAGTTAGTAACATGGTAATTAAGTGAATTTGGTTCCCCATTGATTTGTCAGAAGGTCACAAAAGACGAACCCCAGGACAATGCAACCATCATACATATATACCAGTTGCCAAGCATCCAAATTTTGATCACCTGACTATGGGGATACTGCAGTAGTCATAAGTTTGAAAAACAGTCATAAGTAATTTTTTTTCACTGCCACTGTAATTTCATATGGTTACTAAATGAATCCTTGTAAGTCAAGGCCTACCTGTATTATAAAGATTGTACAAATGTAAATAAGTTGGGTTAGTAACAGTTTTGGTGGATATTATAGATTCTGTATCTTTGTTTAATTACTACCTTAGTTAATGCCCTTTCACAAAAATGGCAATAATAAACAATAACAATACATTAATTTTTTGACCAATATGTGCATTTACATCCAAATTTTGGGATCCTAACAACAATGTATACCAGAGCAAGAGTTAATGCTGGCATAGCTATACGAGAAAACTTTATTTGCCTGTAATGGCAACAACCAATGATCTTTGCAGTCTCTTTCCCTGTCTCAGTCATGTGCTGTTGGGAAGCACCCAGCCTGGCAGGGTAGGAGGGATCAAGCACAGATTCAACCTGGAGTCACTGCATAACCATAGAAGGGCTAGGGCCTTTGTTAGGAACTTCTCCAAGTTCCTTGAAGCCTTATCTCTTTGTACCCAAGGAAGAGCTGCCATACTAGGGAGATTTCTGTATTATAGGCAGAACATACTGTAGTAATTAGCTTGAATTTGGTACATGTCAATCTGGTTGATTGTACCTGTCACTTAGTAAACATTATAGAGAAAGTCTTAAGACTTATGACCATAACTGAGCCCCAGATTTTGCTCAGTTGTGCTAAGTTGTTGTTGTTAAGTGAGTTGTTAAGTGAGTTGCACCCCATTTTATGATTCACAGTTGTAGAGTGAATCACTGCCGCTTATTAAGTGAACCACATAGTTGTTAAATGAATCTGTGATTTTGCTTGTCAGAAGCTAGCTGGGAAGGTTACAAATGGCCCCCCAACTAGTGAAAGAGTTTGCAGCAGAATGGTTGAAAGGTTGGGGTTTTCGAGAGAATGGCATAGGAATTATAGAAGAAACTGCTGGGACTCTGAAACTGGGAGATGTTTCCCATCACAGCAGTTTTTCAAACTGCTGTTATTAGCCATTATGAGGGGAAACAGGGATACCCAAAGAGGTACCTTAAACCAGTGATCCCCAACCTTTTTATGCCGCATGCCCGGTATCGGCATCAGCTGGAGGCCGCCATCTTTTTGATGAAAAAGTGCTTCTGGTGACCTCACCGAAGCACTTGTTCATCAAAAAGAGATGGCGGCACGTTTCGTGAGCTTTTCCGGTAGAAATGGCTTTCTACCCAGAAAAGCTCACCGGAGGCTGAGTGCCATTTTTCTTGATGAAAAAAGTGCTTCCCGTGAGCTTTCTACCCGGAAAAGCTCACCGGAAGCACTTTTTCATAAAAAGATGGTGGCGCCCAGCAAACCAGCTGCCCGGTAGGACTTGTTCCACGGACCAGTACCGGTCCGCGGACCGGTGGTTGGGGACCCCTGCCTTAAACTATAACCATCAATACATTGTCTCATAGGAAAATCTTTCCTATCTTCCCCAAACCTGTACCTCCATTTACTTGCTTTGGAATATTCTATTTCTTGAGTTCTGCAATCTAGCCATTTAGTTTCACAAACCTAAACTTTCCCAAATTCCATGAAAACAATAAGGCTGCATTTATTTTAAGTGCAGAGAAGAAAGTTGCAAATCACTGGTGAAATGATAGCACGAAGACACACACACCAATGTGTTCCTGTAATTGGGACAACCAGGCGAACTTTCTCAACCTTTCCTAGAGGAAAACAATGAAAGCATTTTTCCTAGCAAACTGAATGAGAATAGCTGAAAAACAAACAGAAAAAAGTAGCATTAGATTAGTATGTGACAAACCTGTACTCAGTTTGGCTAATCATAAATGGGGTGGCAAACCTTGGGAGGAGGGAATTATTCAAAGTTTGTGGGCAGAGATGAAGTTCTAATATTCTTTTGAATATTGTTTTAATCTAAAGAAATCTTTCTGAACTGATTGCTTAAAACACTGTTAAAACTACTTCTGTCTGCAGTTGCTTTCAGATGAGAGAGAGAGAAGATGGTGATGATGACAGTGATGATGGATAAAGAAAGAAAAAGAAAATAGATAAATAGATAGATAGATTTCTCTGCAGCTAAATGCTTCATAATTTTGCTTCTCATATTTTGAAACCATCTTTCATGCTCTGCCAGCCAAACCAGTTATAGATCAATGTATAGTTCTGTTTTTCAATTTATAACATCAGAAGAATGTATAGATTAATAGCTGGCAGGGAAAGCACCCAGAAATATTTCATAAAAGTAGTAATGGAGCTCAAATATTACTAACCTTACAGGCATGAAAATAATTAAATAAATCATCCACTATCAGCTCAAAGTTTCTTTTGATGTGCATCCTTCCAAATGAATTTATGTCTACAGGGTGTCAATATCCAATTGGGATGCGACGGGGGAGGGAGGGGGAGAAACCCTCATGCTCATGAGAAACAAGTGCAAGATTTAATCTATTCATGGACTGAGTTCAATTAGTTATTGGGCAATCAAAGGAAAGATTGGTAGAAATTACTTTCTGCTGAAATAATTACACAAATATAACTGAGAATGTCATAAGGGAGAATTTAATTTAAATGGGAACATTGTTAGGAACTCTTAATTATTCTGTCTTCCACAATGTATTACTTCATGTGTTTCTTAAAAAGGGAAGGGAAAAAAAAGCAAAAATGAAAGGGTAAAAACAATTTTCATTAGTTTTTCCATAATAATCTTAAAGGGAAATAGAAACAATACCACATTGTTTGGGCTCATTATTGTTTAACCTTCCAGAGCTGCTAAATTCCACCATCATTGTCAGTTTTGAGAGCCAACATTCTGTGACCAGACATTTTCCCCCTCAAACTCTCCCCCTTTTTACAGATTGATAGGAAGAAAAAAATGGTGGTGGGATGACAGAAGATATCCTTAATCTTCTGAAAGATGCAGAAATCAAGAAGTTGAACCCAGGGGAAAAAATCAATATCACCTTTACTATAGTTACAAAAGGAATCAGAAAAGAATGATCTAAACTCAGAAGGGAAATGGCATCCTCCCGGTACCCGCTACCATGCCACTGTGGAATAAAAATGGCTTGTCGCCAGGCCTCACAGAAAAAGAAGTAAAGCAGCTTGAAATCCTTTCATGAAGCTTCAATACTCAGTCTAGCCCAGGGCTCCCCAAACTTGGCAACTTTAAGACTTGTGGATTTCAACTGCCAGAACTGGGAGTTGAAGTCCATAAGTCTTAAAGTTGCCAAGTTTGGAGACCTCTGGTCTAGCCTAATTCCAAGCAGAAACAGAAAGCCATCTTTCAGAAAGGGTAGTGTCATGGCTTTTAAAAACATTTTTCTGCTATCTTTACATCTCACTCTGAAAAGTCCAACAATCAATGAATTCATCACTGACAAAAATCGGCAAAGCTTTCCTCAATCTGGCATCTCCAGATGTGCTGGAATAAAGGTTTCTATGTTCCCAACCAATTTGATGTCAAGTTAGGAGAAAATGACTGCATGTTATTACAAATGTTTTTCAGTAATGACACATAGTCATGCACCCATCCCCAATCACATTTGATTATGCTTGCAACCTTGTTACTTTTATTTATTTATATTCTACTTTTATGATTTTATATAAATAACTCAAGGCAGTGAACAACATTATTATTTGAAACGGCATCATTTTGAATGACTCAGTTATTACTGAGTCATTCAAAATGATGCCGTTTCAAATAATAATGTCTTTCCACTTGCAATTAGATGGAAATATGAAATATTTCATATTTTCATGGAATCTTGTGATTTATTTTAAATCCACAAACATGCTCATTACTTTTTATCATCAGCATCTGAAATCCCACAGCTCAATTAAGCCCCTTTTCCTCCTTCCATCCTTCCTTCCTTCCTTCCTTCGTTCCTTCCCGTCTCAGTTCATACTTGGTGCCACAGCAGACTAGATGATAATCAAGGCTGAACATGGTGTGCTTGCAGGCTGAACATGGTGTGCTGTTTGGGAAGCAAAGGGTTGAACAGATCCTAGAGATATGGTGTTTTCTTTTGTTACCCCTACAGAACAACCTAGTGTGTTGTGTATTTGTCCAGTTATTAAGTTCTGTACGAAGATGCTTCTACTGTCAGCTTGTCATTTCCCATGAATGCATAGCTTGTGATTGAGATAGTTAAGATCTATTTCTATAATTGATCTTTTAGTAATCAGTTGTAAACCATTCTGGATCTTTGGTAGCTGTTAAATGATGTTTTAATATCTATTATATATTCTTAATTTTAATATGTGCTTTAACTTCTTTGTGTTGATTTTTGACTCATGGTGACCACCTAGACCAGAGGTGTCAAACTCATGTTGTCACAGCATTGTCACGTGATATATTTGGACTTTCCCCCCCTTTGCTAAACTGGGCATGGGCATGGGTAGGACCAGTACATGATGCATTCGGCCTATGGGCTGCGAGTTTGACACCCCTGACCTAGATTGTTCCTTGCAGTTTTCTTGGCAAGATTTCAGAAGTGGTTTGCCACTGCCTGATTCCTAGGGCTGAGAGAGTGTGTGGCTGGTCTGAGGCAGTATATTTATTTTTTAGGATAAGGATCCTCTCCCAGGTTTGATAATTTACATTTACATTTGAAGCATTAATCATCTTATTAGCAGGGCTGTGCAGTGCTTCAGAATTAATTCAAAAACATGAACAGGAAACTAAATGCCTCACTTCTCTGGGACTCTTAAAACATCTGTGTCTTTCCATTGCACCTCCCTATCAGGTAGCACTTCTTTCTAAATCAGAACTACATGCAGTCCCACTGCAAATTAGTTATTTGTTACTAGCTTTTAATATTGCTGATTAACTATTGAAAAGCTTGTTGAATCCTAGTGAGCTTTGAATGCATGCAGTTTTTTCTTGCCTATGATGCAGAGGCCAAGTGCTCAAATACAATTTGAAAAATTGGCTTATTTGGGCAGCAATGCTGTGACTTTTGGAGACCCAGGATTAAAAGAAAGATTCCATCCTCAAATAGGAAAATCCAGTGACAGTTGGACATTGGATGGTAATGACTGAAAGGGGAAGGTGAAGACTTTCCTACATCACACTCCCAACCCGGAGAGCATCTACATTAGCTTGAGAGGTAGTCTAAATAAATTATTTTCCATTGTTCAAAATGGGAAGGAAATAAACAAGAGAAAGAGTTCAAAGAGATGGCAAATCTCTTTATCCTTATTCTCATCTTGCCAGTTTGGCATTTTTATGTTCAACCAGTAACAGTTTGGTCTGGTGGTTAAGGCACCAAGTTAGAAAACGGGACACCGTTCTGCCTTAGCTATGAAAGCCAGCTGCGTCACTTTGGGCCAGTCACTCTCTCAGCCCAATTCACCTCACAGAATTGTTGTGGGGAAAATAGGAGGAAGAAGTATTATATGTGTTCGCCATTATTTGCAAAAATAATGGTTAGATATAAATAAATAAGCAAAATAAACAAGACAAACATGAGAGGCATAATGAAGAAAATAATAATAGCAGGCATGATATTCCCCTCTGAAAAAAAAATTGGGGCCGGCCAAAAGAGACCCCCACCGCGCGCCAAGAAATCGCTGCCCAGCTCCCTTTTCCTGCCGCTCAGCGGGCTCGCTTGCACCGCCCGCCCGCCCGCCCGGGCTCCGCTAAGGTATCCGGCTGGGGCTGTCAGGAGTTGCTACCGCTGGCGCGGCTCTGCGCAGCTCCAGTCCCGCGTTGCCTCGGGAAGGAAAGGCAAAACCAGGAGCCGCTGCTGCCGTTGCAAGCGCCGCGGCTCTTCCTTTTTGCCTTTCCTTCCTGAGGCAACACGGACTGGAGCCACACAGAGCCGCGCCAGTGGTAGCAACTCCTGACTCGGGCCTCCGAGGGGAGGGGAAGGAGGAGAAGAAGGGGGGAAGGGGGAGGCGATTCCCCAAAAAAATCGGAAGAATATCATGTCTGTAATAGAATAAAATGTACAAATCCAATAATATTAGCTTAAATAGCAAAACTCTCTTAGAATAAAGGATGGCCTAAAAGCTAAGCCACAATATACAATTCCCATCACCACCAAGGAATGATAAAGTAAGGCTTTCAACTATTTTCTGAAACTTAAAATAACTTCCCTATAATTTCCTTTCTATCAGTTTGAAACAAGTGTTTCTAGACCTGGGTTTTCCTTCAGATTTCAAGTTAAAAAAATATTATGTAACTGAAGTCATTTTTACTTAAATAATTTTACTTAAATAATATTTTTTTAACTTGAAATCAACTTTAAAATGGGATTAGACCATTATGAAGAACATTATATGAAATAAGGAAAACAATAAACCGATGTCCTTGTCTTGCTTATCGGTTTCCCAGACATGCCAGACTGATCAGTATAGGAACAAATAGGTTTTAATTTTATGTATGAAAGCTATTTTTGTCATGTTAATTTAGGGCTACCTTGTGGACAAATTGCACTAAGACCATTGATATTGTACCAGCCCAAGTTCTAAAACAGTTTTAAAAAACAATTCCACTGTAAGGCTCATTATGAGGAGGTTACCAATCATACACAAATTGTGGAAAAGCTTGATACCATCTGGAGGACAGTGTAATTGACAAAGTTGATGATATAAAGCATTCCTGGGAATAGCTGCTAAATCTACAAGAGCAGACAAAATAGCTAAGCAGATGTTCACTTCATAGGTTAGCCCCTTTCTCTAGACAGCAAAAGTAGATTGTCATCATTATACGTGTCATCCTCAATAGCAAAAATAACCTTCTAAAACAATGGAAACCCAAAAGTGCACTGAAATCAATCAAATTTTTATACCTTCAAATGGTTAGTTCATTTCAGGTAGAGCCCATTACTTTTAACTTGATACAGAAGAAATTATCCTCAGTACTGTCCCCTATGGGATTACCGAATAAAATGTTATTTAACCGACTTCATGAATTTTTTACACAAAGTGCTTTTTTGCACAATAATGGAAAATGAATCATATTTCAGAAAGAACTGAATAGGGAAATAATTATCAGATCAGTGTGACTCTGTCAATAACATCTCAACGGCAGGTTTGAATTTTTCTGTGCATTAGGTGACAGTGATTATTAAATAGAAAATTATTCTGAAAACAGAAGACATTTGTAATGAATAGGCAAAGACTACTGTAGCACCCAACTGCTATTTCATAAAAAAAGGCTCACACAATAAACATCAGCAATCAAATAAAGCTAACCTCCACATTCCAGTAAAACTGTACATGGTGCTCACACAACGAGGTAAATCGGGAGGCTGGAGTCCATCCATGCGAACAAGAAGTGCTGGAACACCAAAAAGTACAAGGTACTTCACATAAAAAAATAGGACCTGGGCCAGCGCAAGGCCACCTGTAAGAATGCAAGAGAAAAATGTTCTACTTTAGTATATCATTGTAATATTTACAGTCCTTTTTTTTTCTAAATAAAGTTGTTACTGTGTTTTTACAAGTGCGCTTTATTAAAGCATAAAGTATATCTTTTTTTTTCTGCCTGTATCAGATATGCACAAACTGTATCTCAGAGTAGAAGTATCAAGCTCAGAAAGCATCCAGGGTCTCACAGTTCAACTCTAAGCTGCAAATATTCTCTTCTATCAGTACTGTATCTCTTGGACAGATGCAGGATGGATCAACTTAGAAGAGTTTGGCTAATTCTTAGTGAAACTGAAGTGGTTCATAGATAGGATTTCCACAAAACGGAGATAAATGTAGGTCATTTTACCATGCATCTTGGAAAATTGCAGCCCATTTCACAATACATTTGGCTTTTAAAATAAGGGAGGCAACCCACAGCAAACCACTAGCTTTTAGGGGGAAAGGTGAAGGAATGTGCATCACATTTCACAAGTCTGTCTTGATAGACCCAGACTACTCTGTCTACTTTGCTGTACTTTCCAAATGAAAACATTTTTTTTTTCATTTTAATAGAATGGTTGCTATGGCCCTCATTTGCCCAATTGCTGATTCTTTTCAAAACTCTTTTTCTAGAAAAAGGGTGAAATTTTATTTAAAGAACAATGATCCTAAAATCACCAATGCAAAAGATGCGTAAACCAGATCTTTCCAAAGATAATTCTACATGCTGCTTGAAATGAATGAGAATTGCTTACATATATTAAATGTGATAATTATGACAACATGCCCAAACTCCCTTATTTTGTTTACAGACTTGTTATGTATACTCAGAAAAGCCTCAGAAATCAGATAGACAGACAGACAGATTCCCCCTCCTGAAAGAAACACACACTGTTGGAAGCTGCTGCCCAAAATTGCTCAGAAAGCCTTGGGACCATGGTACTAACTCAAATATCTTTTCAATTCTAGAGTAGAAAATATCTATCACAGATGCTAGGGCTAGGCAGGTATTATTGCTTTGACTTTTGGTGAAGAACAAAACATTCTTTGCTACTTTAGTGGGTTGCATGGATCATTATCCAAGCCATCTCTGAAGTTTCAAAGTTAGAATAGAATATCTTTTATTGTCATTGCATTCCAAGAATACAATGAAATTTGAAAGCTACTCTAGCACAGTGCCCCAAACACATCACAATCATACTACAGAGTATTTAAAAATTAAAATAATAATAATAGGACTAAATCACAAATGCATTGTTTGATTCAAGACAATTACTGCCTTGGAAAAGAAATTGTTTCTCAATCTATTAGTCCTCATTTTAAGACACCTATAACACCTCCCTGATGGTAACAGTTCGAAATATGAATGTCCAGGATGAGAATGGTCTGTGGAGATTTTTAGTGTTCTAGAGAGGAGTCTGGTCTTCGCAATCTCTTCCAAAGAAGAAAGAGAGCAAGCGATGATTTTTTGTACTGTGTTTATAACTCTCTGGAGCATCTTCTTATCCACTACAGAGCATCCAGCATACCACACCGTTACACAGTATGCCAAAATGCTCTCGATGGTAGAACGGTAAAAATAACCAGCAACTTCTCACCCAGACCACTCTTTTTCAGCAACCTCAGAAAGTGCAGGCGCTGTTGGCCCTTCTTTGCAGTGGCCATAGTGTGGACCGACCAAGTAAGGTTGTCAGAAATATGAGTTCCTAGAAATTTGAAACTATGAACTCTTTCCACATAGTCTCCATTGATATATAGTGGGAGAGGTCCTGCTTTACATCTTCCAAAGTCTATAATAAATTCTTTGGTCTTGGACTTCCGGTTTGTCGGCTTCGCAGCGGCAGGGATTTGCGGCTGCGCGATCCCTGCCGCGCTAGCCGTTTTTGGGGCTCTGACCCAGCCGGGTACGGAGCTAGGCTGCCCTGCAGGGGCAGCTGAAGGTAGGGGGATCCGGAGAAGGGTTTGGGGGTGCTGCAGACCCCCTCCCTGGCCGGCAGAACCCCCTTTTCCCAGGACGGTGCAGCGGCGGTCCGTAATGGCCGCCACAAAGAAGCTGGCAGCCGGGTAAGAATGCGCAGGAGGAAGTGGAGAAAGTGATTGAGAGGAGAAAGTTTTTCTTGGCTCCTAGGACTCTAAGACATATTTAATAAAATTCCTGAAAAGTATGACTTTCTGAATAATACCTGCCAGAAGAGGGAAAAAGCGGCTGCTTGAAGGTGCTGAAAGGATAGCTTTCCTCTTTTCCCACGGAATAAATAACTGGATATTAAGAAACCTATTTTTTAGGTGGAAATTGGTTTTAAGCGATGAGTGGGAAGAGAGAGGATTAAAAGAAAATATTTGTATGCTAAGATTTGTTGGAGCAGATGCCTTAAGGATTTGAAGACTAGAATATATTGTAACAAGACTTTAAACAGATTTGGACTTTCTTTCTCTTTGATTGATATCACCCCAGAAGGAGAAAGTGAGAACTCTGCCTTGGTTTGGACTGATTGATAACTTTGGGACTGTTTTATCTTTTTTTTTTTTTTTTGAATATTCTGGTTGTTGTAAGAAGAAAGAAGGAGAAAAGAAAAGAAAAGATTTATAATGGCTCTTTCTGTTGAGGAACTAAGAAATGGTGTGGAAGAAGCTTTCCTTTTCTTAGAAATGGCGCTTACTAATTATCAACAAAAATTACAACAGATGAAGACAGCAGAGGAACAAGAAAGAAAGGAAGGAGCCATCTTTAATGAATCTCAGAATTTGATCCAGAAAAAAAAGAAGAGAGAAAGAAAAGAAAAGAAGAGAAAAGAAGAAAACTAAAGGATTTAAGGACTTAAGATCTAAAAAAACATTTAAGAAAGGGAAAAATAAAGTGCAAAACCAATATGATGATTGTAAACAAAGGGAAAAGAAATACGACAGAGAAGGGAAGCCGGTAAGGCAGAGGCTAGAAGAAGGGGGTAGAAAGTTTTGTTGGGAAAAGAAAGAAAGGGAAAAGGTGGAGAAAAGCTACAACGTTTTGAAATTAAATGGAAAAAGGAATTTTTTATGGATAATGGATAAAGTAAAAGATTTTGCAAGGTACATAAGATGAGATGGTAGTATTGCAATGGTTTAAGAGTTGATAAGAGATTAAAATGTTAAAATGTTCAAAAATGATTGGTTTTAAAACTTAATAATAGGAGGGGTTTAGAATATTGTTTTAATTAAAGAGTTTAATAAAATTATGGTATTGATGTTATTATGAAATTTTTATTATAGTATTTCTTTTTAATATTTGGATTTATTCTCTAATTATGCACTTAATTGTGTTGGATGTATTAGTTAGATAGAATGTACCAAGCAAAATCTGATTGGGTATTAGATATTATTTTAAAGATTAATTTGATTAACTTAGGGGAGATAGAAAGGCATCATACTCTGATTAATGATTTCAGGAGAAACTGATTTTCTTTTTTTTCATAAGGGATGAGACAAAGGGATGATAAAAAAATGGACAAAAGATACAAATATAATGATTTAAACTAAGATGATTAATTAAGGTAGAATTAAGAAGTGTGAAATATGTGGAGAAGTTAATATAGAAGGCTTAGAACGGTAAATAAAATAAGTAATGATATGTAAGATGAGCATGAATATAATTGAAGTCCATGAAGAGAGAGACACCTGGGTCCAAGTTACTTTCCAAAAAGATATTTTTTTATGTTTTGTGTGTTGTGTGTATATGTCTTTTTGGGGGAGAATTGGTAAAAACTTGTAGAAATATAGAATGAGAATAATGGTAACTAAGTCAGAAAGAAACAGATGAAATAATAATAATGATATTGAATAAGAGTAAAGAGAAGTAAAGAGAAATTGAATAAGAGGTTTTGGTATATTATATGGAAATGGTTTAAAACAGAATTATAATTTATCTGACTTGTTAAATTTACAAGGGAAAAAGGTTTAAACATGTAATGAATAATGATAATTTGTGTGTTTTAAAAATTAATAAAACTTGTTTTAAAAAAAATAAATAAATAAATTCTTTGGTCTTTTTGATGTTCAAGGTGAGGTTATGACTCTTGCACCACAAGACCAGTCTGAGAACCTCTGACCTATGGACCGTCTCGTCTCCTCCTGATATGAGTCCCACCAACGTGGTGTCATCTAAAATTTTATTATAGAGTTAGTGGGACAAGAGGGAGTGCAGTCCTAGGTGTAGAGTGAATACAAAAGGGGGCTCAGCACACAGCCCTGTGGAGAGCCAGTGCTGAGAGCAAGAGTGGAGGAAAAATAGCTGCCAATCCTAACAGTTTGGGGTCTGTTAGTAAGAAAGTCCTTTATCCAACAGCAGATGTGAGAGGAGAGGCCCATTTCCAGCAACTTCTTAATCAGTATATCCGGAATGATGGTATTAAAAGCCGAGCTGTAATCAATGAAAAGCATCTTTACATAGCTCCCACTATGCTCCAGATGGACCAGTGCAACGTGGAGAGCCATGGCAATAGCTGTGGATCTGTTATTCTGATAAGCAAAGTTCAGAGGAAGCCTAATTGTTCACCTCCATGACAAGATAACTCAACCTTTAGAGAACTTCTCTTATAGAAAACCTTAACCTCTTAGTTATATGCCACAAAAGAGAGGAAAAAAACAATTGTAAGATAGCATATTTTCAAGTACTATTCACTGATTCAGTAATCTAAAAAAATTGAAATACTTTTACTTCATGTTAACATTTCTTAGCAGTAACAAATCACTAATTTAAATCAATTCATTTTCAACATTTTACAAAAATCAAAGCTCTATTTCCATAGATTCTATTTCACAAACATTGTATCATTCACAGCTGTTGCATTTTCATAATGTCATACAGATAGTTGATTTCTTTTTTAAAATTTAGAGTTAGAGTTATTACCAGCCACTACTACTAAAAGCATTAACAATGTCTTATTTTTCAGAATTATATTCTTACCAGAAAATATTGTTTTGTTATATATGACACATTCATTGGAATTTACTTACTTATACAGACTTACATGGCCACTCATTTTATATACAATAAATCCTGAGCAGCTCACAACAGTTAACAATTAAAAACATAAAAAGTACACAATTATCCTATGCTGCACAAAATCAAATGGCAGTGATTTAGCCTCTAAGTAGGCTTTCTAAAAAAATTACTGAGTCCCTCTAGGAATAAGTTTTTGTACAGTCATTTTGATTCTCCTTCCAGTATTTCTCTTCTCAAAATGGAATTCATATACCACTTTCATCAACTCTGCATTTCCAATTTTTGACTGAATTAGTGTCTTATAAATTTTTGAAGAATATACATTTGTACTTTTACAACACATATTAAGTACACATTCAGATTTTATAAGTGTTCTATTGCCTTGATTAAACACATTTTTTAAAAAAAGTTTCAATCTACAGGCCCCTTATCTAATTAATTCAGTTCTGAATATCTCTCAAAACTAGCTCTTAACAGATTATTATATGATTCCATATCTTCAATACACATTGAGCAAGCTTATTAGTTCATTTACCGGTAACTTTAATATTTTCTAATTTTCCCAGTATCTTCTTTTGTTTTTCATTATTAAAGATATTGTGTACTTAACCTGAAATGTGTGAAGACACTAGTAAAAAAAAGAGTACTAAAGAAACAAATGATTTTTCTGCAACCTCTTTTTCTTAATAGAATCAAATTTCTGTAATGATCAGCATAACAGCAATTACTTAGGAGAAATGTCTGACAAATCACTATTATTATTCTTAACCAGAACTTCTCCACTTACATACAAGGCATCATAAGTTGTTGACATTGGATGGATGTGCTGCAGAAAATATAAAAACTACTTTATTCAACCCAACAAATCTGTTTTATTTGTGTCATTGCTCTGTCCAGTGTTATGAAGAATATAATTGTTTTCAACTGGCCCTTTGCAAAGGGTCTTTGATAATTAGAAAGATCATCCTGAAATTTCACTGTTGAGACATATTGGTTTAAAATTCCTTAGATAAGTTCTATACCTGTGTTATTGCTTCAATGTGCAAAAAAAGTGGCTTTTGGCATGTTGAAAATTATTGAGAGTCTGAAAAGGCCCATCAGGTATGCTTAGGTTCTGAAATGCAGTTTAGAAGTTCTAAAAGTTTTGCAAGCAACACAGTAAAAATAGGAATGGGAGCTTTTGAGACTTTAGAACTCAAGGTTGTGTTATTCAATTCCTTTTTCTCTGAAATGATCTCAGCACTTTGTGGATATATTTTGAAGCAGACAAGACATGAAGGCTTCATAAAATGTACAATATGCTAACTATCTTATTGTACACAAATCTTTAGCACAATTTTGGATACAGATGTTTTACACTGAGAGAAAATGACATTGATTTAATATAGTGTAATTTAATTTTAAATACATTCTACAGTTCTAAAGATGTTTCTTACTTGTGGGATGAATAACATGGTAATTTATATTCAAGATGAAAACATAGCTGTGAGATACACCATGGACATATTTATATACAGTGGCTCTTCGCTGGAACTCCTTCAGGGTATTCTATTCTAGTTGATTATTTTCAGTGGTGCTTAAAATATTATTCATCAAACCAGCTGCTGATGGATTTACTTCCAAAAAGATTTCTATATTTTTAAGCTCAGGCCTTCATTCACTCACTGCCAGAATAGAATAGAATAGAATAGAATAGAATAGAATAGAATAGAATAGAATAGAATAGAATAGAATAGAATAGAATAGAATAGAACAGAACAGAATTCTTTATTGGTCAAGTGTGATTGGACACACAAGGAATTTGTCTTGGTGCAAATGCTCTCAGTGTACATAAAATAAAAGATACATTTGTCAAGAGTCAAGAATCATCATGTACAACACTTAATAATAGTCATAAGATACAATAAGCAATCAAATCATACTAGGAAACAGTAAATAAAAATCAGGATACAAGCAACAAGGTTACAGTCATACAGTCATAAGTGGGAGGAGATGAGTGAAAGGAAGGATCGGAGGATTATATATGTTATGATTCCATCCTTAACATAATCAGAAAAAATACTGAGTTCATACAGTCAGGATTTATTGGTCTTTCACATTCAGCAACATGTCCCTTCTTGCATTTTTGCAAGAATGTTACCAACAGAGAAAAAGGTTCTATGGGATCCACCTGAATATACCCCATGATGTCTAGGATCTAAACAAAGAACCAAGGTCAATGTGACTTTGACAGTTCTTTTAAGCATCTGCCTCCATCTACCTCTTTGGACACATTTTTGTGAGTTGTCCGCTCATGCAGTGCTGGATATAGGCATGAAGAATTGTTTGTAAAGACTAGACAATGCAAAATAGAGTTCTTGATTGAGGAACCAAGTCTTGGTTATTCAATCTTAGGCTAAGCCTGCTACAAAAAGTAATCTTTCTACTCTGGTTGAAATCAGGCAGGAAAGATTTTAATCTCTTAATGGAAGATTTCCATTATTCCAGCAGAGACCTAAAGATCTTCTGTATGTGGGAATGAATCTCATCTGATTGAGGAGGAAGCTACCAGACAACTTTTGGATGTGGTAGGAAGACTGAAGAAGTGGGCTACACTGGTGTAAAACCTTATGAAACCAGAAAAGCAAGAATAAGAGCAATTCCAAGAACATGTCTTTAATGCTAGTTTGTGGCAAAAGAAGATTTTTGAAAACTACAATCAAATCCCCAGCCCTAACTATAGTGAATAAATTAAAGTGTTGTCTCTTTGAAATGTATTTTCTTGTGTCTCTCACAACTGGACTGTGTTGCCTTTTCTTACATAAACCAAACACCTCAACCCCCACTTTTCACAGTTTCTCACAAAACAGCTTCAGAATCTGTCTTCAGAACTTGCTCCCTTGCAAGCGTTTGCAAATAAAAACAATGATTGCAGCAAGCCTATTTATTAAGTGCCTGCAGTGCTTACAAATGTCTATTAATGGAGAAAGGACATATTTTATACCCATCCATGATGGAGAGAAAGTTTGCTCCTGCAACATTGATCCTTAAAAATACCCATGAAGCTGGAGAAGGTGTCCTAACAAAAACAATCAAAGAGTTTTGAAGATATTAAACCAAGCACAGAAAAAAGGACCAAGCTTTTGTATGTAAATAGGAACTTCCTAAGTATATAACTATGTATTAAAAATAATTTTAATAAAGCAAAAGGACAATGAATTCAAGACTGAAGATATTACGATGGCCAAAGTGGAGCTACAGGCATTTGTTGGCAGTCTGCCTAGTCACACAGAACTCCCACTAAACAATTCCATAAGTGTTAGAAAATTCCAGGTGCGGCTTCGGTTTGCAGGGCTTCGGCGGCAGGCAGGAATCTGCGATCATGCGCAGTTTCTGCCTGGGCTCGCCGCTGGAGCGCCCCGAGCCAGCTGGCTTCGGGGCTAAGCCACACCGTAGAGGTGGTGAAGAGGGGGGAGATCGCCAGCAGGGTCGAGGAAAGCCGCATCTTTCCTCTTCAGCTGGCCAAACTCCCTTTCCCGAAGGCGGTAAGAGCGGTGGTCAGAAATGGCCACCTTAAAGAAGCACTCAACTGGAAAAGAAAGTGCAGGAGGAAGATAAGAAGTGAAAGTTTTGGCTGACCGGGATAAAGAGCAACAACTAAGGTACCCTGGAATTTAAATTTTATAAAAGATAACATCGCTCCCAAAGAAGAGTCGGAAGCGGCGAAAGAAAGTGAAAAGGGAAAGTTTTTTTTTTCTTTACTCTCCTTCCTTGCATTGACAACGAACTGAGCTGAATAAGAAATCGGAAAAATCTGCTTTGGCACCAATAGGTAATTAAGCTGAAAATAAAATTTGCCAAAGGGACAATAAAGATTTCTGGACACTAAAAAATCCTTTTTTTGTTATAAGCAGGAAGGGAGAGGAAAAGAATAAGGGCAGGATTTGGAAGGAGGAGACTGCCTGGAATTTAAAAGAATCTAAAGTTAAATCTCAATAAGACTTCTAAAGGATACATTTTAATCAGAACTTTGTAATTAAATAGTAACCCCAGGAAGAGAAAGTGAAAAAAGAAGAAAGTGTAAAAAGAAACAGCTTGTATGTATTTGGATTGCTTGGTGACTTTGGGATTTTTGGAAATTATATTTGAATGACTAAAAACAATTGGGTGGTTGTTTAAAAAATTCTACAATGGCATTACTTTTTGATGAACTGAAAATGGAATTAAAAAAATATAAAGAAGAGGCACAAGAAGGGAAGGGCTCCTTTGGCTCCATTTTTCAATTCTTAGAAATGGTGATCTGTGTCTACAAGAAACAACAAGAAAAGACTGCGCAACAAGAAGATTGGGACAAAGAAGAAGCCATCTTTAATGAACAAGTAACTCTATCTGGGGAAGAAAGGGGAAAGGGGGGAAAGAGAATGGAGAATTTAAGACTTAAAAAAACAGCCAAAAAAGGGAAAAATAATGTGAAAAGTGGATATAATGTTGGAAAGCAACAGAAGAGGGGAATACAGAAGAGGGAAATGGAAGTGGAGAGACAGGGGGGTAAAAAGGGGAGAGAGAAGAAGAAAGGCAAGAAGGAAGGGAAGAGAAGTTGCAAAGGTTTGGAGCAAGATGTAAAGAAACAGGACTTATTCAGAGATAATGGGTGAAAATTTAATTGAAAAAGGGATTCTGTAAAGGTACATAAGATTGTATTGTTATATTGTAATAGAAATAATGTTAGAAAATTGGAAACAACATATGATTAAAAAGTGGGATAAAATACTTAATGTAATTTAGTGAAACTTTTGTGAACAAAATAAATGAAATAAAATAAATGAGAGAATTGAATTAGGAAGGAACGGGAACATTTTAATTACTCAATGTTTTATAAAAAATAAGTGAAGTGGTGCGGAATTAACTATGGAAAGTTTATAAGTGTTCCCATAGAAGTATGATACTTATTTGAAAAGTAATGTGTAAAATGTTAAGATTTAAATGAATATTAATATTAATGATAGAATTGAATTGGTATGGATTATTGTTTTAATTATATTATATATTTATAATTTTTTCTTCTTTCAAAATACAGTGTGTAGTTTTAGAATGTACCAAGCAGAATCCGAACAGAAGTTATGTATTATATTAAGTGTTATAATTTTAGGGGAAAGATATAAAGGCGTCATACTCCAATCGGTGATTACAGGAGAAATTTTGTTTAATGAGAAAAGATAGTAGACAGTGGAAACAGGACAGACAAAGAATATAAGTACAATGATTTGAATTGAGATGAAATAAATAAAATAAAATTAAGAAAGTTAAGAGAGGGGAGAAGCTATATAGAAAATGTAGAATAGTAATAAGATATGGAATGGAATATAAAAATGAGCATGGATTTGAATTTGTGTCTGTACGAAGAGATGTAACCCGGGATCATGCTGCTTTCAAAAAAGATGTTTTATGTTTTTATGTTTTATGTTTTGTTTGTTTATGTTTGTTTTTAAAAACCAATAAAATTTTCAAAAAAAAAGAAAAAGAAAATTCCAGGTGCATGAGTCACCTAAATGAATTAGAGACCCACAATGAATAAGGCCAGAGAGACCACAATGAAAAGCAATGCAGGGCTATCCTAACTTGTCCCTGGGCCCCATGAGCATAGGAGCCCGATACTAATCTGTGTAGGTTAACCCTTCAATGCACTTTGTATCATATAAATACAGCAACATATTTATTACATTTTACTGCATTTTTATTAATATTAACATGCAAATATATGTTTAATTTTATTGACCATTTACATTTTTATTCCTGTGAGTAGTTGTCATAGGGATCCCAGTACACTGCTTTGCTGGGGCCCATAATGCTGTTAAGACGGTCCTGAAGCAATGGGCTTGGATGAATTCACTTCAGCTTTACTAGGAAGAGAAATCTTACTCTTTCAAATATAAGTTTACCCCAACCTATTGGCTTTCTTCCCATAGGTGTTCTTAACAGAGAATAGCCTCTGATCACTTTCATGTACCACCATTTGACTGATTTTTGGGGTGTTTTTGCTATTAGCCTAACAAAGATGGAAGACAATACTGTCCATGGAAAATTCTAGAAAGTACATGAAAAAAATACACTGAAATGTATTTCACATGCAAACACTGTTCAATGTTTAATCAAGGCTGTTGAAGAGCTAGGGAAAAAATTGCAAAATATAATAATTAGAAGAGCGTAGGGTAATTATCTTAATGTACCTTAAAATCATCATTTTAAATACTCTGTGCTATACTACAAATACATATTTTATTTTCATAAGCCTACCCACTGAAGATCACAAAGATGGTGATGAGAAAAAGAAGAGGCGGGTTTAAATCCAGCTGTCATACAACCACTTTGTTTCACCCACATCTCTCAGCTAACATCTCTCAGCTTAAGTATTTTGGATGAGACTGATAACTATGGTCTGTTTCTATAAAGCAACCATCATATTTTATTCTTAAGAATATTTACAGCCCTTAGGTAAAAAATATTTACATGGTACTTGAACTGCACTAAAACTCATTAAATATCTTGTCTCACAGTTTGTATTTTCTTATTTCAAAATTCTTCTTGCCCAACATTATTTGAACACCAGCAGTAAATTCATTCCTTTGTTAATAGTTCATTAAAATATCAATGAATGCAGAGATACCAAAATCTTCCATTAAAAATAATAGAAACTTTAAAACTGAATTTAAAAATAATTTGCTGGGTTATTAGTCTATAAATTAAAGATATCAGCCAGAGCATTTCATATTAATTCTGAATCAAGAAGGATTGTTCTTCAATTTTAACAATAAAAATGAATAGTATTATTTAATGGTTGAAAGTGTACTAAGCAATGATATACATCAGTGGTTCCAAAACTTTTTCAGTCCACCGCCCCCTTAGTACTACAAACTCATCCTCGGTGCCCCCCACCCAGTGGGTGGGATTCAAATTTCTGTGGGCATGGCCTAATTTGAGGGTGTGGCTTGCTGGTCATGTAACTGGGTAGGTGTGGCTTGCTGGTCATGTGACTGGATAGGTGTGGTTTGGTGGTCATGTGACTGGGTGGGCGTGGCCAGGTGACTGGCGAACCAAATACAAGTGGTCCTCACTTAATGGTCGGTTGTTTAGCAAGTGTTCTAATTTATGACTGGCCTCCCCAGAGCTACTTGACCTGTTTTTGGAGTTTTGACACCCATGCACACACACAAACACACACACTCCCTTCTAACCATTCTGGAGCAGGTCATTGGACTAGAATCGGCAAAGCATCTCTGATTAAATTCTAGTAGTGAATAGAATCTAATCAGAGATGCTTTGCCAATTCTTGTTGATTTGTTTTATTAGTATTTCTTTATTTTATGTTGCTGAATTGCATTGACATGTGTGTCCCTTCTTGTGCACAACCCAGAAGCTTTTGTAATTCTTTTCAGCAAAAATTACCGACCTCTGGCTTTGCTCTGCTTTTCAAACATGCCACCACTACCGCGTTCTAGGTGCCGGCAGTCCACAGGTCCACCCCATTGAGCCCGCTGCACCGGAAGGACCTGCCCAAGCAAGTCTGAGCGGAGAGGCAGAGAAAGGGTGCAAGCCATTTCCCCCCACCCACCCACACCCCCTAATCCCAATTCCACCTCCATGCATGCGCGCCACTTGCCAAGCTACAGAAGGCTACTGGAGGGGTGTCCCAGACCCTGGAGTGATTGGTAGGGTGGGTGGGTGCAGGAGACTCCTTAATCCGGATTGCAACCGGGGAAAGGGTGCAAGCCTGTTCCGTTTCCCACCCACCCTCTCCCCAATTTTTCCAGCTTGGGGGAGAAAAACCAGGGCTGCTTCCCCCCCTCGTTGGTCCGTTCTCAAGCTCACGCCCACACGCTCCTGCTCACCCAACCACTTTGCATCGACAGGGCATCCTTCCCCCCATCTCCCCCCTTCACTCCTGCCCTCCGCCGCACAGGCACCCTTCTCCCTTCACTGCACATGCTCCTGGCCAGCGGAGGCGCAGCGCACTCGGCCCCACCGCACATCCATCCCGTTAATCCTGGTCCCAGTGGCGGAGGAAGAGGGAGGTCCCGCTGCAAAAGCGTGGCTTGCTCCTCCCAGCGTCCAGCATTGCAAAGATGCCACTGCACAGGTGGGCTAACCAGTTGCTTCCCCCCACCACTTTGCACTGGCCGGAGCTGAACAAACGATGTTCCCGCCACCGCCGCCCCTGGTTGGCCACCCCTCCAGCCCACCAGCTCCTCCACCTCCTCCTCTGCCACCTCCTCTGCCGTCCAGACCTGGCTGGCTGCAGCAAGGAGGAGCTGGTGCGCCGCTTGCGCCGGGAGGCTGAGAAGCTGACAGCGCTGGTGCAACACGGCCAGCTGATCCAGGGCATGAACTGGCAGCTGCAGGAGCACCTGCGCGAGATCCGCAAGCTAAAATTATTATCAACTGGTTGTGCTAATCACTTTTAGATGCACAACAAATGTAGATTGAAGCATGTTTATTCATGCTTTCATCTCATAAAACTATATTACATGAAACTGCCTATGAAAGTAGAAACAATACTAGCTGAATAGACAGCTGCTAGATTAGTGCTTGGGACAAATTATCAGGAACAAATGGTGCCAAATTTCAAAAATAATAATAATTGTCAACTTGATGTTGGTGCTGGAATTAAGCTCAAGGCACAGGTGTTATCCAAGGACCAAATCCAATTGTCTCCCCTAGCTTCTACATATGACTAGGAGTTGTTAGAGTAGCGGTCTCCAAACCTAGCAAGACTTGTGGACTTCAACTCCCAGAATTCTCCAGCTAGCATAGCTTTTTTGATGACTCTGTGTTGTCTTAATTTGGTTTTCACCCAGACTGCTTTTATAAATTTGTTTAGTAATCATCACATATTTTTTTTTAGCTTGTTCTTGAATGCCAAGACTGTAACCTGTCCTGAGCATCACTTCTCACTTGGAGAATATCAGTGTAGTCCTTTGGGAGAGCCATGACTTGGATGACTGAAAATCTCTATAGACAAATCTTATTGTAGGCAAATCTACTTTCTGATCTATTCACACACAAAAAGCAGGACAAATATTTTTAAATGCTAGCATACTATTGTAAGGATAAAAAGGAGACAGAAACAAAATCCAAATATTTCACAGAAAGCCCCTTGTAAAGGATAACTAAAAATCTAATAAAGAATTTACTATGGGGATTCAATAAAAGTACAATTCACTTTACAATTCTAAGTAGGTGCATTTTCTTTTATCATATATCAGGGTTTTGCTCTCTTTTTTATGGACAATAAACGATACCATTTTTCCATCCTCCATTATAAGTACTATGCAAATGAAATCTCTTTATCTCTTGATAAAGCAAAATCACAACATTGCTGTCTAATTATATTAGCTCCAAGGGACTCACTGGGCTTAGTTCCATAATTATTTGAATGCCGAGCATTTAGGGAAGAAAGCAGAATTATTTATATCTCTTTTGGAAACTGTAAAAAAACTGTATATTAAAAAACTGAAAAATGTGACATTATTCTTGGCAAGATATTTGCATATTGCAATTATTGCTTGCAATAATTAAGCACAAAGGAATCTCATAAAAGAAATAAAGTAACAGTCCCAAATCGGAAGCAGCTAAAACATAAAAGGAGCATGTGTCATATCAAAACCATCTGTTTGGCAAGACAAACAGGAAACCTTAAATCAGTTGGGGAAAAAAGAAAAAGAAAAGACTAAGAAAAAGATCCTGATGGATTATAGAAAATAAAATATCACACAGTCTGGAAATTGCTATTGAAAACAGCCTCATTCATATAGGGAGGGCTGGGTCTGTATCCTTTATACCATTTTTTCTCAGACATCGATTTATTCTTTAGGATAATTTCTTATTATCCTAAATATCCTGACTTTTAATGAGTCAGATTAATAAGGTGACATATTCCATCATTTATGCATTTTAAACAGAAATTATGTCAGCAACTAAACTGTAATTTCATTGCCTAAACAGGATCCTGAACGCTTTTTTTTTCTTCTTTTCAATCATGTCTGATTCTTAGAGACTGCCTAGAGAAGTCTCTGAAGTTTTCTTGGTAAGGCTTTTCAGAAGAAGTTTGCCATTGCCTCCTTCCTAGGGCTGAGAGAAAATTATTGGCCAAGGTTACCCAGCTGGCTTTGTGTCTAAGGCAGGACTAGAACTCAGTGTCTCTCAGTTTCTAGGCTGATGCCTTAACCACTATACCAAACTGGCTCTCAAACTCCTAATAAGCATTAGAAAAGCATTCCAAAATTTCTCAGATGCAATGGAAGGTACAGTCTGCCTCATAACAGCTGCTCAACAAATGGCCACATTTCCAAATCTATAAGCATCAATTACTAGCATTCATTTTTTATTAAAGATCTGTTTTTCACAAAATGATGATGAATGAATTAATTTAATGAAGTGAACATAATGAACAAGTTTTTATGTCTACAAAAAACAATAGCAAATGAGAATAGCATTGATTTAATTATTGGTTCCCTCTTAGAAGTTAAAAGATATAACTGGATTTTAGTGATCTCTCAAACAGAATGATATCACAGATTTCTTCATCTCAAAATCAGTCACTCAGCCTATCTGTGTGGAGAAAAGTACTCTCTTGGGGGCATTTTGTGCAGCACAATGAACATGGACCACAGAGTGGTGCGACAGCCTAGAGGTGGAGCTCTCACCTCACAATCAGGAGGCTGTGAGTTTGATCTTAGATAGAGGCAGATGTTTCTCCCTCTGGGCACAATGAGAATATATCTGCTGCGAACTCCGCACTGGCGATAGGAAGGGATCCGGCCAGTAAACACTCAGCTCCATTCAGTTACCCTGACTCTACTCCGATGCAAGGGACTATGGGATCATTAAAAGACCCCCTCTCCAAAAAAATGAACATGGACCACAGAAAGAAAAGCAGAGAGTTGCCAAAGGGGGAAAAAGAAGATGGCAATAGCCAAACATGATAAACCATCTCCATGTTGGTTTGTTCATGTTCTTGTGAACGTAATTTAAGGTCCATGGGACTGTAGCCCACCTCCCAGGACAAAGCTGCAAGGGAAAAACTGACTTCAGATTGAACAGAAGGATAGTTTGAAAGGTGGAGACAGAGCCAATGAAATTTCAAACAGATTCTAGGTGACCTCCAAAATTAAGTATAACAATGTAAGTCACAGCTTCCTTCACAGTCTGACTGAAAAACCTCTCTGATAGAAGACCCAGGAAGACCCTACTTCCGAAAGACAGACACATAAAAAAGCCAGACTGGAATTTCCTTAAGTGCATGTTTGCAAGCCACGGTCCTTCTGACAGGATATCCGTTGGACATATGAAACAAAATCAGAGTGTTTTGGTAAGTCACAAGAGGTCTTTGTTCACAGAAAGAAAAATTATGCTTTTTTTAAAAAAAAGGACACAATCCTTACTATGAAACATGGAGAAGATTCCACAATGCTATGGTTGCTCTGCTACCTTTTACATTGCATGCCTGGAATCTGTGCAGGGCACAATGAAATCAGAAGACTACTAAGGCATTCCAGAGCAAAATATAATGCCCACTGTTAGAAAGCTCTGCCTTAGTTGCCTCTCACAGGTCCTCCAGCAGAATAAGGACCTAAAAAATGCACCTTGGAAAATCCAAGAATGGTTGAAAAGCAAGCAATGGACTGTTCTGAAGTAGCCTGCTATGAATCCTAATCTAAGTCCTATCTGGAAAGAGTTAAAACTCACAGTTGGAAGAAGGAATCAAACCTAAGACAATTGGAACCACTTGTTCAAGAAGACCATGACAAATTACCAGTTGACAAGAATCGAAGTCTTATTGAGAACTGCAAAAAGTGTTTGACTGTAGTTATTGCCTGAAAAAAAGGTGCTATGAAAAAATAGGTTGGAGTGCCATAATTATTTCCATGACATTTTCATTTTTTTTATTATTTGCAAGAATATGTTCAGTCATTCATCAAAAGCAAAATGCCTATTCTTTGGATTACATAGTTAAAAATATTGGGTATCATTTATTCGTGTCACTTTCAATTTATTTCACAACAAATTGAGATTCCTTGGTGGTGGTGGGGAATGAGAATATTGATACCTTTGACCAGATTTGTACTCCCAAGGCATGAAAGTCATCTCAGGCTACCTAGCAAAAACAAGTAGGCTTGTATACTGGGCAGCAGTGATACAGGAAGATGCTGGAGGGAGATGATCGCCACGGAAAAGGCATCATTTCATACCATGCTGAAAAAAGCAGTGGTAAACTATTCCTATATTTTACCAAGAAAGCCATAAGGACACGCCCTACTGAATGGCATTCAACATGCTACTAAGGAAGAATTATTCATTTTTCAGAGTACTAATGTGTTTATGTGCTGGCTAAATTAAAGCCTTTAGGATGTCTAGTTGTTGATGTTGCCATGAAGGAAGAGAAAATCTGAAGCTAAATGTGGAGTGAATACGGCAAAGCTCAAACTATGAAAGATGAAGTAGATAGACTACAATCTGACACACTACAATCTTACTACTCAAGATATGAAAAGCAAAGAAATAATAGTATTGTTTTCATAGGAAGGATATAACAAGGACAATATTTGGGAACTGATATTATCTATTAGAGTTTGTGGACAACATTTTAATATGATTATTCAAGTTTATGCAGCAAGCATTGATGTAGAAAAAGAGGAGACTGATCAATTTTACGGTCAGGTTCAATTTGAAATTAATAGAAAATCCAAGATGTGCTGCTTATGGCTGGAGACTAGTATACCAAAGTTATTCAGATGGAAAATATAGTTGGATTCCATGGCCCAGGAATTCAAAATGAAGCAAGAAAATGACTTCTGCCCATTCAATGATTTCTTCATCACTAACACAACCTTCTAACATCCAAACTGATACCTATATTGCACTGCTCTATAACAGCTTTCATTTCACATGTTAGCAAAGTAATTATGTTTAATGCTGATGGATGCTAGATAATTGAAAATGTCACAGAATATCAGAAAGAAGTCAATATGGGCTTCACTTATTATGGAAAGATCTTTGGTTATGCCAAACATATTAAGCTCTGGAATATTCTCAGAAAATGGCAATTCCAGAACTGAGAAAGTATACAGAGGCCAGAAGCCACAGTCTGGATGGAACAGGACAAAGCAGATTCCAGATTAGTAAAGGATTGCAACAAAGCCACATACTCCTCCTCCATTATTTATTCAATCCATATGATGAATGTATCAAGGGAAGCTGGTTTGGAAGAAGATGAGTGTGATTTCAGAATTGGAAGAAGAATCATCAATAACCTGCATTATGCAGATGACGCTACTCTAACAGCTGAAAATGCAAATTATCTGGAAGCTCTAAGTAATACAAACCAAGGAGCACAGTGGAAAAATGAGACTAAAAAGACCAAATTAATGACAACAAATACAATAAACAACTTTAAAATTGACAATGAAGATATTTAAGGTGGGTAAATTCTGCCACTTGAGATTGACAGTAAAATGACCAGTAATCAAGACATTGACCAAATAGTAGAACTTGGGAGGCTAGCAATAAAAGCTTTGAAAAAGTTATTCAGATGCTATAACATATGTATACCTACAAAAGACCAGCTGCCTAGAGAAGACTCCACTAGGGGAAAAATGGAAGAATAGAAAAAGATGATCATCAGCAAGATGGATGGACTTGATTACATCAGCCTGCACAGTAGTACCTAGGTATTCATTGTTAATTGGTTCCGGGAGACACAATGAATACCAAAAATGATGAATACCAAACAATTTTTTCCTATAAGGAATAATGTAGGGAGTCACAAGACAGACAATGACAAGTTATAATTTGTGCATCAAGTACCAAACCAAATGATGAGTACCAGGACAAACTTTTCATGTCAAAATGCATTGACTATCAAATTCAATGAATTTCAAAGCAATTGAGTACTAAGGTACCACTGTACAATGTGCAGTATATGAATAAGAACCAAAAATATAGCCCTTACACTTACAGGATTCCAACATAGAACATGATACGCTGTGTTGAGAAGGGGAGCAGAGATACACTATGAGGTAGAGAATCTATTGCACTTCTGCTGATACCACTGGTGGCTGGCCCATGTTGTCTATGCAGTGTATACAAGAACTTGAGTGGTCATGCGGGACATTTTTTGAGTGGCAAATTACATTTATCAAGCACCAGACTTGGTAAAGTGAGAGTATAAATGGATGAAAATTGATGAGGGTGATTAAATACTTATGCTCCCTTTGTTATTTCTCTGCTTAATTTCTCTTTCTCTAACCAAAGTGTGCAGCTTCTCTAGCATGTGAAGCCAAATAGAACTCATTCCTAGTAACCCAATGAAGACATACCATATTTTTCACACTATAAGACGTGCTTCCTCCCCCCCCACCCAAAAAAAATGTGGGTAGAAATGTCTGTGCGTCTTATAGAGCAAATGTTGCTGAAATCCCACCCACCTGCTGGCCCCCACCCTTCAGCCTCTGCCTCCCAGCAATTTGCCCCCGTGCAGCAAACAGCAAATAAGCTGGTCAGCTTCAGCACAGCCTGATTTAGCACGACCAGCTGATTGATGCTTGGATCCTCCTTCTGGAATACCGCCGCCCATCACCACCATCGCTGTCCATATATGGCATATATGGCAGCAGGATATATAGCGATCAGCGGTGCGATCCCCGCCACCTGGAACGGGCCAAAAACAGGATGCGTGGAGGCCAAAAATGGGGCTCATGGAGGTGGTGAGGGGCAGCAGCAGCAATGGACAGCAACAGCAGCGATGGGCGGTAGCGATCCCCCCAGCCTGGAACAGCTGATCGGTGGTATTCCGGGATGTCAATCGAACCACCAATCAACAGCTCATGCTAAATCAGGCTGTGCTGAAGCTGACCAGGCTATTTGCTATTTGCTGCAAGGAGGCAAAATGCTGGGAGGCAGAGGCAGATTATTTCTTCTTGTTTTCCTCCCCAAAAGCTAGGTGGTCTTCTGGTCTGGAGCATCTTATAGTGCAAAAAATATGGTAGATACATTACTGCTTCCCTTAGTGAGAAGGCAATGTTAATCAACTGTGAGTATCTCTAATACGTTTGTGCTGAAACCAAGCAATGTTCAAAAAAGGTAATTATTTCAGAATTCTGAATCAATAAATCCATGCTGAAACACACTCTGTTGCTTCTTTTATTGGTGAGCCCCACTGGGGACAAAGATACTACACTGAGTTAGGATTAGCCACCTAATAAATACATAACAATTAGTTCTATACACAAAGACATACACTCACCTAACGTCCAGTAAGTTACTGCTTCCAGGTGTGAAATGCTACTGTAGATAGCATGCATATACATAAAATGAATCATCAATTCCGCCAACCACCACCAAATCAAAATACGAATGGCTCCCCAGATGAAAATAGATAGATTGGACTTCCAATTGCAGGATTGTTGTTTGCTCATCTGTATTAGAATAAATTAAACATTAATGCTATATAGAATTGGATTTTAATTGACCATTGTGTCAAACAATTTTTTCTTTCCTTTTTTAATTCCAATCGGAATCTTTATTTAGTCTTTGTGTTTGAAAATTAAAACATGTAAACAATATAAAATATATTGTGCTTGCTGATAGTCTTGGGTTTTTGTAATCTGAAGAACATATGCATTTAATTGTAATACGGGAGATAATAAGGGAATTTGCAAAAAATGATAAAACATACAAAAACCATGACTCTGGGGAAAATCAGTTTTCAGATGAATGGGACTGTTTAATGGACAAATTGAGGCATGAGGAATATGCCCCTGCAGCAATTGTGATTTTATCAGAACATCCCCACAGCAATCGCTGAATCTCAAGTTACACATGTTTCTTCTAACATACATATTTATAATGCATCTCAGTTACCAGTACTTCCTATAGAAAACTATTATTGTTCTCTGTAGATAACAGAAGGGCAGGAAGTAACCTGAGATGTCTTACAAATACATATGCATGCATCAAGTCATAAAACTATTTAAAAGTCAACATTAGAAACAGATTTAAAAATAAAAAAGCAATAAAAATAAAAAAGTACGTTTAAGAAGCTAGAAGCAGAAGGAACATCCTCAAGCCACCCAACACTCCCAGAGGTTGTCTAGCACTAGTAGATCCCCATGCCTGCTGGCAGAGCCAGATCTTCTGGGCTTTTGCTATCCACATATTAATATTGTCATCAATACTGCAGATAATGTGATTCAATGATTCCTCATATTTGATCCAGGGAGCACTCAGAGTCACAAATGAAGCAAATGGTCACAAACTAACTCTTATTACCGTGTTTCTCATATAATAAGGCCGGGTCTTATTTTTTTTTGAGCCCCGAAAAAATGGCTAGGCTGTCTTTTTGGGGGTGACTTAATTCCCCCCCCCCCTTGCATCTTCAGGAGGGCGGGTGGCGACGGCTTGGATGTTGACCTCAGCGTTGGTGGGGCACTTCATATCAGGGTGAATGCAGGCAGCACCATATCCGGGTGTGCAACAAAAGTACTTCTAATGGCAAGCCCCCTGCCATTTCCCCCATTTCGCATGTTTTAATATAGGCCTTAATTTGGGGAGGGGCTTAATTTCATTTCATGCCTATAAAACATGCTGGGACTTCCTATTGGGGGAGGCCGTATTGTTGGAGAAACAGGGTAGATGTGAGCATTCTCACCAAACATTTCCTGTGGAACACTGAAATTTTATAAGAATGGTAATCTCTTAAGATTACAAACTTTTAAAAGTATTCCATTAGCACCACTTCGAAGCAGGTAACATGTGTGCCATCTTGCTCCCAAAAGCCATATTCACTGATAATGTTTCTTACATAATTGATTTCCTTAAAGAAAATATATTTCTAATGCCCTCTTATGAAAAAAATACATGGAAACAGAATTAGTTTCAGTTGAGTATCTATAACAGGAGTGCAGCCTTATGTAAAAATTCCTTTTCTCTGGTGTCAAACATCAGATTTTTAAAAAGACTTTTGCCAATTCACATTAATAGTGTTAGTCACCTACCATTATTAATTCTCTTTTTAAAATAATATTTCTGTGTGTACTTTAAATTCTCAGTCACACGGCATCATGAATTGTATGATTTTATTATTACATAAAAGAATGAATTCATCTAGAATTCATCTTTCTTAGCATAAGAATTCCCTTGCCTCGGGCATTTTGATAATGATATACAACATTTAGATGTTGGATTACATGGATAAGCTCCTAACCTTTCAAAATAAACATCTTACTTTATACCACCAATGAACTATGATCATTGTCTTTAGGTTTATGACTTTCTCTACATTCAGCTTATGAAAAGTAAGCTAATTTCCTTGAGAAAGTTTGATCATTCTGTAACATTTCATTCAAACTGTAATAGCTGGTAGAACTCATTCCAAAGGGAACTATGATATATTTGAATATCATCAACATTCAAGCTTTTATCACCTATTCAGATAATAGTTTCTGAAACAAGCTTTTTGTTCTCGATGGATCAGGGAAGAAATATCATGTTTCCAATCATTTAGGCAGAACTGGGGGAACGACAGTGGAGGGTAATATGACTTAGATATAGCAATTTTATATTTTGTACAACTCTACAAAATCATTTAAAAGGATTATATTGAACTCCAGCTCAACAAGATTACTGATCTCCTCCTTCTCTAAGACCATTGTAGGCTTTTATTCTATTAAATATAAAGTAGAATTCTAGGGACTTTTTAAGAAGCTATTTCCTCAGTTGCTGTAAAAAAGGAATGAGGAAACTCCTCATTTAGCCAACTTCCAATTTCTTTACTTTATTTTTCCCCTCTCTATTTTTCTTCTGTTCGTTGCTAGGAAGTGATTACACAGATGATTGGCTTATTCTCCGTAAAGAATAGAAAATTACTTAATGACTCTTATTAAATCTTTCTGCAAGCTTGCCGGATGCTTTGCCTATACTGACATCTTACTTTAATGACATCTTACTATCTGCAACTACTTTAAAGAAACTATCTTCAAAGTACTGTGGAGAAAAGAGGAAACAAATTCCTACAGTGTTGTTAATTCAGTTATGATGCATGCAATTCAGACTTCTTAAGGCATGTAGACACACCTGTTTCCTGTTACATAGCCAACATTAAAATACTGAACTATGGATAGCAGCTGCGATGTTTAAGGCCACCTGGTGGCTAATTTCCTTGCAAAGTAGAAAGCAACATAGTTTCAGAACTCTGCCAACTTACCGCCACTAAGTCACCATAGGTCAACTCTACACGGTCAACTCACCACTGGGACAACTCACCACAGGCAGCTAGAGGGAGATCCAGGCAGACAGGCGAATGGGTGGGCAGAAAGCAGAGCATGTTGGAGCAGGCATTTTCACACCCCTCGCTGTTGCCACACCAGGATCCAAGCAGAAGAGGCCAGGGATGGCTATGGTAGCAGTAAGGGTGGGAGGTGGGGAAGCGATGGTATCAGCAATGGTTCTGAGCCTGGTGCCATGGCAGCTGCAAGCCTGGCACAGTGATGGCAGCAGCAGCAATTGTGAGCCCAGTGTGGTGATGGCAGCAGCAATAACACACTAGGGTCGGAGCCACCAACACTATCATGCAGGGCTTCAAGCCTGGCGCAGTGGTCGCGGCAGGATATGTGAAAATAGGAATCCCCCAGCTGCCACTGCTTCCCCCATCATCCACCTCCGCCACTCTGTGTGCTCTGCCTACCTGCTCATTCACTTGCCCAGGTCTCCCTTCAGCTACCCATAGAAAGTTATCCCTGCAGCAAGTTGCTCTGTGAAGTTGCCCTGCAGTGAGTTGGCAGCGGCAAGTTGGTAGTGGGGAGCTGGCCATGGGGAGCTGGATGCAGCAAGTTGTCCCATCCTGATTCAAGGGAGCATACAGAAATTGATCAGAACTGCTAACAGCCTGATGAACTCAGCCCAATACCCAGTTCTAAAAAAGAGTGGTGCCTGATGAGAGGGATATTAAGAGCCTAAGAAACAGGGTTCCCCAAAGGCAGAGTAGCTGTAAGAGTACTAGGAGAGACACGTTACAACACACAAAACAATTCCCTCGTGTCAATGAACTTCCTGTGTACTAATATACTTTTCCCAAATTTTATATAAACATATAGATCTATTTTATCAACAGGAACAGCAAACTGTACTCTACTTTTCCCAGCTCCCTCCAGAGAGACCATTTCTATTTAAAACAAATTATGGGAACAGGCCGAATATTTAAAACATTACCCATTTAAAATCTCATCAACATGAATTTTTCAAGTACGAAAAATACAATTAAAATAGCTAATGAGAATAACCATCTAATATAAATTCAAAAGGAATTTTCTGCCATGAATTCCCAAAGGGGCTTGTACCAAAGCTATTAAAAATTATTTCTCTGAATGCCTAAAACTCTGGTTTTCTCTCCAGGCCCCCACCCCTGACATGCAATCGGCTCTATACAGACACCTTTCATGTCTCACAGGGTTGAAGTTATTTTTGAGAAAACAGGGCTAAATCTAATAGCAAAAACTCAATATCCAATTCTAAAAATCACCATAGCTTCAATTTACACGTTCACTGATTCAAAATCAAAAGGAACAGGCTTGGCATAATAGTCTGTTCAACACAGGGAATCTAGAGTTAGTGTATTCCCAAGTCTTTCTGCCAATATTGAAGCAAAAATTTTATAACCTGCATTTAGTAGAGAAATGGGTCTATAGTTCTTAATTTGTAATGGATCGGCCTCCTCTTTTGGAAGAAGTGTAATATAGGCTTCTGACCATGATTTAGGTATCTTCTTCTTTAACATAACTTCATTCATAACTTCTAGCAATGGAAGATTCAACAATTCTTGTAATGTTTTGTAAAATTCTGCCAGAAGTCCATCTGGGCCTGGCGCCTTTCCATTATTTTGCTTCTTGAGTGCTTCAGTTAACTCCATCATCGTTATATTGCTTTCTAACATTGTTTCAATCTCTTTAGGTATCTGAGGTAAATTAGCATACTGTTTAACTCTTTCCTCATCAATATTCTCTTGATTCTTTCTCCTTTCTCAATTTGTATGCTAACCATCTACCTGGTTTGTTTGCGTCTTCAAAGTAGTTCTGTTTAGCACCTCTAATTTTCTGTGCTAATTCTTCTTTTTCTATTTGACCCATTTTATGTTTAATTATATCCATTTTTAGCTTGATGTCCTTTTTCTGTGGCATTTTATGTAGTTCTTTTTCAAGTCTTTTATACTCATCCTCTAAGGCCTTAGAGGCTAGTCTTTTCATAGTATTCCTTTTCCTTGTATAGTCTATTATCAAGCCTCTAACATATGCCTTCATTGTATCCCATACATTCTGAATTGATGTATCTTCTTTTTTGTTTTCTCTAAAGAAAAAAGCCAATTCTTTCTCCATCCACTGTGTGAAGTCTTTTTCCTTTAAAATAGTATTATTTAACATCCATCAAGATCTTCTTTTTTGTCCTTTCGGTTTAATTGTCATTGGATTGTGATCTGCCCAAGTACTTGTTTCAATATTTATTTCTTGAATATTAGTTATTAATTCTGTTGACATCCATATCATATCTACTCTGGACCATGATAAGTGTCTATTTGAACAGAAGGTACATTGTTTAGTTTTAGCATTTCTTTCTCTCCATGTATCTTTTAACTTTATTTCATCCACCATTTTAAAAAAAAGATTTAGGGAGAGTCTTTCTGTTTTGCTTTATTGTTTTCTGTGCTGTATAGTCCAATTTATTGTCTACAATTCCATTAAAATCTCCCATCATAACTATATTAGCATAGTCCAGTTCAATTATTTTCATATGTAATTTTTTGTAGAATTCTTCTTGTTTGTCATTCAGAGCATAGATTGCAGTCAGTAGTGTTTTTGTATTATTGTCCGTTATTTCCACCATTAGTATTCTTCCATCATCATCAGTATAAATCAATTTTGCTGGGGTGGTCTCTTTAATATATAAAACCACTCCTCTTTTCTTACATTGTGTCAAGGAAGTAAATATTTTCCCTAATTTTGGCTGTATCAACAATTGTTCATATTGTTTTTTAATATGTACTTCTTGTAGACAAATTATATCAAATTTTAATTTCTCTAATTTATGAAAGGTTTTCCTTCTTTTAACGGCTGAGTTAAGTCCATTTATATTAATTGTAATCCATGGTTATATTTTGTAATTAAGTTTAGCAGCTCTCATAGATCTTAGTTCACGTTGTTCTTTGGCTTCCACCTTTCCACCAACTGCACCTTCTTCTTTTTCAGTCGCCATTTGGCAGTCCTCTTGGAATTCAATTAGTGAGATCTCTTTTTCTGCCTCTTCCTCTTTCCCTCCAAAAAATTATGTATAAAATAATTCTGCTTTCTCAATTGAGTCAATTCTATGTCTCTGTTCTTGCCATGTGAACATTAAGCCTTCTGGAATCAGCCATCTATAATTCACCTCTTTTTTAAGTAACATTTTAGTCAGGAATCGGTATTCTCTTCTCATCTCTCTCACTCTTCTGGGTATTTGTTTCAAGACCACAATCTCCTTGTCTTTATATTTCAATGTTTTCTCTTTTGCCACTTGCAATATTTGCGTTTTAATGGCTTTCTTTGTAAATCTAATGTGAACTTCTCTTGGTAAGCTATTTCTTATAGCATATCTTGTGAAAACTCGATAAACCTCATCTATTCCATCCATCATCTTCTCTTGAGTTATTTCCAAAGCTTCAGCCAGTATTTCTATCATTATCTCAGCTAAGTTTTGTCCTTTTTCTTCCTCTACATTTTGGAATCTAAGATAGAATTCTGATCTATCCATCTCCCATCTCAACATACCACTTTTATCTTGTTCAACCACCGTTAATCTATTATCAATATCTCCAATCTTCTTGTCTCTTTGTTTATCTTCTTCTTCAATTTTTTGGAATCTCTCATCATACTTCAACATCATTTGTTGGATCTTCTCCACTTTTTCATCGGTTTTCCCTGTTCTTTGTTCAATGTTCTCTATTCTCTTTTCAATATTCTCTGATCTTGCTTGAATATTTTGAATTCCTTGCATAATCATCTGCAGAATCACTTTTTCTTGTTCTTTTTCTTGCTTTAACATTGTCTGTATTGAACGTTGTCCTCCAGATGGTGGAGAGGAAGAAGTAGAAGTTGAAGAACCAGGAGCTGTAAATTTCCTACTCATTTTAAGCAATTCAAAATCTTCAGGTTCTTCTAAACCTTAATCCAATTGTGAAGTAACCAATTATAGTTCAAAAATAAAAATAGTAGAAAAAAGAAGCCCAATAATAATGAAAAGAATGAAAAGAAAAAGAAAAAAAAGGGAGGACAAAATTTCTTCAGGTTCTTGTATACCTTAATCCAATCAATAGTTAGATGAAGAAAAAGGTTTGGGGAAAAAAAGGGAAAAAAAGAAAAAGAAAAATTATTCAGGTTCTTCAACACCTTAATCCAATTAAAAGGTCTCAAATAGGAAAGAGTGCATAAGAATAAACCAGAAAGGTAGATGAAAAAACAAAAATACCAGGAAAGGGGGAAAAAATGCTATTCCCTTAAAAAAAAAACATTAATACTTAAAGGCTTTCCCTTTAAAATAAAAAGCAAACGTACAGATAGGACTTCCAAAGAAAAAAAGAAAAACAAAGATAAGCTCCAACAAAGCCAAAAACCCAAATAGTTATTACAAAAAAAAAAAGGATAAAATGAAATACAATAAAGCTGGTGAGGAGGGATAGCACAACTTAGAAAAAGTTAAAAGAGCACACTGCACTTTGTTTAATTATCCAAGGCTGTTATTATAGCTCTCTTCTCCAAAAACTTATCACCTTTTTTCCCCCTCGGTTTCAACACCAGACTCCAGCTGTTGATAGAAACCCAGAAAAGCACCTGCAATAATACTCTCCCATGCTCTTCCCTCTATCTTATCAAATGACAATGTCCTTGAAAAAGAGTCTCAGTTCTTTCTTTCTCAGCTTTGTCTGGTCATAGGGAAATAGAATATTTTCAAGCCTCTAGTTGGCAGTGTTACAAAGTTTCTTTCCCCCTCCTTTTCCAAGCAAGATATAATAAGAATTGATAAAAAAAAGAAAAACATATTTTTAAAAAAGAGATAACTAAAGGGAGCCTCTAGCCTAAAATATTACAAAATCAAAAAGGAGAAAAAAAAATAGATGTAAATGAAAAAACCAGTCCAGTTTCAAAATACAAGATCGTGTATAGAAAATCCAGCAATGAGAAAAAAAAACATTACTTTGACATTCCTGTTTAAAATCACTGCTTAATCACTTCTGTCAAAACTTTTACAGATTCTTTCTTTTCCTTAGGGTGTCCTTTCAGATCTTAGAATAAAGAAAAAGTTCTCACCAAACCGGCACACTCTCTCTTTCTGTTCTCTTCCATTTCGGAGCTGTCCCAACTTCAGCAGCTTTAATGGCTGCCTCTTTGCCACTGGCAAGAAGAGCTTCTCCTGGATCTACCAGGGACTTTGCGGTATCCTTGGGATTGACAGGATGCGCTCTTCATTTTCACCATCTCTTCAGGACAGTTTAGATCTGATAGGACCGTCCAGGAGCAAAGATATCGGCAGTGATCTCAGACCTCCAAGATCGCATGCCGTATCATCACGACGCCAGCTCTGCCCTCCCACACGCCTCAGCTTTTGTCCACCTAGCAGTTTGAGTAGATGCGAGTAGATAAATAGGTACCCCTTCAGTGGGGAGACGAATTGGTGCTCTATATAAGCAGTCAGATTCCTGCCAGCTCTGAACCTTCCTGGCTGCAACACCTGTTTGTGATGCAGTTCCAGGGAAGAGAGGGGAGCTTGGATAATAATGGAGGAAGACCTCCTCATCTTTTTTTCTGGTGTGAAGCCAGTTCGCCCTCCTGTGGCATATCTTGTAAAGCGTGAGAGTGTGTCTCACAGCAAAGCTAGTAACTTGGCAGCCAAACTACTACTTTACAATAGCATTGTGGTCTCCTGGCTAATTTACAGTACCATATGCTAATCATCATCATCATCTGACATGTATGGGTCTATAACTGAAAAGTAAAATTGCATCAGAGTTTTTTTTTCCAGAATCATCACATTGCTAACTCATGCTTGACATTTAATTGCATTCCTAATGTTCATTCCATTCTCATCCCAATTCTATATGTTTTAGTATTTTCCCCTCTTGCATAAATGCAGACATTTATTCATAACGAATTCTGTTTTGCTAGAATGTTAAGTTAAAATCCATATAATCCAATCAACACTATGGCCATGCCTTTACTTAGTGTAAAATCTGGGTTCCTCCTATTGCAGAAACCATCCAAAAGCTTTCATGCAAATTCATTTTGGTTCCTGTTGCTTTCTCCGACATGAAGTAAGTTATTAGAAAATGTCAACGCAAAAACATATTGGCAAGAACATCAAAGCAATCCAAAGTGTTGTTACCTGTGCATAAAATTCATCAAAGGTGATAACAGGTCCGTTATGAAACACAGGATAGTAGAATGTATATGACAACATCCAAAGGAATGAATGCTGTGTCATCTCAGTAGTCCTATCCCAACAATATTCCAGACTGAAGCTTGTATAATAGAGACAGCGCACAATCAGGGTGAAAACTAGTAGATAGTACTCATTTTCACTGGCATACCAGCCTCTCTGAAAAAAATGAAACCAATTTGAAGATTATGTAAAAATATAGCTATTAAAGTAATATTCCGTAGCCAAAAACCTGAGATCTGCATGTGCATAGACTTATAAAAGAAAGACTCCAGAATAACTTCATATTATCCAAACACTTTCTATGGGTTTTACTGGTGAAAGGTAGCTTTAGACAAAGTTGGAATAGAGCTAACAAATTTATTCCATTGCTATAGTGTTATAGCAATAGAACTTAGACTTATATACTGCTTCACACTGCTTTACAGCCCTCTCAAAGTGGTTTACAGAGTAAGCATATTGCTCCCCACAATCTGGGTCTTCATTTTGCCAACCTTGGAAGGATGAAAGGCTGAGTCAACCTTAAGCCGGTCAGGATTGAACTGCTGGCAATCGGCAGAATTAGCCCGCAATACTGCATTCTAACCACTAGCCACTGCACCACCACAGCTCCCAATTATTTCACTTAAACTATTCTAAGCTAGCCTTAGTATGGAATTGCTATGCATTTAGGAAAAGAATCTTCCAGAAAGCAAAAGGAAAGTGTCTGCATTATCCAAAACTCCCTTTCCTTATAGCAGCTTATGCCCACAGCATAAAGTAATATTTATTTCTTTTTACATACATATGTAAAAAGTACATACATATGCATAAGTATATACATCTCTGTATACACATACATGCTGGTGCAGATTCTCAAATAAAGAAAGCTGACTCTTTAGGAAACACTGTTTTACAGGGATCAATATTACAAATGATAAGCATATATAAAATTCTAGAACTGTTGCTTCCAACTGTACTGCAGTACTGAAGGGTACTAGATATATTTACTGGTATATGATTTTGCTGCTACTTCAGAACTACTTAAAATCCATCTGGCTTACTCTATGTCAATTTTAGGTTATTTTCATCTCCTTCACACTATGTTTTACTATCAGCCTCAGATAGGAAATCCCAACTTTAGCCACTAACCATTTAATGTTTAATATTTTTTATGCTTACATTGTGGCTATGAAGGAGTCAACCCAACTCTTGCTTTTAAAAAAAAAATATTTATCAGGTTTGGTCAATGTTGTTTTCCTTTGGTAAAATAAACGTAACTTTGTATCTTCACTAATATACATGACTACATATTTTATTTCTAAATGGAAACATTCTAAGAATACTACACCATTTTCTAAGAGTGATTCCTCTAAATTTCTCAAAATCCCAGACTTTTACAAAATAATTTATTTAAACACACACAAAAATTACACGTGTATAATTACCTTCACTTCTTCTACAGCAGATAGATGCAGAGTTGACAACAGAAGCAAAGAAGTCAACCATGTAAGCACTGGATTTTTCAATTGGGCTACTAAATACGAGATACTGACATGTAGAAAAATCATAGTCAGTCCTTTGGACCCCAGTAGAAACCAACAGGCAGCAATTCCATACACCATCAGAAACCAAGGTTTGCACTGAAATGTCAGAGAGAATGGATGATGAAATGTCGTATGTGAATAAGGGAATGTTTAACCTATCACCAATATACCCAACTCTCTCAAAGGAGCTCAAAACCATAGGTGGGCAGAGGGAACGGTCAACATGTTCCAGCTTGAGAAGAATTATGTGAAAAAAATTAAGCTTAGAAGAGCTGATTACCCAATGTGATTTGTTTATTATAAAACAGTAACTATAGCATGGCTCATTTCACTCATGTAATACCACTATTCTGCAAGGTATAGTAGTACGCTTCCGGGTGCTATTCAAATTGACGTTTACTTATAAAACTGGCATGTTCTGGATGCCTATTTGATTTTTCTTCTCCTGTTGTTTTTGCCTAACTTGTAAGATCTAGAAAAGCTTAAAAGCACTGTAATCTTTTGAAATCTAAAGACCAGAATGTCACTGAAATCCAAATAGCCCTGACACTGTTGGCTTCCGCAAAGTTGTAACAGTCTAGCTCTCTTATCAGATTCTGGCCTGGGATGCAGTAGTCTACTTCCCCATAATAATTTGTGAGAATTTGTTTATATCATTATCTTCTTCAATGTGCATGAAATTCTCTTTGTGTGGTTTTGTTTGTTTTTAGCTATTAATTTCTTGATGTTTTAATCCTACTGTGTAAGCTTCCTCAAGCCATTCTACTACTGAGGTGGCATACAGGTTGACAAATAAATTAAATATATACTGTATGTACAACACACACACACATGCACACACACACACACACACTTAATTCATCTTTGAATTAAGGATTATCCCATCACCAAATTGTTTTTCCCTGTGCTTAAATGAGCAGCTCACTCAAAAAAAACAAAAAATACCCTCTGGCCTCAAGAAGAGTTAAAGGGTTCTAAGAGAAGTTTTAGCTGAGAAAATCACTGCAGATACATTCAGGGTACATCAACTACCCATTCAAGCTCACCCAGACATATTCACTCTACATGTCTGCCTTTGAAGACAAGAATTATTCAAACCATTCTAACTATGAAACACAATACTGTAGAGCAGACTCTTTACAAAACTTGAATATATTAGGCAAACAATGCACGTAAAAATATTATTTTCTAATGCAAATTTGAAATGGGAACAACTTTGCTGTTCTGAAAAAACACATCTGCAAAGGAAAAGCACAGAAACTTGCTGTTTAGAAACAAGCAAAAATTAGTTCGCCCCTGGGCCTCATAAATTCATTTCCTATCTAAAACTGAGCACATAGATCTCTTTTTTTCCCTTGACTTTTTTACTGTCATAGTTCAATAACTTCATCCCTCAAATTTTAAAAAGCTTATAACACAGCATCCATCCAGCACTACTCAGCGTGGAGTTCATTAGAAGTGAGCTCTGAAGGAAGATGTGTGGGACCCTGCCAACTTATTCCCACTGTTGAACAACTTGAAGATAATTACTATTTTCCAAAAACAATGGGATGGGATGCCCAGGGCAAGCAGTACATCTAAGCTGAAGTAAGTGCTATTCAAAAGACTCAAAATTAATAGGCAGAAAGGAGGTAGTGAAGCTCAAAGTCTTAGTTTTCAGAAGAAATTATTCTATTTTCAGTCCTGCAATTCGAAGGAAGAAGAGGGATTCAAAGATCTTTTAGTCAGCAAAGGCCATACCAACGTTAACATGTTTCCACAGTTACTTTAGGCCAGATGTATCAAATAGGGGGTGACTCCACAAGCACTTTCAACAAGCCACAGAAACTGAACGAATAGATAAAACCTAAGAAACAGCTATGAAATTATTTATTAAATATCCATGCTGCCCATCTCTCTACCAAGTGACTCTATCAGGTAGCTATCCTAGCAGATAGATAGAGCAATAAATTGACTACTATATGTTTGAAAACTCAGCCTTCTTCCAAATTCATGGGCTTTTTCAGAGAAAAATGCTGAATCTCCCTTCAGATCCATCAGACTTGTTCCAGGAAAACTAATCTTACGTAGGCATTCCATTGCCTCCATAAACTAGGGCACATTCCTTACTAAGTTATACAACATGCCAAAACATAGAATAAGGAGAAAGATGCTTGGTTTAACATTAGAGAATCTTGCCTTACTCTTATTTATCATATTTGCCTCTACTCAGACCTACTCAGATCTCTACATGCCTGACATTATCTTATTTTGGGCCCATAACTACAGAGCAGTGTGATTAAACAGGAATCTGAACAACAGCCAAACACTGTATGCCTTTGTTTCTCAACCTTGACAACTTTAAGATGGGTGGACTTCAACTCCTATTGCTGGCTGGGGAATTCTGGGAGTTGAAGTCCACCCATCTTAAAGTTGCCAAGGTTGAGAAAAACTACATGCGATAACACTGAGATAACTCCCAGGCTTGTGTGACATCAGGGTTGTAATATAATGCGACATGCTGCTGTGGACAAGTAAAAACATTGTAGATAGGAGACATTTTGCTTTTCTCCATGCTTCCTTTGAAAACCAATTCTCTGAACCATAACTACCACAGTCATTTTTTTTTTATGAGTGAAGTTATTCATTTGGACGTATTTTTAAAAAAGCATTCAGATGAAACTGAGGAACTACAAGCAGGAGTGGGATTCTACCGGTTCGCACCTATTCGCTAGAACTGGTTGTTAACATTCTAAGCAGTTCGAAGAACTGGTTGTTAGAAGAAATTACTGGCCTAATCCTGTAAGGAAGGAAGGAAGGAAACATTCTGGTGTTCCTTACAGAAACTGCCTTTCCATTAACCCTTATTACATTCTTGGCAGGACTAGACTTCCTGTCTCAGGAACTTCTCTGGAGTTTTTTTCTCCTCCTTTGCTGGTACTTTGCTTGTGTGGAGTGACCATTCAAAGTTACAATGGCACTGAAAAAAGTGACATGACCATTTTTCCCACTTACGACTGTTGCAGCATCCCCACAGTCATGAGAGGCCAGGCGAGGAGATGCGTGCCTCAATATGAGTGATATTGAGTTGGCCATGCCCAGCCAAAAACATGCCCACCAAGCCACGCCCACCAACTTAGCCACGTCCATATAACCGGTTGTTTAAAAATTGGAATCCCACCCCTGACTACAAGGGTTCTCTCTTTCACACTGGCATGAAAGTAATGTTCTTATTAAAATGGATAAAAATATTCACAGGCCTTGCTTAATTAAGATGATCAGTAGGAACTAGCATATACTGTTGATTTAAAAATCATTCTGACAGCACTGGCTTCAAATCAACAAACTAAAATAATTATTTTCATTTTAAAAATAATCGCACAACTGCTTTCATTGTAATTATAGCAACATTTTACCTGTTACTTGTAACGCTCCCACAAGGTATTTTTAAAATGTGATATTATTCAGATAGACAGTATACTTAGATTGCTGTCCTATACTGTCAATGAGAATATAGCTTCAAATAGTTCAGTGACTATTTGAAGTTACAAAGGTGCTAAGCAAATTATACCTATGCCCAGACCTCAAAGTTATGGCCATTGCAGCATCTCTGAAATCCGGTGATTAAAATTCAATCTGTATTTACAACTGCAAGGTGCGCTTCAAGTCCCCCCATCTGCCTATCTGGATATGAGGAGTTTCTTTGGAATGCTGACACCCCATCTCTTCCCTTTTAGCCACCCAGTTACCCCACCATTCCTGCCACTCTGCCAGGCACCCTTGCCACCTTGCCCTGTGTTCTGCAAAACCCCTGCCTTCTTCTTCCCGCTACTGATGAGGTGTGCCTGGCTTCACAAAGGCATGAGCAGCGGAGACCAAGGTGGAGCTTGTGGGGGGCACCAGGGTGTAGGGCAGAGCATAAAGTAGCAGGGGCAGCTGAGCGCAGGGCAGTGGGGGGTGCAGGGCAGAGTTCAGAGTGCAGCACAGGAATGGCAGGACAGCAAAACACAAGATGATGGAGGCAGTTGGGTGCAGGGCAGCAGAATGCAGGGTGACAGAGACAGGGGAGTGCAAGGAGGCCGGGCAGACTGCAAAGTGACAAGGGCAGCAAAGTGAAGGGTTCCAAGGTAGAAGGGGAAACAGAATGCTTTGTGCCTCATCCTAAAAACACTCAGTTCCTATTTTTACCAAGACATCATGCAAATAAAATACAGCATTTTTTTTCTAAGGAACACTATAATATCACAACCGCTACCTAGGGGAAATTCAGTGCAGTGATGTTCCCATATATCACATTTATTTCTTCCGATAGTCAAATAAATAAAACAAATAAAGGGAAGACAGAAAGAAGAAATGAGGGCTATCAGTCAAACTGTCCTCATATTGTCTTTGTTTTAAAATGTAACCCTCTCCACATATTTTTATTTGAGAGACCTCAACATGATTCAAGGGCATCAAAGCTGGACTCTTATACTGGGTTATACTATATGTGCCAAAGGAAAGACTGAAGTAACGGAGATTTGCACTCCTGGATGCTTCTTCATAATGATCAGAAGCCTCAACTGTTTGGAGCCTCTGTTACAGTAGAGAATCCAGAAGCATTGCTGAATCCCTTTCAATCTTTGATGAACACAAAGATGGTGTTCATGGAGGGAACCAATACCATATTCACAAGAAAGCCTTTCACATGAGTAACATATAAACAAGAAGAAACACCTGATTCAGTTGTATCCCAGTGTCCCACACAGTCACCAGTCTGAAGCATCACTGAAGGGAAGATGCAAATACAACAGCAATAACAAAAACTGACAAACCATATCATTTAAGCATTTATATTCTAAATACGGATTATTGTAGTTTTAGTTACAGGTTATTATAGTTTTAGTAGAAAGCAAATGAGAAAATGTTTAGTAGAAAACAAAATCACATACCTTTTCCATGTAAATGCTGGATACCAGTGATACCACCAAGTGGCCAAAAAGAAGCCACAGTATATATCCTTTGCCCCATTCCATCCAGAAACTCCATTCAAAATCAACTGGATCCTAGACATCAAGAGAACCAAATTGTCATTAAACTTTTTTGAAATCTACTTATAAAGAAATGGAACATTTAAGGTGTTCAGTATTGAAATTCCTATTATCTCCGAAATGTTTCCATATTAGCTGAAGATGAAGGATACACATCATGGAGACCCAAACCTGAGAAGCTTATATCACATTGCTATAATATTTCATACTAGCAACCATAAAAAATACAATACTGTAACACAAATGGATTTATTGCATAGAACACAACAGTAAGACTTAGCAAGTCTTTACCCGCTTATTCTTTTATTTCTTTTTTTTTTTCAGTTATAAGAATCCCATAAATAGCCTGTAAGTAATGATTTCAATGACAGCCAGTTTGGTATAGTGGTTAAGGCAACAGACTAGAAACCCAAAGATCATGAGCTCTATTCCCATCTTAGGCACAAAGCCAGCTTGATGACTTTGAACGAGTCACTTACTCTCAACCCTAGGAAGAAGGCAACAGTAAACCATTTCTTCTCAAGAAAACTACAGGCAAGCACCAGGAGTCAAGACTAGCTCAAATGCACAAAATAACAACAATGAATGATTTCTATATTATATGTTATAGAAACTTTGGACATGAGCAGAGAATATAGTAGTAATAATACAATGACAGCATTGAAGAGTCAATCTCTATAGTTATAAGCAGGCTGCTAGCTTTCTTATTACCCCTATCTTGCCACTTAGATATAAGCACCTAACAGTGTGGGAAATTCATTAATTTATTTATTTTTCTAATTTATTTCCAATACATGCAGTTGCAAGAACTCTAGCTACATGAATTTGCCATTTTCTGCTATACTCTAGGTTTCAGCACTTCAATGTAATATCTTTTGCTTCTTTTTGAACAAACTTTTTTATTGTAATACAAAGTTCACTGCAGAGGCAGTTCCATGTAGGTTCACTAATGCTAATAAAAGCTAGCTTTGGTGGCTGGCTGTAAGGCGTTCTCACTTGGTTGCTTCTCATTTCTATCGCCTGATATTTTTTAAGTCCAAGGTGGACATTCCCTTACACTTCCTGAAGACACCTTCACATAAGATCATTATTGGAAGTCCAATACCAACATATAAAGCTGCCTATCTATCCAATGAAACCATGGGTGGCAACGTAAGACATAAAACATCGACACTTATAAAGCATACGCACATGCATAACACAAAACCAAGCTGAGGGCCTTTCATTAAAATTTCTTCTATGCCATACATAATGGGCAGCTGCAGAAGAAAGGGCCCAATTCCTGGAGGAAAGATCAGGATTTCATGGCCTTCAGAAAGGTAAGAATGGGGTCTGCATCTTTGGGAGCAGGCACCATAACAGGGAAGGCAATATTCTATAGGAGCCCACAGTTGACGTTGCCTCACTCCACAAGACCTGATGCTATGGGCGGAAATCACTGGGTAACTGCAGTCCCACAAGGATGCAATGTAGATAGCAATGGTCAAAGGCATCTGTATTTTAGTCTCAAAATCTAGTAGGCCAGATATCATAGCCATTACAAAAAGTTGACTACACTGCTACATAGTTTTCTTTTTGTTTCCAGAAATAGCTGCCAACAGCAAGGAACATTCCCAGTGGTGGGCTGCAACCGGTTTAACAACTGGTTCTGTAAGTACCCTATCACACTTGTGCGCAGAGTTCATAATACAGCAATTTGAAGCTCAGCTGCAATTTGAAGCTCAGCTGCTTACCTTCTAGGGCAGCCCCAGTAAGTAGAACAGCTGAGGTGCGGAAATCAACTGTGCCCGTGACTCAACTGAGCCAGAAAGAAGGAAATATAGGACAGGATAGGGCGGGAGCAGGTGGGAGGGGCCAGCTGATGGTCGGAACTACCAGTTGGCTAAAACCAGTCTGAACCAGCAGCAGCCCACCACTGAACATCCCTATATTCACAACAGTGGCAAATATCTGTAGCTCAGGCAGTGGTGGTATTCGACCAGTTCTGGAGAGCCGGTAGGAGCGATGAACAGCGGAGACTGAACCAGTTCTTTCTGCCGCTCTGCTGTTGGGTCCATCCGCCTGCCCGAACTTCTATACTCACTTTTATCTGCTGAATTTGAAGCGCAGCTGCTTTGCGCGGCACAGAATAGTGCCATGTGGCAGCTGCTGAAGCGACCAGGATCGTGCAGGTTTGCAGGAGGCGAGTTAGAACACCTCTGCACCTGCGCAAAGTGCGCATTTGGCATGCGTGTGCCTGCAAAGTGTGGGCACGCGTGCAAAGCGCGCCCACCAAGCCATGCCCACCAAGCCATGCCCACTGAACTGGTGGCAACAGTATTTGAATCCCACCACTGAGCTCGGGTGTAGGATGAGGGTGAAGGTTCGTTCTCCTAGCTTGGGGGTTGGTTTCCGAACGTTCCAGGCTAGGTAACATCTTCAGTGAAGTTTAGGGGATGTCAGTGTTGTCATGGTACAGCTTAACAAGGGAAAGACCTACCCACTGCCCTTGTGTTCAGATGTTGACACAAAGGTATCACCTGAACAGGAGGAGACAGATGCTGTGAGAATGCCCCTTTCCAAAACGCACCATTCGGCTCTGGACAGAAGCTACTGCTAATGCCAGCTATTATACTTATTCTGACTTTACCAGAAACTCTCTCTTACCAAACCACTGTGGCTTGCATTTAAAAAGAGATGTTAAGTCTGTTTATATATTTAAAGTATAATGAGAGAATTTATCCATTTAATAGAAAAGGAGAAATAGGGAATTCTCCCGCCAAAAAAATAAATAAATGGGCCGCTATCAAAATGATGGCTGCAACTAATTGCCATTTGGCTGGTGAAATTCTCTCCCTGAGTAGCCTTTTCCAAATATTGCATCAGAGAGGGAAGCAAAATTCTTTTATTGGTCTATGACAAACTGTCAATTGATAGCTGCATTTATTTACATATTTTCTTCTTTATGCCTACATTTTATTGTAAGTCACTATTTCAAATTGCAGAAAATTAGGAGATAGCAACAGATAAACAAAATTATTTCCTTTTGTCTCCTAATGCTTCCCTTTCAAATTGCAAGGTAATATTCACTTTTGGAATCTATTCCCAGGAAACCTGCCAAGAACAACACATCCTTTGCACAGTGTTGATCAAAAGGAATTTCCAAATTAGAACAGAAAGCAGACAATCATCACTGTCTGTGTTTATGCTTCCATTATTCCTTGAGCAGTGTGGCACAGATTTCAGATACATGTCCCAAGAATTGCTTTCTTGCTTTAAACTCAAAATATGTTGCCATAAAAGTTTATAACGCAACAAATAGCTTTTACTTCTCAACATCTGTAGTCCTGTAATATGAGAAAAGAAACTATTGTGCAACAGCTAATGGTCCTTTCATATTAAATACAAAAATGTGCGTATGCTATAGCAGGGGTCCTCAACCACCGGGCCGCGGACCGGTACCGGTCCGTGGAGCACTCTGTACCGGGCCGCAAAGGAAAAAAAAAAAAAATGGCAGCTTTCTTCGCCTTCAGTGAATGCTGCTGGGATCGGGATCAAGGACACAAATGAAAGAAGGGGAGGGAGGAAGCAACCGAAGCCTGTCCTGCTCTCTGGCTCAGCAGCTTCGGTTTCCTCCCGCCTCGTTCCTCTCTCAGTCGCTCTCTCGCTGCTCCACTAGCCCAGGAAGAAACTGCTTCAAAGAAGCCAGGGGGTGGCTTTTCCTGTCGCCGCAGCTCCTCCGAGCGCCGTTTACCCCACCCGCCGCGGTTCAACCCAGTGCTCCGTTCTGCCTGCCTGCCTGTCTGGTTGTTTGGGAGCAGCTTCGGCTGAGAATAATAACTATTCGCCTCTTTTTATCAGCCGAAGCTGCTCCAAAACGAAGGCAGGCAGGCAGGCAGGCAAAACGGAGCACTGGGTTGAACACGCGCAGCGGTGGGCGGGGTGGGGTAAACGGGCGCTTTGGAGGAGCTGCGGCGACAGGAAAAGCCACACACACGCCCGGCTTCTTTGAAGCAGTTTCTTCCTGGGCTGGTGGAGCAGCAAGCGAGCGACTGAGAGGAACGAGGCAGACACCTGAGGGAGGGAGGGAGACACCTGAGGGATGGGGCTGAGGGAGGCAGGGCCGAGGCTCCCTGAACTTGATGGTTTGCTGGCAGACGCTTTTATTACCCGACTAGGTAACAACATCAGATGTTACCTAGTCAGGTAATGAAAGGTCTGCAAGCAAACCACCAAACTCGATTCTTTCTCCCCCCTCCCCCGGTCCTTGAAAAAGTGTTTGTGCTTGGAAACTGGTCCCTGGTACAAAAAAGGTTGGGGACCACTGTGCTATAGGATTTTCATATAAGTGCTGGCTCTATTTAACAGAGAGAAGCAGGCAGCCAGAAAGTGTCACAAGCTAAGCTATAATAAAGACCATTAGTTATCATTGGCTGAGCTATCCTCATCCTATCAATTACCCTCCCCCTATAGTCCTTGTTTAGAGGCTTTGTACAGTGACTGTTCACCGTTACAATGATGATGAAAAAATAACTTTCAACCAATCCTCACATTTATAACTTTCATGGGTCTATAAAGGAAAGGAAAGCTGAAGTATGATGGTAAGCACAGTCACAGTTTCACTTAATGACTGCCTGACTTAACAATCAGGTTGCTGGGTTAGGGTTAGGGTGGCCAATTGTGATCACTAAATGAGGACTACTTGTATTGTGCTACTTCTGCTTCTAAAAAGGAGGGAACACAAAAGCACACAAATGTCAACAAAAAACATGCTGAGCCTTGGAAATGCACAGGCATTTGAGAAATCAATATGCCATGGGAAACACAGGAGCCTCAGGAAAGGAAACAGTGAGTGAGTTGTTCGAAAAAGTCAACTGAAACAGAGAAGAAAGCAGGGGTGGGATTCAACCGGCATTACTACCAGTTCAGTAATTACGTTTTGCGCACAGAGGAAAAGTATACATAGGTGTGAGCTGCAGAAATACAGAATGAAGTTTCTACATGGGTTTAAAACAACTAGCTCTCACCTATGTATGCAAGACCTCGAGCCCAGTTGAAGCCACACAATTTTGACATTATGCAACAACTGAATATGTTACATAACAAGCAAGATACCAACAAATAGATTGAACTGGCTGATGGACAAATACTTTAAATGACTTTACAGTCTGTTGAACAGATTTAGGGTGGTTGTAACCATGTAGTGATTGCCTTGCAGCTCAGAGGGCCCCTAGATGAAGTGGATTATTGCAGGGGTCCCCAACCACCGGTCCGCGGACCAGTGCCGGTCCACGGAACAAGTCCTACCGGGCCGCTGGTTGCTGGGCGCCGCCATCTTTTTTTGATGAAAAAGTGCTTCCGGTGAGCTTTTCCGGGTAGAAAGCTCACCGGAAGCACTTTTTCATCAAAAAAAGATGGTGGCGCCCAGCTGATGCCGGTACCGGGCCGCGGCGCCCAGCTGATGCCGGTACCGGGCCGCGGCATAGAAAAGGTTGGGGATCACTGGATTATTGGATACCCTTCCAATTGGGTTTCATTCTGGAATATGGAACTGAAATATGCACTTGTGGACAATCTCTGGAGGGAGCTGGACAGGGATCCAAGCTCTCCTTACCTCTCAGCAGCCTTCAATGACATTGACTGTTAAGTTGCTGATGTCTCCAGGAATGAAGAGCTGGAGACACAATGCTCTTTTCCTTTGTCCTGGATGGACTCCAAGCTGTAATGAGGAACGAGGAAAGTTTGCCCCACAGCTCTTCTTATATAGGATGCCTCCAGGTTTGACTCTCTCCCCATTCCTACTCAACATTTATATGAAGCCGCTAAGCCAGGTCATTTCAATGGTATGGGGTGAAGTACAGTATTATTATGCTGATGATATTCAGTTGTATCTCACACCTATGTATACTTTTTCTCTGAGTCTATTTTTCAGGCTTTCTTCTCTGTTCCAGTTGACCTTTTGGAACCACTCACTCGCTGTTTCCTTTCCTGAGCCTCCTATGTTTCCCATGGCATGTTGATTTCTCAAATGCCTGTACATTTTCAAAGTCTCAGATTCAATTTCTTTTTTAATGTGTTGCCTTGTATCTGAAAACATGCCCATGTTTGGGTATGTTTTCAAGATATAAGGTGTTTTTGTTTTTTTACAGATATAAGTTACGTTTTCAGATACAAGGGTATTTGGGGTATTTAAGGCATGGAAGGATGAAAACGAAGGCAACTGTAGGCTTAGGTGCAGATGTCTGTTTTTAATTCTTTCTGCAAAAAATAGCTTCAGCCAAATTTTCTTCCAGTCAGCACCTTCAGTAATTTTGGTTGTGCTGAATTAAGTTGCACTTTCTATAAATTAGTTTCATTTGGAATATTTAGTGACTCTCACCTTAGAAGACTGTTTTGGAATGGCAAGCCTATCAATTTTAACATAGGCATACACTGCAGAATGTAATTAGGGTTCTTGTGCCGTACATCTCCTGAGAATGCACAATTTAAAAAAGCTAGTGGCTTTCTGGGTATCAATTCATAGTCCTTCCCTAGATAAAGTTACTTAAGTCAAAGAACTGACTTCTACCCAGCAGAGGATAGAATGCTACAATTTTTTTCCTTTGCAATCCCATATCCTCCTTCAAACAACTTGTTCACCATACTGTTTAAAAGCCACCCTTGAATGTATACATATAATACAACACAAACATGGGAATGTTTTCAGATATAAGGCAGCACATTAAAAAAGAAATTGAATCTGAGACCTTTTAGCATAATAATCAATATTTTGTGGTACCCCACAAGAAAAAAATATTTTTAGTTATTGTTTCCAAGCAATTTTAACTTACATTATGAAGAAATAGAATGCACTGAAAGGTGAGCATGACAGCAGCTATTGCAGTTATTTGCACACTCAAACTTTAGTACCCACAGTGGGAGTCAAAACAAACTGCACACATTGATTGTGTATCAATGTTGTATGCATGTATAAAAGCGTAGGGCTTAAACTGTGATGCTGTAACTACAGGTAGTCCTCAACTTACAACAGTTCATTTATTGACCATTTGAAGTTACAATGGCACTGAAAAATGTGACATATGACCATTTTTCACACTTATGACTGTTACAGCATCCCCATGGTCATGTGATTTACATTTGGATGCTTGGCAACAGGTTCATATTTATGACAGTTGCAGTTTTCCGGGGTCATGTGATTATCATTTATGACCTTCTGACAAGCAAAGTCAATGGGGAAGGCAGATTAATTTAACAACCATGCCGCTAACTTAACAACTGGAGCACTTCACTTAACTAACTTGACAAGAAAAGTCATAAAATGGGGCAAAACTCATTTAACAAATGGCTCACTTAGCAACATAAATTCTGGGCTCAATTGTAGTTGTAAGTTGAGGACTAACTGTACAGTGTTGCCTTTTTAGCCCACCCTGCAGAAAGAACCGTGCTCAAGGCTATACAGCAAACAATATGCAAAATTTAACATAATGCTAATTCTATTTTTCTTTTAAGTACCACAGGCCATTTAAAATTGACAAGTCATATCATGACAATTTGACAAGCCATGTCGCACTGGATGGACAAAGGTTTTATCACAGTTTGTATCAAAATGTTCTATTTTCATCTTGAACGTAATTTAACACACTAGGCCTCAAAGTTCAGCATTGCTTTCTGTCATTCAGTCTCAATCACATTTCAATGCACTTTAATTAATCTCACTGACCTTACCTTCCTCAACCCCAGTGTATTTTTCTCCAATTCAAATTTTCTATCAAGTTCTTCTTCGTATTCTGCACAAATAAGAAACCTTTAGTTAAATGGCAGTAGCATAATATTATCAGCTGTCTTACAAAGAGGAGCAATAAGAAAAAAATAAATTCCAAGTATTATTAGAATGAAACCCTATTAAGTCCTGTGAGTCTCTTTTCTAAGGGAAGTAAGAGTTATTACATGATACATTAATATATTAGGAATTGTCAGTAAGTAAGACATATGACTCTCACAACCAGTCCAATTTGATCAACTTGTCAATAAGTAAATAAGAACAAAAATAAAACATGCGAAGTTTCCAATTTGTAGAGAAGGGAAAATTTCTATGTTGAGAATCTGCTTACTAAAACTCTACCTTCTATAGACCTCCTGATGCAAACAACTTATCTCCTCAAAATGCTCTACCTTTAAAAATTTCCAAACAGCAGCAACAATACAATACAAATGAGACTTTTTAAAAATGACATCAGAACTGTTCTAAGAACAGTGGATATCAGTTGCATATTAACAGTTTTAAGCAAAAAAAAGTTAAAAAAAGAAAGATGAGAGTCTGCAGTACAGTATCTTGTAAAAATTTTCTAGCCATAGCAATAGCCTTTTGACTTCTATATCACCTCATAGTGGTTTACAGCACACTCTGGGAAGTTTTACAAATGTAGAAGCATTATTTACCTATTGTCGCCTACAATCTGGGTCCTCAGAAGGATGGAAGGCTCTGTCAGCCTTGAACCCTGTCAGGATCAAACTCCAGGCTATGGGCAGAGGGGCAATGTAGGCAGTATTTCTCTGAAATAAAGGTATTCCTCAACTTACAACCACAATTGAGCCCAAAATTCCTGTTGCTAAGCGAAACATACATTAAGTGAAATTTGTCCCATTTTATGACCTTTTTTGCCACAGTTGTTAAGTGAATCACTACAGTTGTTAAGTTAGTAACGCAGTTGTTAAGTGAATTTGGCTTCCCCATTCACTTTGCTTATAAGAAGGTCGCAAAAGTTGATCACAGCACTCCAGGACACTGAAACCGTCATAAATACGAGTCAGTTGCCAAGCATCCAAATTTTGGTCACATGACTATGAGGGTGATGAAATGGTCATAAGTGTGAAAAATGGTCATAAGACACTTTTACAGTGCCATTGTAACTTTGAACAAGGATTACCTGTATTGCATTTAACCACTGTGCTACTGTGGCTCCTTATTATTTTTTCATTTTTTTATTTTTTTTTATTTATTAGCTGGAGCAAATCAGCTAATAATTGCTTAATTAATCAATACTTCTAATAAGTGGATATGTGCATTTATATTGCCTTACTGATCGCTAAATACCAACAAAGGCAGCTAGAAAAAAGAATTAATGCTTCAGAAATATTTCCGTTTTGGATATCAAATAGATTCTCTCCAACAATTATTCCTTAACAAAATTCCATTTCCATTTTTAAGTCTGGCAAGAGAGAATGCCTCAAAAGTTCAAGCTATTAACTGAGCATAGCTTAGAAGGAAAGCAGCTTTCAAGATGAAGAATTAAACTTTTGATTTATCATCTTTGGTTTTCGGAGGAGATTCTTAATATCTAGCTGAAGAAATTGATCTCTTCAAGAAATGAGTTTTCCTCTTATATTTTTTTATGCCCAAAATACACATCATATTCTCTGAAAATATTTTTCCTTTTCTTTTCTTCTTTTTTTTGCTTAGCCTGGTTACCCAGCAGAGAAGAGAGCTGAAAATCAAGTTCATATCACCAATCACTAGGGATCAGTATCTCTAATTACATGTGTCTTTGTTTGACTTTAATTGTTAATTGTACATTTCTTTGGTCGCCATGCCTAACAGAAAATTGCAATTGGGTGGTAAGTGAACTAAAGCATCATCAGGAAAACGAGCAGGATAGAAGCACATAAAATCAAATAAAGACTACAGATTGTTTCATCTTACAAAACACTGACCTACCAATTTTTTTATTCAGTATAACAGAGAGGAAGATGACTTTCGTTCAAACACCATCAAAATTACTGGTGACTTTCTAAATTGTGGGTAGATATTGCCTGGTCTGCATGAAGCTTTAACCAACCTCTTCCCCCCACCCAAAATAACAAACAGACAAAGTATGCTTTCTTGTGTCTTTCCCAGGAAGTAAATAATTGTATTAAAAAGTGACTTTCCTAGCATCTAATGTAGAAATTTGCATTTTGCACTAGGACTATAGAGCTGCAGACACATTTGATTTAATGAATGCCAAGAGAGAGTACACGGGCACCACACGTCTTCCAAATCATTTTTCTCCCATCAAATCTAATTGTTCTAATCTGCAGCTCTGGGGCAATTTTTTTTTGAAAACCTGTCTGTATAGTTTCTGTTGCCACCTCAGATATGCTCATACAGACTATACAGAAAGATTTGTTTTGAAGGCAATGCCCTTACATACAGTACAGTGAGGAAAAATGAGCATAAATATCTGAGAACTTTAACATCAGCAATAAGAATAATAATGAGAGGCATTTATGACATTTCATGGGTACAATAAACACTGGGATAAGCCAAGGAGGAAACAACTAATGTCTATCTGCTAAATTAAACCATTCTCCAATTGTATTACATTTCAAATGGATACTCAAGTTTCTTATTCTATTACAATTACTATTTTGATCCAAATAACCCATCGATGTTCTACTGAAACATGCTCTATTAATGTTCTGTATTACTAGCTTCTTCTTATTCTATTTTGCCTCTTCCATTTTAACACCTTTCTATTGTGCTGCTGAGACAAAATTCTACAACTACAGCTTTCCATTCGACATTATGAACTATTCTGGAAGAAAATTGCATTGCTATTATTAAAGCCCACACCTGGCCATTTTCAAAATAGCAGCAATCATATCATCCTTCTTGTGCTAAAATATTATTGTGGAACACTTATGTGGAGTTTCAGAATAGTCAAAACTAGACTTAGATTCAATCTGTTCCCACAAATTACACATTTCTTGTGATGGTTGAGTTCTCAGTTGAAATATGAGGATATTAAAATAATGAAGGCTATTCTTATCAGTACCTTTATTTTGCTTTCTATACGTAATCAGTTCAAAAATAATTTGAAATGTTAGAGGTTAAAATATCTAACATCCTAATGATAATTGTTTATATAAACCACCTTGTTATTGGATACACTATTATTTCAACATTCTAAAAAGTGTTCTGCTATCTCCCCCTAGTGGAAAAAAATGAAGAATAGCGGGAGTCATTTTTCTGTACAATATTAATTCTATTTATTGGATGCTAGCTTTTTTCAAGAGCTCAGGGTGGCATACATAACGTTCCCTCCTCCTATTTTCCCTTTACCTTGTGAGGTGGATTGGAGTGATAGTAACCAGCCCAAATCCTAAACAATAATACATCTGATACATATAACATTTATTCTTGTACATATCAGGTACAACTAATCCTATTCCAGGCATATTGAGTCACCTAATTCCAACTCTAAAAAAGCCACCCAAAGGAGGAGAAAATTGAACATATGTATTAAAGAATTAGCGCATATCTCATGTCAATTAACTGGCAAGTGACAATATATGTGTTTAATCACTAAATAGAAGCATCCAAAGTTTTGTTCTATAGCAGGGGTGTCAAACTGGCGGCCCATGGCCGGATGCGTCACACACAGACTATGCCCACCCCAGCTCCATGAAGAGAAAAAAGTCATGATATATCATGTGATGGTAATGTGATGCCACAAGTTTGACACCCATGTTCTATAGCAACCAAGAGTCTTAAGGCACAAGGCATAGTGCAGAGATCTCCAAACATAATAACTTTAAGACTTGTGGATTTCAAGTCCCAGAATTCCCCAGGCAACATGGTTGGCTGAGGAATTCTGGGAGTTGACATCCACAAGTCTTAAAGTTGCCAATTTGAAACCCCTAGCATAGTGACCTCTGACTGAGGAAAGAATTTTCTACTTCTATTTTCTATTTCCACTCTTCTACTTTCTATTTTCTCAATTGAGGGAACAAGTGTTTTAGGTGCATTAAGACAATCCAAGCCTTACATGCTTTTTTCCCTTGATTTCTCACTGAAAATTGGCAGAAAATTACACAGCACTTTCAACAAATCTTTTTTTGCAATATGATCTCCTGGGATTACAGGAAAAGGCCTGCAATGCAATGGCAGATACTACTTAAGTTATTTAAACCTTTTCAAAGTGGGTGATCTCCAATGTGAACCAATTTCTGGAAGTTTCAGAAGTCATATTAGCTGGGTACCATGTAGAAGTTACTGTAGGGGCATTTTTAAAAAAATCTTCAATTTTTAGTCTTTTTGGAGAAAGTTAACACAAGTTGTAGATTCATTATGTAAATTGGCTTCCAAGACCTCACATATTTCTGCACCTCACCGTTGCCAATGAGCACCACAATAGATGGCATTTTCCCAGATATGTAGCTGCTAAGAATCAACACAACTTGATGGCACATAATCAATTGAATCAAACAAAGCATGAAAAAAGATATGTTGGCACCAGTTATGCCAGCCTACACATTCATCACACACCCATTTATTCTTATACAGATTGGTTTATGTTGCTTATTTTATATTGCTTTCCTTTTCCATTGTATGAATTACAAAGAATCTTATATCTACTCTCTATTCTAAGAAACAAACACACAAGCAAAATGACACAATGAAACAATCTGCTTGGGACTGTAGGAAAGCAGTTACATATTTTGTATTTTTTTTAAAAAATTCCATTTATTGAAAACTACAAAAGCAAAAAATAACCCCTGAAGTTGAGACTTACCTTGAGAAGCTTGGAAGACTTCATAGAAAGAATAAAAATGAGAACCAAAAGAAAGAAACAAGTAAAGACACAATTCCCATCTAGGCAAAATCTCCGACTGGAAGAACATTTTTAGGCTTCTCAGCACTTATGAGGACATCTTAGCAATACACCTAAAAACAATGAAATAACATGTGTAGTACTTAGTTAGCCCCACATAGAAATGTCAGACAGGACCACAGAAACTTGAGGAAGAATTTCAAATTTTATTTTTGGAGATTTTTCTCCTTTTTTTCATCTTGCAGAAAATGGAAGATGGAAGAGGAAGAGCTTAGGCTTAGAGGTTGGGTTCCGAAGACCCTAAGAAGAGATGTTGCAAAGTAAAAATGGAAGCCATATGCATCTATTAACACAGATAGATGACAGACAGACAGACAATATATCTACAAAATATAGATAGTATAAATATAAATATAATATAAATATAAGTAAATAAGGAAAGACTTTGTTTTTCAACCTAAATTTCAGGCCAAAAGATTCCTGATTCCCTCCTCCAAAACTTTATTCAGCTTTTTCTATTCCTAAAAATAGAAGCAAAACAATTTGGCCTTTCCTAGAACTTTCTGGAATGGTGGAAAGGGACGGGGAAACATGGTGGATTTCACCCCTTAGCATCTTTTATCATTGATTATGTTGGCTGAGGGTACTGGTGTTTAAGCAACATCAGGGAGGTTGTAGATTCCACATTCTGATCATTAATTATGTGGTTAAGAACAATATTAAAATGGAAACACTAAATTTTAAGCTGTAATATGATGCCCACTTCCCTGAGAGGAAACTCTTCTAAATTCAACAGATTCCCGTTCAACAAATTTTTGATTAAACATGTACAAGTCTGTTACATGGTTATGTAAAAAGAACCCACTAATGTAGCTCAGAATATGTTCAATTTGTTCACTGTATTCAACAAAGCTTACCTCTTCTTATATGTACACAGTAGGAGGAAAAGAAACCTTTTCCTCTCAAAGTTCATATTTGGAAGTAAGATCGTGAAGTGCTCTGAGGAGACTAATAGTAGACCAAAATATCCCCATTGTTACCCAGCAGGCTACCAGGCCACAGACAAGCAATACGAGACATTGTAATGTCTGTGAGAATAACCTTCAGAGAAGAGACAAGAGGAAGAGGCACAAGAGCACACAGTAGATACAAACTCAAGGTTAACCGTACCAAACTTGATTGCAGAAAATACAACTTCAGCAACAGAGTGGTCAATGTCTGGAATACTCTACCTGACTCTGTGGTTTCTTCCCCAACCCCCAAAAACTTTAACCTTAGACTACCTACCATTGACTTCACCCCTTTCCTAAGAGGTCTGTAGGGGGCGTGCATAAGCGCACCAACGTGCCTACCGTCCCTATCCTCTAGTTTCTTTTTATTTTTCTTATATGTATCAATTTCATGTATTCATAACTATGTTTATACTTATACCTATTATCTTGTAAGCGATTGACAAATCAAATAAATAAATAAGAAACCAAGACCAGCGGTCTCCAACCTTGCCAACTTTAAGACTTGTGGACTTCTACTTCCAGAAATCCTCAGCCAGTTTTGCTCTGACCTAGACAACAATATGTTACAGCAAGGGTCTTCAAACTTGGCAAGTTTGTGGACTTCAACTCCCAGAATTCCTGAGCTAACATGACTGGAGGAGGAATTCTGGGAGTTGAAGTCCACAAGTCTTAAAGCTGTCAAGTTTGAAGACCCCTGTGTTACAGTAAGAGAAATCTGAGTCTAAAGCAGGAACGGGGATAGAGAAAGCACCTCTGAAATTATCCTCTCCAGTTCTCTGAAATGAAATGAGGGGGGGAGGTGAACTTGCAACATTGTTACTGCATGTAACCTTACAATAAAGACAGGAGTAGTACTCAGAGGTTTGATTTCCTGGGCTGGACTACCTGGAAGGATTTGATGATCAGTTAGTGGTTGGATCAGTCAATATGTTTGTTTGTTTTTTAAATCAGCCATTACTTTCTTACTTTCTTATTATATTCTTACTGGGCAACTTTCCCCCTGTATTTTTCAGCATTATATCTTGTAAATAATGCATTGCACAAGCAAATATGTATTCTGATTTTACAATACTTTCTACCAAACAAACAGAACATCCTAATTAGTTGATGAACCTAAATGCAGGTTGTATTTGAACAGAGGACTCATTACACTACCAGAAGTCACACAAAAATGCCAGTGTCCACTGTGGCACAGGCTGATCCCAAGAGAGGAAACAGCTGTCCGTGAACACGCCGAGACTCACTTCTAAGCAAACTTGGCTAGGGAGTGCCATACTGAGCACATTTTGCTTTCTATTTGTTGGAGAAGACTCTGTCTTGAGCGTCCCTTGGAGATCAAATCAACCATGTGTTCTTTGGAAGGGCAGCTACTGAACCTGAAGCTCAAGTATTCTGGCCACCTCATGAGAAGAGAAGAATCCCTGGAAAAGACCCAGAAGTTGGGACAGATGAAGGCAACAGGAGAAGGGGAGGGCAGAGCATGAGATGGTTAGATAGGACCCATCAGAGCAATAAACACGAATTTGTGCAAAAGCCGGGAAACAGTGAAGGAGGGGGGAGGGGCTGATGTGTTATAATCCAGGGGTCTCCAACCTTGACAACTTTAAGTCTGGAGGACTTCAACTCCCAGAATTCCCCAGCCGTCCTCCAGACTTAAAGTTGCTAAGGTTGGAGACCCCTGGGGTCGCAAAGAGTCGGACACGACTTAGCGACTGAACCACAAAAATTAAAGCACATTTGCTTTGTCTCAGAGCAACCCGCGGACGGAACTCTTGCTTCCAGAAGCTGATGCCGCCAAAACGGGTGCGGCGCTCGGATACTTTTCGCGGGATTTCTTTTCCCCCTGCACAGAAACGATGCATATTTTAAAAAAAAAAAAAAACCACGTTTCTTTTGCATTTCATCCGGCACGCAGCCCAGGAGGCCTTTCAAAAGTCTCCGGGCACGAACCTTTTGATCAGCATCCCGCGAGCAGCCTTTAACTAACTAACAACGCGAGACAAAAACAAAGGCACCAACCTGCCACTTCGCCCGCCTCCTCGCACGGCATTGAACCGGCCTTTCAACGCTTCCGGCTCCGGCCCAATAAGCCGCGACCCCGCCTCTTCTTGGCTGGGGGGCGGGGCGTCCCCCCCCCCCCCGCCCCCGCTCCGAACTGCGGCCATTTCACTGGGTCGCTTTATTCGGCTATAAAACGGTGTGAGCCGCTTCTTTTCCGTCCGTGCAGTCGGCGTACAGGAATTAACTCAGGAGCAGCACCTCAACACTCCCTTTCGCCTGTTTTTTCCCCCTGTCTTTTGATACCTGGCGAGGGAGCAAGATAGCCTAAGTTGCATTACAAGAGCGATGGTTTGCTGCAACCTGCAGGTAGAGCTTGCTTACCTGCGGGCAAGCCAAGAGCTTCATTTTTCAAAAAAAAAAAAAAAGACTCTGCAAAAACCTGAAATAGCATTGATTCTTAACGTCGATTATCATTATTTTCCTCCATGTTTTCACTGATACTTTTTAAAGATCTGGCAGTCGAGCTGGTGGGAACTAAAAAAAAAAAAAAGTTAAACCTCTGGGGATTAAATTTTAACCGATGTCGTTTTTGGGCTGCTTTTGAAGTTAATAAAATATGAAAGTCGGGGAGCTGAACCTTGTTTCGTTTGGAGTCCTTTTCCTCCCTGGGGTGCGAGGCAGTCCCTTGTTGAATTAGCTGCCTTGTTCAAAAAGCCCAGGCAAAGGTCAGGGACGGTGGAGGGATTTTACTACAGGTTCTGTGGGCGTGGCTTGGTGGGCATGGCAGAGGAAGGATACTGCAAAATCTCCATTCCCCCTCCCCCACCCCACTAACCTGCTTTCCACCTCAGTTCTCCTGTGCAGGGCAACAAATGAAGACCCAGCCAATGAGCTGATACTCGGGAGGCAGAGAATTAGATGGGTGCAGGGCCAGTCAGAGGTGGTATTTGCCGGTTCTCCAAACTACTCAAAATTTCCGCTACTGGTTTTCCAGAACTAGTCAGAACCTGCTGAATACCATTTCTGGTCAGGGAGGAAGTAATGGGAGCTTGGGTCTAACACAAAAGATGGCATCAATTTGAGGACGTTTGCTGTAATCAAATAGTATTCTAGTCCATTTTTTTTGAATGGGGTTTTGTGTTATACTCCTATACAGGTGAAACTCGAAAAATTAGAATATTCTGCAAAAGTTCATTTATTTCAGTAATGCAACTTGAAAGGTGAAACTAATATATGAGATAGACTCATTACATGCAAAGCAAGACAGTTCAAGCCGTGATTTGTCATAATTGTGATGATTATGGCTTACAGCTCATGAAAACTCCAAATCCACAATCTCAGTTGTGCAGAAAACTATCATTGACACCCTCCATAAGGAGGGAAAGCCATTGCAAAAGAAGTTGGATGTTCCCAAAGTGCTATATCAAAGCACATTAATAGAAAGTCATGTGGAAGGGAAAAGTGTGAAGAAAAAGGTGCACAAGCAGCAAGGATGACCGCAGCCTGGAGAGGATTGTCAGGAAAAGCCCATTCAAAAGTGTTGGGGACTTTCACAAGGAGTGGACTGAGGCTGGAGTCAGTGCATCAAGAGCCCCCCCACACAGATGGATCCTGGTCATGGGCTTCAAATGTCATATTCCTCTTGTCAAGCCGCTCCTGAACAACAAACAACGTCAGAAGCATCTTACCTGGGCTAAAGAAAAACAGAACTGGTCTGTTGCTCAGTGGTCCAAAGTCCTCTTTTCTGATGAGAGCAACTTTTGCATCTCATTTGGAACCAAGGACCCAGAGTCTGGAGGAAGAATGGAGAGGCACACACTGCAAGATGCTTGAAGTCTAGTGTGAAGTTTCCACAGTCTGTGTTGATTTGGGGAGCCATGTCATCTGATGTTGGTCCACTGTGCTTCATTAAGTCCAGGGTCAACACAGCTGTCTACCAGGAGATTTTGGATTACTTTATGCTTCCTTCCGCAGACGAGCTTTATGGGGATGCTGACTTCATTTTCCAGCAGGACTTGCCACCTGCCCACACTGCCAAAAGCACCAAAACCTGGTTCAATGGCCGTGGGATTACTGTGCTTGATTGGCCAGCAAACTTGCCTGACCTGAACCCCATAGAGAATATATGGAGCATTGCCAAGAGAAAGATGAGAGACATGAGACCGAACAATGCAGAAGAGCTGAAGGTTGCTATTGAAGCATCCTGGTCTTCCATAACACCTCAGCAGTGCCACAAGCTGATAGCTTCCATGCCATGTCGCATTGAGGCAGTAATTGCTGCAAAAGGGGCCCAAACCAAGTGCTGAGTATATATGCATGCTTATACTTTTCAGAGGTCTGATATTGTTCTATGTACAATCCTTGTTTTATTGATTGCATGTAATATTCTAATTTTCTGAGATTGTGGATTTGGGGTTTTCATGATCTGTAAGCCATAATCATCACAATTATGACAAATCGCGGCTTGAACTATCTTGCTTTGCATGTAATGAGTCTATCTCATATATTAGTTTCACCTTTTAAGTTGCATAACTGAAATAAATGAACTTTTACACGATATTCTAATTTTTCGAGTTTCATCTGTATATACTCCTGTATCTTAGAGAATAGCAGGGAATAACTGGTTTGTTCACCTTGATAATTCCAATAACCACAAGGCACTAATGTATACACAGTCCAATTTAGAACTATATAAAACTGTTGGGACCAATCATCGGGGGTGTTAGGGCTTCTCTATAGCATCTAGATTAGGGGATCCTATTTACCTATTGGAAAACATTGACTGGGTGCACTAATGAGACAATTTCAGCCAATAAACAGGTTGAATCCTGAGAAGATGGAATCTATTAGATTGATAGATCCTGGTTTCAGAGTGATGATGGCTGCCAGGGCCAGAAAATAGTATCCGTGGAATCTGAAAGGACCCAAAGCAAGAAGGAGACAGTGATCGGGAGACATTCCTACATTCACCCAAAGAAGAATTTCCATAAAATCTGTTGGGACATTTGTCAAGGCTGAGATGTGACATTTCATTACGGGAAGAAGAGATAATTCTATGGTGAGCAAGCAACTCAAATCCTTGAAGGAAGAAATTGGGAGAAGCAAGTTTCTGGGGAAAGGAGGAAAGAGAGTAAAAGCAATCAACCTCTGAGAGATAAAATGTATCTAACACTGGTAGCTACAGTTGTATGTTGTAATAACAAAGTGTTTACTAGCAACAAATAACTGAGGGTTGGGAACAGGAGGGGGTGAAGTGAAGAATGTATTGTTTAGGCTCACTTAAAATAATTGAGTTAGTATAATATAAAATGAGTTAGTATAATATAAAAAAGAACAAACCCTTAGAAACTCACAGTAAAGTGACACAAATAGCAAACAGCTGTCCTTAGAATAGGAATATCTAGGCAACTTTAAGATTTATAGACTTAACTTCCAGAATTCCCCGGCCAGTATGGGGAATTGTCTGGCTGAGGAATTCTGGGAGTTGAAGTCCATAATTCTGAAAGTTGCCAAGATTGGACATCCTTGATCTAGAGTATTTTGTATACATTTGTAAAGTACTTTTTGAATAAAATTCTGACTTCTGCCTCACTGCCATCATCCATTACAAAACAAAAAGCAAAACCCACAACAACTTATCATTTTATCCAGACTTTCCATTAATATTGGGTGCATGACTTGTTTTCCCATTTTTTTAAATGAAAATGGTTTTAATATATGGTTTTAATATTCTATGTAACCATTTTATTGTACAGTAAACCAGTTTGAGATGCACTTGTATAATAAGCATTATACAAATATATTTAAAGTAAATTAAAAATATATTATTTTCCATATGATAAACAGCAGGGAACGTGGCTTTGTAGGACTACGGCCTTCCCAGTCTTCTGGCTGTAGTAGAAATGTTTTCTTCCTCAGACATCAAACTTATATTCTGTATCTCTGCTTCCACAGAGAGGCATAAATCAGATAACAGATAACAGATAATCAGAGTTGGAAGGGACCTTGTACAGGGGTGGGAAACGAAAGGGTTAACTACTGGTTTGGGATTTATGAGCTTCCCTGCAGCTTGTGAGCACCACTCCTGTAAACATCATAAATCATCATTAGCACCGTCATTAGCATGCTGCCTGCTGAGAAGCAACCTTTGAAACAGCTCTCTTTTCTTGTTTTTTTTACTGCAGCTGTGCCTTGTTCGGCAGCTGAAGTTGAAAAATCAGGAAATAAAGATCAGGTAAGAGCCCAGGTGGGCGGGTGGGCAAAAACCACCGGTTCTATGTCTGCTGCTCTTCAGAGCTACTGGTTCTACAGAGGTGGACAGAACCGGTAGAAACCCACCCCTGACCTTGTAGGTCATCTAGTCCAACCCTCCACCCAAGCGGGAGACCTTACACCATTTCTGACAAATGGCAGTCCAATCTCTTCTTGAAAGTCTCAACTGATGGCGCTCCCACAACTTCCGAGGGCAAGCTGTTCCATTGGTTAATTGTTCTCACTGTCAGAAAGTTTCTCCTTATTTCCAGATTAAACCTCTCCTTGTTCAGTTTCCATCCATTATTCCTTGTCTGGCCTACAGGCGCTTTAGAAAATAGCTTGACCCCTTCCTCTCTGTGGCAGCCCCTCAGATATTGGAAGACTGCTATCATGTCTCCCCTGGTCCTTTTCTTTACTTGACTAGCCAAGCCCAGTTCCTGTAACCATTCTTCATATGTTTTAGTCTCCAGTCCCCTAATCATCCTGGTTGCTCTTCTCTGTACTCTTTCTAGAGGCTCAACATCTTTTTTGTAATGTGGTGAACAAAACTGGATACAGTACTCTAAGTGTAGTCTTACTAAGGCTTTATAGAGTGATATTAATACCTCCCTTGATCTTGATTGTATCCTTCTGTTAATACAATTTAGGATTGCATTAGCTTTTGGGGCTGCTGCTGCACACTGCTGGCTCATATTTAGCTGGTTGCCCACTAAGACTCCAAGATCCCTCTCACAGTTATCAACTATATGACTTGGATGGAAATGGCTTGATTGCAATTATCCATTTACTGATTATCTCTCATTTACACTATTGTTTAGTTCTTATATGGGACTGTTTGTATAGTTCAGAAAATACAGTCCCAAAAGTCTTTCTTATCTATCTACATCTGTCTGTCTGTCTATTCCATTTTTATAGCCTCCTAACTCAGCCAAATGACACTCATCTCGATCACATTATATTCAGACATCCAATCCAAATCACAACATCGCTGGCCCTTCGCTGCAGCCACCTATGATTATGCTCAAATGCTGTTGCTGCCCTGCTTTCAATCTGCTTCCAAGCTCAATTCAAAGAGATAGTTAAATTCTCACCCATTTTGGGACTAGGTTACTAATCAGCTGCTTTTCCTCAAATTGACATCATCTTCTCATCAGAGGCCTTGTTCCAACTCCCCTCTTCAAACAAAAGGTGGCAATTGAGAGATGGCATCTTCAGTTATAACTCCCTGGGTATGGTATAGGTTTTTTTTGTTTTTTTGTTTTTCAAAAAAACTTGGCCTGCTGCCCTGTCTGTGGTCTTTCCCACACAACATTTTATCCACTCATTTAAAAAAAAATGAAGTATGACATTTAGATTGAGTTCCCTTTCAATTATTTGGTAGTTTTAACAATATTAATTCCTATACACTGGACTGTTATGTTACCGTTGTGAACTATTCAGAGAATGGCAAGTAAATATTGATCAGCTGACAGACACAAGAGGTCAATGTGGTTTAAACTTTATGTTACAAACAACTTCAAGCAGAGTCACCAAATGCGATACTATACCATCTATGGTCCTGCTATCAGCATTCATTTTCCTTGAGGAGACCTGTTGTGATTGAATGAACACCATGTCCACTAGATGGCGGCAGAGTACAAAATGTGGCCTGTAAAAGCCATGTCTTCCTAAGATTAGGCCCTGTTGCTGTACTAAAAGGCATACAGTCAGCTGACACAAATGAGTAGAAATTGTTGGGGAAATCATGCATATTTATTATACCAGCATCACCCACCATTTTCTGATAGATAAAGAGGTACTGTCAAATTAAGTAGGTCAGTACATTGATCATCCCTGACAGTGATCTCATCTGGAAAAGCCGACTCCCTTGGCATCTCAGAATCGCTTCTTCCCTTCCTGTGCAACCCATTCCAGAAGAAAGAGGACAAATTACCTAGCCTTGGTTTATCAGGCTGCCTCTGCTCAGTTTGTAGCCTGGGTCTATATGGATTCTCCATGTATCCTAAATGCTGTATTTTTAACTTCGACAAATTCCAAGTTGTGCATACATTTCTTCATGTCAAGTCAAAATGAGAATAGAACTGTTTGAATCTCCTGGATGAGAGGTGATTTTGTTCTCTGTTCATTCTCTCTCACTTTCTTTTGTTCACTGTTGGATGCATCCTGTCCTTTTTTCTATTTTACTTTTGGATTACTCTTTTTTTTAAAGCATTTTTTAAAAAAATTATCTTGTTTTCAGTTACTTATGTGTATCAAAATTCCAAAATCTTGAACCATATTCACCTTTTTAAAAGATGCCCTTTTTTTGCTTTTCTTGAAAAGCAATTTTAAACACCTAATGCTCCTAATGTTATAGCAGGGGATTATAACATTGGTTGATCAATGCTAAAGTAATTCATCTCAGAATTAACACACAAGAAGCATGTATGTCTATTTTTGCACACAAAGCCTGTGGTTTTAATAACTATTTTTATAAACTGATATCATTCTTTGGATATATATTCCAACTTTTCTCCACATGCTCAATGCAGGATACGTGGAACTCCCCCTCTGGTTTTACCTGTATTGGCTGGCAAGAGAAAACTGAATATTGAAGTTCAAAGATAATAGAAAAAATATTAGAGGAAAGTTTATGGGCACAAATTCCACAGAAACAAAAATGGCATCAAATATCCATTGACATGTTTTAGTATATTTTTAGTCATTTATACAGTAAACCAAACTTAGCAGATGATATGTGGATGGAACAGGATGGGATCAACCATGACCTCCTTTTTTTAAAAAAAATTAATGTATTCTGTATTAAAAATACCAAATGAACAAGATAGGAAAAATATACATTAAAAGGTGTGGTGTTTACCAAAAGAGGCAGTTTAGCTGCCAAGTTAAATACAATTCAGTCAAGGCTAACTCGCAGTTCCTTTCAGAGTATCCAAATGTGACTACCAAGTGGAAAATATTCAGTTTCATCACACTATGAATCCTTCCTTTTGCTCCTTGTTTGATTTGGCTTTTCTGGAACTAATATTTCATTAACTAGTCTGGCTTTAAGGAGAATTGCATCTCTGCACTTTTCTCCCAGTCTGTCTGGCTGTACATGAAGCAGTGGTTTTTCATGTCCTGCAGGCTAAGACCCAAATCTATTTGGAGTGGGGTGGTTGGTCTCATTCTTCTTTTTCAGATTCAGATTCTCCATGGCTCCATTCTCCTGCATTAGGGTTGTTCAGAGAACTACAATTCCGAAGATAAGGGTTAGCTACACTATCCTGCAGGCCTCCTGAATGATATCTCCATGTGGGAATAGATGAATCCAAGATCAGGTGAAGTGTTAGTACCACTTTATAATGCCTTGATAAGATCAGACTTGGAATACTGCATCCAATTTTGGCCGCCATAATATAAAAACGATGTTGAGACTTTGGAAAGAGCGCAGAGAAGGACAGCAAGATAATTAGGGGACTGGAGGCTAAAACATGAAGAACAGTTGCAGGAATTGGGTATGTCTAATTTAATGCAAAGAAGGGACTAGGGGTGACATGAATAGCAATGGTCCAATATCTAAGGGGCTGCCACAAAAAAGAGGGAGTCAACCTATTATCCAAAACACCCGAAGGCAGGAGAAGAAGCAATGGGTGGAAACTAATCAAGGAGAGAAGCAACCTAGAATAAAGGAGAAATTTTCTGAAAAAACAATCAGTGGAACAACTTGACTCCAGAAGTTGTGAGTGCTCCAACACTGGAGGTTGTTAAGAAGAGATTGGATAACCCTTTGTCTGAAATGGAATAGGGCCATGTTGGCGAACCTATGCCATGCAATGCCGGAAGTGGCACGCAGAGCCATTTCCCTTGGCACACGAGAGGTCACCCGGAAGAGCCCCACTGCGCATGCACACTCGTGCCACCACCCGACAGCTGATTGTCGGGTATCTGGTGCTCATGTGCAGGGGGTGGAGGGAGGTGCGTGGGAGATGTGCGCGCATGCGCAGGCGCACGGTGCATGAGGGGGAGTCACATGCACAAAGACATGCGGCATGCAGGGGGAATTGCACACTCATGAGCAGATGCGTGGCACACTAGGGGGCGCATGCATGTGCAGGGGGCGTGGGGAGCAGCATGCTTTGTCTTCTGGGTACTGGCACGCAAGCATGCGCAAGCGAGCGTGTATGCAATTATTGGCATGGGAGCCGAAAAAGGTGAGCCACCACTGGTATAGGGTTTCCTGCTTGAAGAGGGGGTTGGACTAGAAGAGCTCAAAGGTCCCTTCCAACTCTATTATTTTGTTAAGTTGAGAGTTGGGAAGTTATTTTGATCATGCAATTAAGATCAATGGCCAAGCAAGTCTGATTTCCAGGATTATATCAGGGAGGGAAGAATTCTTCTCATAAGCATTCTGTGACCCCTGAATATTCTGCCAACGTGGCAGTAACATTTTAATTTTAAAAAGAAATCAATTTTCTTGGAGGGGAAATAATGGGGTTGATCTTCTTTGAGATGCAAAGTGTGAAGAAGAGGAAGGAAGAAGAGCTATTGTTGATGACCCAAATCTAATGGCATTGACTTTTCATCATCCCATGACTTACTGACTACAAAAGAGCAGTAGGGTGTAGATTGATATTTAAGGATTTACTCTGTCACTCTCTCTGCTCTGTATCCAAGAAAAACTAATGTAAGCTCACTTCCTTCTGAATTTGGTTACACACACAGGGCGGGGAAGGAGGAAGAGGGAGGGATGGAGAGAGAGGGAGAGGGAGGGAGAGGGCGAGAGAGAACATGTTCTGACTCATCTCTTGGTAAGATATAGTTAGGTAGGGGATAAGTTTTGCCTATCAGTATAATATATTTCCAGTAAATAAAATGTCTTTTCTGCTACAATTACAAACCAGTTTCACTAATCTTTGCTCCAGATAGATTCTCGCTCTCAGGAACACTCATACCTACTTCAACCTCCAAAAGATTGAATGGGAAGAAAGAGGAAATTAATTTATTGCCCTAAAATACCTGCAGATACTTCTTTTGATCATTCTTTGTCTCACCAGAATTTTAACATTTAAAATTGGAAGGTTGACATGCTGAAAAATCTCAAGTACCAACTTCAGTTCTGAGAAGGTTCTCTGGAGCCCAATTTATTTATTTTATTTATTTTTATTTATTTGATTTGCCAATTGTTTACAAGATAATAAGTATAAGTGTATACATAGTTGTGAATACATGAAATGGGTACATATAAGAAAAATAAAAGAAGAATAAGAGAAACAATAGGACAGGGACGGTAGGCACATTGGTGCGCTTATGCACGCCAATGTTCAGATTTATTTGGAAAAGGTGCCCAGAGGAAAGACAGTGGTAAGCAAAGTAGGATGGACAGGAAGTTGGCCAGAAGGCTGATTCTGAGCTGCTGCTTCAATTGATAAAAAGTCTAGTAGCTGTTTCCAAAACTGACTCCACATGCATCTGGAAGGATGGCAAGCTTCACATATTTGTGTTTTGAAGTTGGTTATATGCCACATGGGAGCTCTTTTATGAATGAGCAACTCCCTTCCCCAGAAGTCATTTTGTGAGAGCACCCATAATAGGTTTTAAAATCACAAATGTGTCTACTGATCTGAAAAGTTCAAAAGTTCCTTGCCTAGGAGATCTTGGTCTTGGAATGGTACTTATGTGTAGTACCAGTATATCTTCTTTTGTCATTTGAACTGATTAGTTTGGAACTTCCTGGTCTGCTTTAGCTCCGTCTCTCTCTGTGTGTGTCTCTCTGTTTCTGTTTCTGTCTGTCTATCTGTCTGTCTGTGTGTGTGTGTGTGTGTGTGTTGCACAACAGAAGAAAAGGAGGGAAGGACAACTATCACTATCACAATCTTGACTCTGCCTTCTCTCCCCTTCAAGCCTCCTCAGTATCTTTCCCTGATGTATTCACATCAGGGATGATATTACTATATGTTTTTCAGAATTATATCTTAAAGCAGTGGTGGTATTCTACCAGTTTGGCCCGGTTCTGCCAAGCCCGTAGTGCCAATGAGCAGTGGAGACCGAACCAGTTCTTTCTACCCTTCTGCTGTTGGGCCCACCCGCCCGCCTGGGCTCCCATACTCACTTTTATTCCCTGCTTTTGACCCAACTGGATTCCCAGAGAGCAAACACAGACAAAGGCAGCAGCCCCCACCTTTTAAGGTTTAATCACAATTCTGTTCCTTTACAGATAAAAGGCTGCTTTCCAACAATTAGCTCTGACAAGAAAGAACCTGGCCAAGTTGTTTGTCAAGGCTGCCAAAAACCCAGAGATAAGAACTAATTTACAAGATTCTCCAAACACGAACTCAAATGTCCACCAGTTGAGTTTCAGAGCTTCTTTGCTGTCTGCAAAGAACGCTTTTCCAAACTTGGCTTTTATCCTCTTGAGGGAGGGGCCATTATCTTGCAGCCTTACTCCCGGAGTTGCCTGTGCTGCTGTAATTGTTCTTTCCTCTGAGTAATCCTGCATGCACGTGCACTTGGCACAGGCTACTCGGGAACCTCCTTGTCACTGCTGCCAGCCCCCACAATCTCTGAAGGCAGCAGTCCACTCCCTGATGGTCCTGGCCCCTCATCAGAGTCCTCGCTCTCCTCAGCCATCTGCACCTGCTGCCGGCTAACCACAACAGCACGGCACAGCAGAGTGCCACGCGGCAGCTGCTGAAATGACAGGGAGAGTGCAGGCTGGCAGGAGGTGAGTTGGAACAGCTCTGCATCTGTGCAAAGTGCACATTTTGTGCACATGTGCACACAAAGTGTGTGCATGCGTGCAAAGCACACCTACCAAGCCACACCCACTGACCCGATGGTAAAAATCTTTGAATCCCACTGATCTAAAGGCATACATCACTTAGAATGTTATACAAATTGTATTTCATGTATATAAGTCAGTGTATGTTCACCTTGCATATGAAGCTATTATGCCAAATTGTGTCCACCTGGGACTGCACTCCATCTATTTAATATCTACAAGACCCTTCAAATGTTAACACTACTTTTGTAAGGTTTTTAACAGAGAAGAAAAGCTCCTCATTTACTGAGCTTTGTCACTTCTTTCAGTATTTTTCTTTTTCTTCCACATAGCAGAGGAAAAGTGAGCCATTGGGGTAGCTGCTGTAAATTTGGTAAGGGTCCTGTTACACATATGCTTCTCAAGGGTTTAGAAAATGAACTACAGACAAAAGCGAAACATCTGGTTAGCATCAGTGAGTAGCTGAGTAGCTCATTTTTGAATGCTTGCATGAAACCGTGGCTGATTCATCTTCTACACACCAACTAATCATCCTGCACAAAGGCTTCTTAAAAATATCAATTTGAACTTCTGTGGTTATTTTTCCAACACTGAGCTTCTCCCTAGCAACACTCATTTCATCTCTGAAAAAAAATATTGTTAGGAGGGATTTGCTTGTTTCTAAACAAGGCAGGCATTGTTTGGCCTCAGGTCAGACAGCCTTATCCAGTCTCGCCCGTTGTTCAGCATTGTCTGTTTTAACCGGTAAGGGATTAAGGGAGGGACATAGAAAGGGATGACCTGCTCCCATGTCTTTCTGTTCTGTCCCTACTGAAACTGCACATTCAATTGCTCTGCAGGCTGAACCAGATGTCCAACTTGCCACAGCACACATACAAGCTGTGGGTCTTTTTCGCAAGGAAGCCTTGATTTCTACCTGCTCCCATCCCACCAGGATTGCAATCCCTGCCTCTCTTTTCCAGTTACATGTCAACAGCTGTGCTGCCTAACCTGCATTTCATTGCACTGTAGTCCAATACCTCCAATCCTATTGGTTACGGTGCCTCCCCGCTTCTTGATTGTGGGTCATTGCCCTCTATGGTCTCTATGTGTTCTTACAACGTCCCCCAGCAGACCAGTGAAAAAGGTGTGTTTGGGTTTTTTCACTGATGGAACTATAAAAACATCGGATTTGTTTATTAGCCTGGATCTATTTTTGTTTTTCCCCAAACAAAGTGAATTATACTCCCCTTCTATTCCAAGTGACGGGCGGGGGGAAATAAAATTTGTGTGGTTGTTGCTGTTTGCTCTGGTTGTTGTTTTGATAATGCAGACAAAGGTTTTGTTTGTTTTTTTTAAAAGAAGGGGAATATGCCAATCAGATTTCATAGTAAACACAGTCCATCACGTTATCATCATAACCAAGGAAGAAAAAAGAGTGGAAATCTGGAAAGGGAGCTCCTAAGATGATTTCCTTTTCAGCTGCCTCACCCAAGGGAGTCCACCAGCTTAAGGCAGCAGCAAGGAGCAACCCAAAGATTCCAAAATTCAGTTTGGCCTGCCACCATAATCTAGGTTATTTTGCAAAAGAATTAACTTTCTAAGCTGGAGTAAATGCTGCTTTCGTGCTGAATAGTCAAATTATCATCTATTTAAATGTGCAAGTATAACACACTCAATGTCCAGTGTTAGCCAGGGGGAGAGATGCTAGCTTCCTAATTAGTCGCAAAAGTTCAGTTACTGTGTTTTATCAGGAAAGGTTCCTAAAATACATTTTCTGTTCCAGTCTTAGATCTGTGCAATAAGGATGCTCATGGGAATATTTTGCATAACAATACTATGCCTGCCTTCATCTCCCCCATCGAAAATCATCTCTCACATTGTCTTTTGATGTGCAGGGTAATAAGACTAGGGAATTGGAGGCATTATCTGTGGGAAATTAAAACCTCTAGGCATTTGATCTTTAGACATAATTACATAATATGATGCAAGTGTTCAGTGCTGCTATTAATATTAATTTGAGCATCTACGCGGTATTTTTCTCCCATCTTCCAAATTCTTTCCTTCTGTTTTCAGTAACCCTTACCGATATTTGCCGTAAGTGAATATTATTACCTTTATACTAATCTCCTCTCCCCCCATCCCGTGTGTGTGTGTGTATGTGCATGCATGCACATATTCCCTGCTGAGTTGAAACGGCTATCTATCTGAGATGGCTTCTGCAGGAAGAAGATTAAAAAAGACAAGGTGGTAGATGTGATGTGATACAAACCTTGTCCCTTTTATGACAGTATGTGCATCAATACTGTGTGCATGCTCAATGTAGTGGGGTTCATATTACAACACAATGTCATATCTGCAATCTTGCCTTTCCTGACCCACAGACACATATTGCAGTTGGGACTGTTAAGAAATTGTTTAAAATGCTGTCGGACTGATAAATAAAAATTAGCATTAGTGTTCCACTTCAAATTTTTAACTGACGTAACGTAAGTAAAATAATATGAGAAATTGGAATTAAACAACACATTATGGGTTGATTTAGGAAGCAATTCAGAGGTGGAATTCAGCAGGTTCTGACCAGTTCTGGAGAACCGGTAGCAAAAATTTTGAGTAGTTCAGAGAACTGGCAAACACCACCTCTGACTGGCCCGCCCCCATCTATTATCTGCCTCCTGAATCCCAGCTGATCAGCTGGGTCTTCTTTTGTTGCCCTACACAGGAGAACGGAGCTGGAAAGCAGGTTAGTGGGGGTGGGGAGGGAATAGAGATTTTGCAGTAATCTTCCCCCAGGATTGGGGAGCGGATGGAAATTTTATAGTATCCTTCCCCTGCCACGCCACCAAGCCATGCCCACCAAGCCACACCACACCCACCAAGCTTTGCCCACATAGCCAGTGGTAAAAAAAATTGAATCCCACCACTGAAGCAATTCTACTGTCTCCATGCACCATAAAACATTGTCCATGAGATGAAGATGACCATCTTTGGCAGTGGAAAGATATAGCTCTGTCTGAGTAGAACAAAAAAAAGGGGGGGTCCAATCCTTGATTTGTAAATGCTCAGATTCTGCAAGATGATAAATCCAAAGTCCCGATGTATACTAAATATGGGTTGAATGCCTGTATTTCTAATCCAATGAGAGCATCAGAGGAGCATAATTAGAAGAAGTGAAAAAACAGCTCTTTCTTTCTTTTCCTTTGTTCATACAAGTGTGGCTTGAATTAAGTAGTTTATTTGCCAATTCTCATCCCTCTTACCTTGATAGTATACCTAATCATAAACAAGGAGAGTATCTTCCATTTGCACACTTGTAGCCCATGTAGTTTTGGAGAAGAGCAATGAGGTGCTCTTATTCTGTCCTGTACAAAGATAAACTCCACAAAGCATCCATGCAAAGTCTTTTTTATTGGTTCATCAGGCATCCTCAACAACTCACAGTTATGATGAGATTCTTCTTAATGTCCAATCCTTTGCATATCTGACTTGCTGGGTAAAAAGATGGTTATCTCCTATCCCTTTCATTCCATATTGTAGAAGCGGGGGTAGAGATGCTACCATGAGGCTGTGTTCAGGCAAGAGTAAAGAAACCTCCCCCAGCCCACCAAGGGTCAATTCAGTGACCAATCAGGGTTACAGATGTGGCCACATGACATGAACTACATTTTCCAGGCTATCTTAACTACATTTACTATGATGCATTCTTTTAAGGGGACAGCTCTCAATTCCTAACTAATTATCCCAAATCCCATCAACTCTAAACTGTCTGGACAGCACTCTAACTCAGGGGTTTCCAACCATGGCAACTTTAAGACTAACATCTACCTGCTATCTAGGATTGAACTCTTAACCTTCCACATGGGAGCCAAATATCTCCATCACTAGGTCACCATATCATTCTAGATAGGCAATAATAAATATCATTAATATTTCTATTATTTATTCTTTCAGTATGTTAATACCTATGGTCTTGAATGTTGCCAAACTTATTCACCTGAATTTCTGAACAGAAGTGGATATTTTTTACATCTGGTGGACACCTATTTATTTATTGATTGATTGATTGATTGATTGACTGAAGGAATTTATATTGTTGCCCATTCACCCATGGCGATTCAAGGTGGCTTACAGAATATAAAACCACATTTAAAACAATAAAAACTAACAAAAAGAATCAAATAAATTAATATAGAACAATATAACAAAATCACCCCTCCAATTCCCACCTACTGCCCTGATGACAGCAGATCACACGAGCCATTTAATGGGCTCCATCCTGCTCTGGATTCCTCAGTCCTGCTGGAAGAACCAGGTCTCCAATGCCTATAGTACAACTCTCCTTCCTTTCTGTTGTTATTCCATGTCAGCAGTCCATACAGATAACACAAAACATGGACCCAGGAAACAACTGTATTCCTTCAAGTCACTCGCTGATTTCCAGTATTGTTCTTTCTTTTTCTAGTCATCTTACATGGATCAAAAAGAAAAAGAAAGAATAAGAACACTATTTGAATTCCCCGATTCTTCAATTTCCTGCTTAGAATGTCAAAGTCAAAGGTGCTTGCTCTTTGTGGTACAATTGTCCCTACATGGATTAACAAGAAGGGATTATAGAAGGGATAAGTCTTGTGATTCATTCTGTCAAATCGCTGAACCATGCTCCTGGCAGACAGCATGCTTCATGGGTTGATAGGTCCAGTTGGCGTATCTTTGCTTCAGTTCCTTGTAGCAGTTCGTTATTTCTCTTCTTACAGAGATTTGAAAGTTGTTTTTGAGTTCCAGCAATGCTAAATCACTTCTGAGTCTCTTGCTTTTGTATGTCACTATTATCCACTGGGCTGGCTTCTCTCTGATTCTTTTCCTTGTGAAGAGTTGCTTTTTCTGTCAGTTCCTTTTGTTTCTTAACATATCACTAAAAAAAGACATTATTTCTTTAAAGTTTTGGGTGGGAAATTTTTGCTATGGGTTTCTCCTTAAACTCCTCTGCTGAACTTTATTCCCCATCTCCTTTTGGACAGGAAAGATATTATCTGTTTGTTTGTTTTTAATACGGCATAGCATATGGTAAACAACTATCATTTAGTGTCATAAATAGCATTCTAAGTTTCCTCTATTTCCTCACTCTATTTACTTCCAAAGTGAACTCACTCCTTAGAACTTGGCCACTTTATCATCCTTCTGAAATTTCTTCAGCAGCCTCTGTTAACCCCACAAGAAGCGATGATTCTGATTGCTTATCCATAATAAGCAATCAGTAACTCAGGACAGATCCTTCACAATTAAGAGCAATAGCTTTTTATACTTTACAGCCAAATGTAAAGAGATCTTCCATTGCCAGCATTTTCCTACATCCAGAGGTAGGATTCAGCAGATTCTGACCAGTTCTGGAGAACCGGTAGCAGAAATTTTGAGTACTTTGGAGAACCAGCAAATATCACCTCTGACTGGAAATTTTACAGTATCCTCCCCCTGCCACACCCACCAAGCCATGCCCACAGAAGCGGTAGTAAAAAATTTGAATCCCACCACTGCCTGCATCCCTTCTGCCCAGTGTAGGTGCCAGTTTGCCTTAGGAGGCAGCTGGGGAGATTAAAAATGTGTCCAAAATGTTTCAAAAATATTCATGATTCCAGAAGGAATAATTTACAAATGAAACTTTGCAAACTTCATTTTTATTTAGATAACCCAGAAATCTCTACTGATTGACCCAATTGGTTAAAGGATGCAAAACATTAAGAGCTTTGGAAAGTACTTGGCATGAGCCTTCTTTCCCCCCACCTCCAGCTGCCTCCAAGGACTGAGGCAGCTGCATCCTCCAGAAGGCTTGGTGTAGTTCCTCCAAGGGATCTCCCAGGTTGTTTGTACAGGTATGTGCCTGCAGAGGCCACACTTTCCTGGGACCTCTGGCAAAGCAAAGTAACACCATGCCCATACATGCAGAAATAACTTGGGAAAGCCCTTGAAACACCTTTGCTTGTGCCAGCACAGTTAATGATGATTCTTTTCAAATACTTTACACAGACCTACAGATTGCATTTGTCTTTCAAGCAGACAAAGTGATGGCACAAAAACCTACAATATAAAAACAAAACAAACAATGGGTATAGACAGTAAACTAAAGCAAAGCTTGACTATGAAACAAATAAATCTCACATCCAATCTCCCAGAATAAACGATTCATGTCAACACCCAGTTTATCAACTGTGAGCTTATTTGGCAATATGATTGATCTCTCTGATGGCACAGACATATACATATATGTCACACGTTGAACTATGGTTTGTTTACTTATTTATTTTACTTACTTAATATACCTAGCTAGTTGATTCCACCTAGGATTGTTCCATATTGAATATGGAAAATAAGGTGGAATTTACTTAGAGTGTCATTAATGCTATTGGATTTGGATATTCAATTTCTCCAATACTGATATTCCTGGAATTGTGTTAAGGGATTATCCAAAAAATGCAACAATTAATATGTCCTTAAAAGTTGCAGACAATTGACTTTATATCCCTTTATATATCAATATTCAATTATTTTCCTCTCTATACAATTCTCTGAAAAGGATAGTAAGGTGCTGAGAGCCACATAGCCCTAGGTCATCCTTGGGTACCTGGAGTAAGTTCTTGCCTTCCCTCTTTCTTCCAAATGATAGATCAAATATTTCCTCTTCCCTTTAGTGGGATCCATGTACAAAGAATCAAAGTTGCAGATCAGCTCTTAGAAATACCAAATGTAGTGGCCATTGTTTCTTTGACACAAAAATGACCTTTTAAATCAACAATGAAAAAATGTTAGCAAGAAAGGATATGAATATTTATTTATCTAAGATATCCAATAAGAGCCTGTCTGGGTTCATTAAAATGTGAGAATTAGTTAGATTTGTTATTTCCTTTTTTTTTTGAACTGGCATAGCCCAATATTATTAGGCATTTAAAATATATAAAAGAGCAGATTAAATTACTTGTAAAATGTGATTGCATGAAAAAAGAAAAACCAATTGTGACATACCTGCCAAGAAATGGCTGTTTCTCCACCCCCCACCCCTTATTTATATAGAACTGTAAAGGATTCTTGGCAGAATACTCAACTGCTTATTGAGGGGTTTGTTTATCAAATGTCTGACAGGAACACTAGGCGCAATTCACATGTCTAGATGAAAAAGGGAGGAAATATCCCCTTCAGGTTCTGTCTTGGGGACCTGACAGCAGGAGCTTTTATGGCGTATTTGTCCGGAAGTAATAGGAATAGGGACGTGGTGGTTCAGTGGCTAAGATTGACACGCTGAGCTTGTCGATCAGAAAGGTCGGCAGTTCAGCAGTTTGAATCCCTAGTGCCACATAATGGAGAGAGCTCCCATTACTTGTCCCAGCTTCTGCCAACCTAGCAGTTTGAAAGCATGTAAAAATGGAAGTAGAAAAATAGGGACCACTTTGGTGGGAAGGCGACATCGTTCCATGCGCCTTCAGCATTTAGTTATGCCGGCCACTTGACCATGGAGACATCTTCAGATAGCGCTGGCTCTTCAGCTTTGTAATGAGATGAGCACCTCCCCCTAGAGCCGGAAACGACTAGCACGTATGTACAAGGGGAACCTTTACCTTTTTAAATAGCAATTGAATGGATCTGACCTGTGTACACTGAAAGCTGGGAATCATGGCAAACCACAGGAGTACTTCTGACATGTGGATTTCCTTTTAATTGTTACACTTGTTAGAATCAGGAGTAGTATTATTAGTACTACACTTACAAAAAAAAATCATTAGATTAAGAATTTAAAGTTGCAGCATAAAATATAACAAAGCAATGAACTGAAACTAAAAACACTTTGCAACGCAAAAAGCAGCAGCATAGCAATTAAATCAAACAGCGTGGAATCCTACTATATTAAGTTTCAGGACAGTCAGTAAAGGTATATGTTTTATTTAAAACTCGGGGAAGATACTTAATCTGGGGAACATTGGCCAAAATGTGCTGAAACTGAGCCTACTTAGAATTGCTTTGGATAGTGAGATCTGCTGTATATAAACTTAATAAACAAATAAATAAACTGACTAGATATTATCAGTAAATATCACATGCTACAGGTACAACTAAATTAAATGCTTCCTCATCATAATAGAAAATTTTATGTGAAAATGCCAGCTGACTATGCTGTATGGGAAACTGCAAGTTTTAATAAATGCAGTTAAAGAACAAAAATAAGTATCTTTTTTGTCTGTAAAACTAAAAAAAAAAAGAAAAAGATTACCTTGGTTTGCAGCTAAGCTCAAGTAGCTACGTCATGCCAAAGAAGAGGCCTACAAGAAAGGAGACAGATTTTGTACAATCAGGCCAGGAATGTATTAACAAGGGAGAATGGGGTACAAAAGAGAAACTAATCCAAAAAGCTGAGGAATCAGTTCTCAGCACCAACAAATGTGTGGAGAGCCCTGAAGAATATCATTGGCTACAGCAGACCTCCCTCCCTTACTGAAGAGAATCAGTAAGGGAGATGACTACTGTAGGTTTGAGAGGAGATCACTGTCAACTATCACTACCTTTCCCACCTGAGATACAGCAGCAAAATTGCCTCCATTCCCTCTGGGCCCCCACACTTCTGGTGATCTTAGAAAAAGATGTGCAAGATCTATTTCATATACAAAAGATCAGAAAAGCACCAGGCCCAGACACAGTAACTCCTTCTTGCATGAAAATCTGTGCTGAACAACTGGCCCCCATCTTTACCTGCATCTTTAATAAATCACTGGAAACATGCTATGTCCCTTCTTGCTTCAAAGCTTTACCATCATCCCAGTTCTCAAGAAGCACTCCATCAGGAAGGTAAATGACTTCAGATTGGTTGCTCTGACATCTGTAGTTATGAAGCTCTTTGAGAGGTTAGTGCTGGCACACTTGAAAATCATCATGGATCCGCTGTTAGACCCCATGCAGTTTGCAAATAGATCGGCAGATGATCCTGTCAATATGGCACTGCATTATATCTTGCAACATCTTACTCCCCAGGGATCTATGCATGGGTCCTTTACTGTAGACTTCAGCACAGCTTTCAATACCATCATTCTAGAGCTATTCACTTTAAACTGATTCAGCTTGCTGTATCTGTTCATACTTGTAGGTGACTTACTAGCCTTTTGATAGATAGAAAGCAATAGGTGAAGCTAGGGGAAATCACTTTGGCACCTAGACCAGGGCTGTCAAACTCCTGGCCAATCGGCTGGATGCATCACACACTGACCATGCCCATGTCCAGTTTAGCAAAGGGCGGGAAGTCCCAATACACCAGGTGATGCCATTGTGACAACATGAGTTTGACACCCCTAATCTAGACAATAGCACAGGCACCCCTCAAGGCTGTGTTATCTCCCTATTGCTCTTCTCTCTATATATACCAATGACTGCATCTCTAAGAACCCTTCTGTGAAAGTACTGAAGTTTGCAGATGATATAACTGTCATTGTCTCATTAGAAATAGTGATGAGTCTGCATATAGTTGGGAGGTTTAACAACTAGTCCTGTAGTGCAGCCAAAAGAATTTGGAGCTGAACATTCTTACAACTGTAGAGATGAGAGTGGATTTCAGGAACCATCCTATTCTACCACTTCTTACTATATTCAACAGCACAGTATCAGCAGTAGAATCCTTCAAGATTTTGGGTTCTATAATCTCCCACGATTTGAAATGGACACCTAACATTAGAACCATAATAAAAAAGGAACAACAAAGATTGGTTTTCCTGAACTTTCAACTTGTCCACTAAGACGCTAAGATCTCTCTCACAGTTACTTAGCATATGGCAGCTACAAGTTGAAATGGTTTTTAAAGACTACACAAATTCATTGATAGAAGGGACTATCAATGGTATAATCTCAGTAGTCCACTAACTCTGGAATTACAGCCAGCACACCTTAAATGCCAATAGCAGAGAGAAACTGTTTGTGTGATTTCTGAATATAATTGACTGGTAATGGAATAATATAGAATATTGGATTAAATAATGCTTGGCTTAATCATGAAAGCATTTTGATTATACATGAAAATGTGAATGCATCAAGAGGAGCTGCTGTACTGCTGAAAAGATTTGAGAGGAATTAAATGGTAATAAAAACATGGTACAACACATATATTTATATTATCATGTAGGATGTATAAAATTCTGGGTCAGTATCCACCCTTTGCTATCTAGATTCTAAATTTAATAATAATTCTCAATCTAATAATACCAGCTAGCCCGGCTAACAGAGATAATTGATATAAAAGAAAGGTTGATATGGGGAACATAGTCTTCTTATAGACAAACCCAGGCCACAAATCTGAATGTCAGAACCTCTATCCATACATACCTAACATGCTTTATTTCTTGTAGATTTGTTTGTTTATTGGTATGGCTACCCTCTAACAGAGCAACTCAGGGAGTAACAGAATTTTTAAAAAATACATACACATACACAAAATATACAAACAACAATGAAGAAATAAAATGCACACTACTTTGGGAACTAAACACAACAATAATATGTTTATTTTCACAGTGGGCATATATGCATCCCTCGGCCAAGCCCCTGAGGGAAATACGTGATCTGTTCTAGAGGCTGACATGATCGGGGCCAATCAAATCTTGGAGGGATACTGTTCCATAGGGCAGATACGACCACAGATTAGGCAAGTTTTCTGGGTCTCATCAGGTGACTCCAATCCTGTTAGATCTTGTATGATGGGCAGAAATAATTGGAGACAGATGACCCCTCAAATATCTAGGTCATATGGTATGTAGGGCTTTAAGATGAGCACAAGCATTTGAATTGTGCCTGTAACCAATGCAGCTCACAAAACAGAGCTGTTATACCGACATACTGAGCTACAACCAAGTTCTGTCTAGGGAAATGTATCCCCATGGAGATATGAACTTTTTTCTGTTAAAGTGATTATACTTCTTTTTTTTTCTTCTTCTTTGCATGTGATTATTGCTGCAGAGAACCTGAGAGTGAAATGACATTTCATTCCATAGAGGATTTCTTTTTTATTCTTTGAACTGAGCGGTGGAAAAATTATTTATAGCAGACAGATTTTTTTTTTTCAATACCTAGATAATGGCTTTTGTCTTCCAAGATGATAAGATAGGACAATGTTTTATCTGGCATCTCAACTGGACAGACATAGATAAAAATGTTGTTTCCTATCCTGCCTGAATCCTCCATATAATGGACAAATAGCACACTTTTTTGGTAATAAAAGAGGAGGCTGCTAAATTAGCATATTATACATAAATCGTGTATAATTTATTATTTAAGATTATGTATAATTTATTATTGAAATGTGTATAATTTATGCCTAGTTTTTAAATAATTTATGCAAAACATTTGTGCCTAACATTTTGAAAGCATATTATATCCTGTGTGTTGTAGCCCCACCCCAACCTGATGCCTGCAGGTGTGTCTTAAACTTCCTTCTTGGAAGTCCCAGCTGCATAGTTGTTATTCTAGGAATGAGGGCCAGCGGATTTGAAGTCCAGGGCTTCTGAAGGGAACAACACTGGAGAAGCAGACACAGAATATAATGGCTGCCCTTAGTTTTTCATTACAGCTGTACAAACAGGGATGAAGAAGATTTAAAACAGCTGTTTGGGATTGGTACACATTTTTGACTTGACCTGAACAGCTTCCTTGTATTAAGAAAGTTCAGTTGAGACAGGAAATATGGTTTTAATTCCTGGAAAAACAAAAGAACCATTTCTGTGACTATGTTTCATTGTTTTTCTTTCTCACCAAATATTAAACACTAATAAGTCATTGCATACATTGGATAAAGGTAGAAGGTTTATTTTATTTATATGCCACCTTTATTACTTTTATAAATAAAGGTAAACTCACATAATATTCTTTCCTCATAACAACTGTGAGATGAGTTGGGTTGAGAGAGAGTGATTAAAGTTACCCAGCTGATTAAAGTTACCCGGCCTTCCTGCATAAAGCAGGACTAGAACTCACAATCTCCTGGCTTCTAATCAGGTACCTTAACCAGGGGTGGGATTCTACCAGTTCTGTCCACTTCTGTAGAACCGGTTGCTATGAAAAGCAGCAGAGAGCATACATAGAACCGGTTCTATGTCTGCTGCTGTTTTGGCTCACCTGCCCACCCGGGCTCTTACCTGACCTTTATTTCCTGCATTTTCAACCGCAGCTGCTTTGTGTGACACAGCTGAGGTTGAAAAAGCAGGAAAAAAGTGCTTTTTCAACCGCTGCGCGCCCACAGGCAGCACTGCTCAGCTGTCCAGGCAGCTAGATGATAACGATATACACGTGCGCACAGTGTACATCAGGCGCGCACGTGCACGAAGCATACATGCGTGCGCAAAATGTAAAATCACTGAACCGATAGTTACACCAGTCGGATCCCACCCCTGACCTTAACCACTAGTTCATTTAGTTCAGTATAGCTCAGGCCAGATAGATCTAGATTAGAGAAAACTGGTCTAAACGGATTGGAAAAATTCTCAGGTTTCAAATAATTGGAGATCAAAGAGGTGCAACCAGTGGTGGGATTCACAATTTTTAGTACCGATTCTATGGGTGTGGCTTGGTGGACGTGGCTTGGCTTGGTGGGAGTGGCTTGGTGGGCGTGGCAGGGGAAGGATACTGCAAAATCTCCATTCCCACCCCACCCCACTAACCTGCTTTCCAACTCTGTTCTCCTGTGCAGGACAAGGAAAGAAGACCCAGCCGATCAGATGGGAGTCGAGAGGCAGAGAATAGATGGGAGTGGGGCCAGTCAGAGGTGGTATTTGCCGGTTCTCTGAACTACTCAAAATTTCTGCTTCCGGTTCTCCAGGACTGGTCCAAACTGACTGAATACCACCTCTGGGTGCAACCTATTACCAGCTATTCTTCTCCCTGTTGTGACCTTTGTGATAATACAGGCAATACTACTTTTATGTGCTTATTTTTTTAGAGCTAGTTTGGTGCAGTGGTTAAAGCAACAGGCAAGAAACAGGGAGACTGTGAGTTGTTAGGCACAAAGACAACTGGGTGACCTCAGACCAGTCACTCTCAGCTTTAGAAAGTAGGCAGTAGTAAAGTAGGCCAAGAAAGCTGCAGAGACTGGTCCAGGCAGTTGCCAGAAATATCATCTATGTCTACCTGCTGTCTATCTAACTCTTTAACTTGACCACACTCTTATATTTTGCATTGTTTTTAGAAAGCTTTAACTAAAACATGATTCGCAAACATACCCAAACAACACAGTTTGTATTTGCTTTGCTGTTAGAGAAATAAAATCAGGTTGGCAGATATGGATGGCAAAGAGGAAAATCTTTTTTAAAAAATTACCCAAGAGGACTATGGAGAAAAAGGAGCTAGAAAAAGAGACGATATCTAGCAACTCAAATGGCTAAGAAGGACTTCTGTAACTTTAGTGGCTGTTGAAAAGAGAAGGAGTGGCTACTGATTCTAAAATGGATTATTTGTACTGCTAAATTTGTATTACAGGAGTTTGTGATTGCTTTGAAGTCTATAAACATTCAAAGACACAAGAGCCAAAAGAAAGTTCAAAAGATCATTGGCTAGATCAAGACCAGCAGCCTTTTCATTTGACTGGGAAAAAGAAAAGAAAAATAACAGTACTGTAGCAATAGCACTTAGACTTATATACCGCTTCATAGTGCTTTATAGTCCTCTCTAAGTGGTTTACAGAGTCAGAAAATTGCCCCCCCGCAACAATCTGGGCCTTCATTTTACCAACCTTAGAAGGATGGAAAGCTGAGTCAACCTTGAGCCGGTCAGGATCGAAGTGCCGAATTGCTAGCAGTCAGCAGAATTAGCCTGCAATACTGCATTCTAACCACAATGGCCACTAATACTGTAAGGCTTTTCTTAGCTCTAGGATGAGAAAGAGTAGGAAGGAGAAGAAATAGAACAGTGCACATATAAATTAAACTTATATAATAATCCCATCCACCCATCACCACCCCAAGATCTGAATGGTTTCAATGCTGCTGGCATTTTGTAAGTTGTTCAAGATCTGGTTTTTCCCTTGGGCAGTCCACCAGGAAGCTGTGAGACTGTTTTCTGGGAAGCAATTGTTTTGTTATGAGTCACTCTAAACATGTGTGTTGTTTTAATTATTTGTAGTTGTTTTTTAACATAGTGTTAGACAGAGTCACATTTTCCTTATTCGGTAGCAAGCTACTCAGAAAGACTGCTTAGGAAAACTTTATGGTACAAAAAAATTGTCTCTTGGAAAAAAGATATAGCTAGAAGAAAAATTGCTTAGGTTAATTTGTACAACTAAAATAGCAGCAAGTTTAAACTCTTTCTTTGTTTTACAAATGAAAGAAGAGTTTAACATAATTAGATAATGATTAAACCATTATCATTTCAGTTTGATCATTATATAACATTTCTATTAAGCTGAAACAGTACATCTAAATTTAAGCCAAAATCAAAAAATAGTCTTAGTATTTTTTGCTCAACCCTCCCCCTTTAAAATTGTTTAATGCTTTTATAATGCCTAAAAACTGTTCACCTATACACCAGTTTCTAAACATTTAATTGTAATAATTGTTTATTATAGCAATAACACTTAGACTTATCTACCTCTTTATAGTGTTTTACAGCCCTCTCTAAGTGGTTTACAGAGTCAGCATATTGCCCCCAACAATTTGGATCCTCGTTTTATCCATCTTGGATGGATGGAAGGCTGAGTCATCCTTGAGCCTGGTGGGATTTGAACTGCCAAATTGTAGGCAGCTGGCTGCAGCAGTAGCTTGCAGTACTGCATTCTAACTACTGCACCACAGAGGCTCCTGTAGATTCTGTAATAATTAACATTTTCTCAATGTTATTATTGTATTATTTCCCAAATTCTCAATATTATTATTATATTCAGCAAGCTAGCCAAAAACATCATCTGATTATTGGCATATTGAAGCAGTGCTGAAACCACTTTGGCAACTATGAGCCAGCACAAGATAGGTTCAACCAGGTTTGCTTCAGAGTTGACAGTTACTCTGACATTACTCGGAACACCGACACACTTGGTTTATTTAACACAAGAACAAATGTATCAGGAAAAAAAAAATCCTAATGAATACATTAAGCATATTTACAACAAAAATATGGTACAGAAAATTATGTTAGCTTTACCAAGTAGGTGAGATGGAAAACACGATCCGATAAGCTAATTCTACCTTATTGTAAAGCTATATTAACAGAATCTTGCCTGTCTGAAAGTACCATTCTCCCACCAACCCTTTACAGGTGATAACTTGGAGGGGGGGACTTAGGGAAGGTTTCTCCTGAACCTTTTGATCCATCCGAAGTGCATCTGTATACTATGTTTCTTCTTATCTGACTGTTTCCTAGACAGCATCTCTTCACACAGTCTCCCAAAGTCATTTCCACATACCATTACAAATTATGTAATGACTTCATATTTTTAATTATTCAACAAAAGTATTTGAGGAGATAGTTTTAGTATTTATTAATATTTGGTAATAGAATAGCTAAATAATTTGAAAGGTCCAAATGGAAGTTTTAATTTATAGTCAGAATACGTCTCTGATCTCTGATACGGAATGAAATTTTTAGCTTTAAAATATGAGCTTGCACTTTTTAAAAAGAATTAGAGAATTTATAGATTATTGTATATTTCAGTATTATGACTGAAACTGAATAATTGAGAGAGCTTGTTGAGAGCTTTAAGCCTAAATAGAGTGCTTTTTAAGGATATGATTGTAATAAGCATGAAGGTAAACAAATGTACAGTATGCTATCTGTATTTCATCACTTGATGCTTTCTGACAACTGTCTTGATAGTCTTTAATCCAGGAGGAAAGAAACACATCCTAATGTATTACTAAAGTAGCCATAAAGAATTCATAGCAGTGTTTTACACATTTTTGCCACTTTGTCAGACTACAATAATATTTTATCTGTCTGTCAGCAGTAAGCAAAGAACTGAAGTTATTTGACTGTTAAACAATGTTTCTCAGACAATTTTAAAGGTGGTTTATGGCTATGTTCTTGTTCACAAAGAGATTACACTAATAATTATATCTGAATTCAACCGCTTTTTATTAATATGTCATTTGATTTGCAGTCCAATCCTTGGATGTATGCAGATTTTATATAAAATAAAATCTAATGTGGCAGGTTGATTGGTAACTAATAGGGCTATGCAACCTTCAAGAGTAGAAGTGGTCAAATGCACAGGAATGTGCATGCATGAAACCATCTTTTCAAACTGTTACAGTAGCCATGGAGTTCGCAAAAAAAATTCTTAGCATGGTTTCCTCACAGCAAAGCAAAATGGCAGTACATGCACACACATAGGGCATGAAGGCTACAGTAGCTTTCAAAATAACTCCATGTGCCATGCAAAAACCACACCATAGCTGCACATGTTTAGGTATTGCACTTTATATTGTTCCATTTCTCTTTTTGGAGAAGGTTTAAGAGTAATGCCGTTTGTTCTCATAGTCTCATAATTCACAGTGACCGAAAAATGCATTTGTCTAACATTTGAATCTCTAATAGAATGTGAAAATGGCCTTGGAAGACAGAGGGAAGAAATGTTGCCTAGGAAACAATCAGATAAAAGAGGGAGAAGCTTGTAACTGAATAACAAGCAGAGAAGTAATTTAGAAAATATGTGTCCTAATTTAGCAAGCAGTTAAAAAGGGATGGCAAGAGAGTTGTACTTTCAGACTTGGCAAGATTCTGTTAATGCAGTCTTATAATAAAGAAAAATTAGTCGTCTGATCTTGTTTCCTGTCTGGTTTACTTGGGAGGGTAACAAAATTTTACTTTGTATTAATCTTGGTTATTGGGGGCAAATTACCATATTGTATGCACTCAGTTTATTTGGTTAATTCATTCTTCATTGTATTATTGAAACCCAGAAATCTGTTAATTCATTAGGCATGTTGTCTGAATGCAATCAGTCAGGTATCAGTAAAAGTGAAAAGTCAGTATAGACTGAAAAGTCTATATGTCAGGTAATATTTCTGATAATACTGCCACTATCTTAAAAAAGTAGAAGAAATTATCAATATAATACAAACAATAATATACCTATTTCAATATTGTGTGCATTGTTCTTTTCTTCAGATAGTTTTTCAGTAAGGCCAATTCATTTACAATATAAGTTCTCTATTCTGTTTTGTTATGTTCATTTCTGTTGATTTTATTTTAAACAGCTAAATAAATACTGAGTTCAAAAGCAATTGGTATATGAAATTGGATGCTCTAAGAAAATGTCAGAGAGAACAGAGGTGGTGGTGGTGGTTGATGATCATGTTGATGTCATTCTTTCAAAAATGTATCTTTTATATGAAAAGAATGTATTTCAAAATTGAAACTGTATTAGGGTTCTTCTCCAATGATGAGCACAGTCTTTGAGCCAAGAGAAAAAGTATTTTGCTCCAATCTGCTTCAAGCAATGAGTCTAGTGGTTTCTGTTCTTATTGTTTTAATTTGGGACAATAAAGAAAACAATTGAGGGATTTACCTTCTTCAGTTCCTCTTCCACTGAATGTCACCTGCTAGCCTCTTATCATGCTCTCATCCATCCATATTGCCTCTTATCATGCTCTCATCCATGGTTGGTGGTGTCAGACTAAACTCAAGGACATCAAAGGAATTCAGCCAGAGTTCACTTCCTTACTGCTTACACAAAATAGACATAATCTTGCCAAACAAAGCCCTTGCTACTCTCAACCCAGTGGATATACCCTGTCTCCTATCCAGCTCTCCGGACTGTGCTGCTTCTTGTCTGCCCCTCCTTTCTGTAGTGTGCTCCGTTTGTCCTGGGAAACTACCACTTCATAGTAGTCCATCTCACCAGCTCCCCCTGGGTAAACACCATCTTTCACAACAGGCTATTTCTGAACAAATGTCTGGCACTTTTTCAATAAATATTAAAGCCAAATCTAAAAACAACCCAGCTGAGAATCTTCAGATGAGAGAAGAGGCACACACTGAAGCTGGAGGATGATCTGATCTGTTTTCTGTAATAGCCCAGTGGACAGCCACAAGTAAGGCAGTGAACATTGGAAAAAGAGATTGTGAATGTTAAACTAAACTGTTGTCAAAGACCATTTGAAGCGCTTACAGGCAGTTTTTTCTTGCACATAATACTCTGAAGAAGTATTTTTAGCTGGTAAATGTCAGGAATATACCTTACAAATTAAAATGCAAATGTCTTCTTCTGACTGCATCTGACTCAGTGGTGGGATTCATTATTATTTTTTTGTACTACCGATTCTGTGGGTGTGGCTTGGTGGGCCTGGCAGGGGAAGGATACTTTAAAATCTCCAGTGAGAGGTGGTATTTGCCGGTTCTCTGAACTACTTAAAAATTCTGCTTCTCCAGAACTGGTCAGAACCTGCTGAATACCACCTCTGATCTGATTGCTGTCATAACTTCTAAAGAGCACTTATTACCTATCTTTTGCTGTCATTACTTAGAACAGTAGGACAAGGTTGGCTTCTTAGTGGGCAGCCAAAGATTGCATGGTGGTGCTATTCCGGATGTCTGCTAGACATTCTCTCCAACCAGAAAATTCCACATTATCAATCGGTTTCTCCTGTTTCTTGTCCTGCTCACTCTTAATAGTTTACGGCTACTGGGCGTACCTCATCCATGTCAACTCTTTTTTTCAAAGGTTTTCTTTCCTTCAGTGGTTTTTAACCAGATTTTGCATACTGTTGCAAACCACAGAATTTATTAAACATGCTGATGATTTCCCTCTTGTTTCTTAGTGGTCATATTTTGGCTCAGTTTGTGTTGGCATTTATCAATAAAGCTGTTTTGAGAAAGTGATACTGGCTCCTTATTTCTGTGAAACTGAAAGGTGGACATTCATGTTTGCTTCCATGACTCTCAAGTACAAATATTTCCCATGGTGGATAGGCATGTTATGCTCTGACTTCTTAGTGCTGATGTTGTTACTTTTGTCCTTCAGTGTTACATTGCCACTTGCATCTGTATCTTACTTTGCCTCTTCATGCATTACTTGGTGCTGTGTAGCTTACAGTGTTCTGGCAAGGTCAGGAACAGTAAGATGTCAGGTGGATAGGTTTTTTTAACCATTGATTGTTAATGTCACAAGCTTATATTTTGTTTAGCAAGGCCCATTGCTGTGTGTTTTACACATAAGTAATGAGGATGCCATCATGTAGAACCAGTAATGTTTCAGCCATCAGGCAAGAAATTGGGAGAGTGAGTCAGTGGTGGGATTCACATTTTTTAACTACTGGTTCTGTTGGTGTGGCTTGGTGGACGTGGCTTGGCTTGGTGGGAGTGGCTTGGTGGGCGTGGCAGGGGAAGGATACTGCAAAATCCCATTCCCTCCCCACCCCACTAACTTGCTTCCCAGCTCCGTTCTCCTCTGCAGGGCAACAAACGAAGACCCAGCCAATGAGCTGGGACTCGGGAGGCTGAGAATAGATGGGGGTGGGGCCAGTCAGAGGTGGTATTTGCCGGTTCTCTGAACTGCTCAAAATTTCTACTACCGGTTCTCCAAAACTGTCAAAACTTCCTGAATACCACCTCTGGAGTGAGTTCTAGTCCCACTTTAGGCACAAAACCAACTGGGTGAACCTGGGTCAGGCACTTTCCCTTGGTCCTAGGAAGGAGGCAATGGCAAAGCATTTCTGAAAAACCTTGCCAAGAAAACTGCAGGGATTTGCCCAGGCAAACTCCAAAAGGGAAAAAAAATCATTTGCTCCCCCCTCGTTTCTGACTGGTGATAACCATAAAGCCTCATTCTGTAAACACACTTTGTAGTACCCTGTTTCTCCAACAATATGGCCTCCCCCAATAGGAAGTCCCAGCATGTTTTATAGGCATGAAATGAAATTAAGCCCCTCCCCCTAAATTAAGGCCTATATTAAAAAATGCGAAATGGGGGGAATGGTGGTGGGGCTTGCCGTTAGGAAGTACTTTTGTTGCACACCCAGATATGGTGCTGCCTGCGTTGACCCCGATACGAAGTGCCCCACCAACGCCGAGGTCAACATCCAAGCCATCGCTGCCCGCCTACCCGAAGATGCAAGGGGGGGGAAATTAAGTCACCCCCGAAAAGACGGCCTAGCCATTTTTTCGGGGCTCAAAAAAAAAAATAAGACCCGGCCTTATTATATGAGAAACACGGTAAGTAGCCCATCTAAGGATGACACTTCTGATCATGGCACAGGTTGCTTAAAATCCCACTGCTCCTTCTCAGAATTTGTTCTAAATCATGAGCACAGAAAAGGGAAAGGCCAGTAATTACAGATAGGAATGTATTTATTTTTTAATTATCAAAATTGAAAAATGCAGAAAAATGCTGGTATAGCCTCAATATGTCATGAAAAATCTCATGAACTCTTTCAGTTTATGTATTTTGTGTGTGTGTGTGTGTGTGTATACACTCATGCACCCACATGATACACACAGCACACCTTTGACTCAGTCTTGAGTCTTGTCGCTACCTAGAAAAGATCCTGCAGATTTCCTGACAATGTTTTTATCAGAAGCGGCTTGCCATTGCCTTTTTCTTAAGGCCGAGAGCGTGTAACTCGCTTGAAGTCACCCACCTCTGGCTTGGTGCCTAAGGCAGGACCAACCTCAGAGCCTAACACAGAAATCTAGTCTTGTATGCATTATCTATATAGATTGATTTATTGGTAAACCTGGGTAAAAATAACCATTCCTGCCCATTTGCTCTTTTTTGGCCCAGGCTGTAACTTCAGTTGGCCAAATTACTAATCCTTGACTCTCCTTTTTTAATCATCATTATACTAATATGTGAATAAGTGCACACTGTTACATTCACCATACTATATTGAATGTTAATAGTATAATAGCTTCAGCTATATCAAATTTTCTTGTCATTTAGAAACCTATTTTAGTTTACCAGATTTTTTCCAAAGTATTTGCACTTGGGAGATTTCTATTTGTAAAAGGACATGTAATTTCAACATGTTTGCTGTAAGATAAATTGATTCAAAATCCCCCAAACCCCCGCATTTTTGCACCATGTTACAGAGAACCATCCCAGCAGGCATTTCTGAAGGTTTTGTTGTGTCTACTACTTGCTTAACTGGCAGTGACAGGTGAGGCTCTTTTGGGAACAATTACAAAAATGCAATTTGCAAAATACTGAATTCTACTGTTCCCACTCACAATGAAATATCTGAGTGCATTCCAATTTTCTCAAGAATGTTTCCCATTTGTGATGAAGACACTGTTAAAATTAATATAACAATATGCATGTGTTTTCTATGAAAGAAATAAACACACGTAAAATATCCAAATATTATTTGGAATGCATAATTTGTTTTACATCATAATACCTACATGATTGCTTTCAACAGGTTGATCTCATTGAAGGTGATCAGCATGTCCGGCAGAGTAGAAATGTATTTATATGCCAAAAAATCACAGATAAACTTTATCTTAGATGGAAGGATCAAAATGGTGTCAAAAAAGAATGTACAAGACTCTGTACTTTAGAAAAATGTAGTAATGATTTGTTTCTCACGTCCTGTAGGAATAGTAATGAGCTTAAGACATGTTCCTTACTTTGGGATATGAGTCAAAAAAAAATATAAGTTGCAATTTGCAGTCAAGTTACAACAAACTGGGAGGGGGGGGGGAAATATAGTATATCCATGTGGCACTAAGTATTTTTTTTAAAAAAACAAGTTTTATTAATTTTCAAAACACACAAGTCATCATTATCCATTACATGTTTAAACCTTTTTCCATTATAAATTTAACAAGTCAGATAAACTATAATTCTATTTTAAACCATTTCCATATAAACATACAAAAACCTCTTATCCAATTTCCCTTTATTTCTCTTTACTCTTATTCAATTTTATTATTATTATTTCATCTATTTCTTTCTGACTTAGTTACCATTATTCTCATTCTATATTTCTACAAGGTTTTATTAATTCTCCCCAAAAAAAAACAACATATAGACACAACACACAAAACATAAAAAAGATCTTTTTGGAAAGTAACTTGGACCCAGGTATCTCTCTTTTCATGGACTTCAATTATATTCATGCTCATCTTACATATCATTACTTATTTTATTTACCATTCTAAGTCTTCTATATTAACTTCTCCACATATTTCACTCTTCTTAATTCTATCTTAATTAAGAGTCATTATATTTATATCTTTTGTCCATTCTCTATTGTACCTTTGTCTCATTCCTTTTAAAAAGAAAGAAATTTCTCCTGAAATCACTAATCAGAGTATGATGCCTTTCTATCTCCCCACTAAATTAATCAAATTAATCTTTAAAATACCCAATCCGATTTTGCTTGGTACATTCTAACTGAATAATACATCTAAAACAATTAAATACATAGTTAAACAATAGATTTAAATATTAAAAACAAAATACTATAATGAAAGTTTTATAATAACATCAATACCATAATCTTATTAAACTCTTTAATTAAAGTTTAATATTCTAAATCTCCCCTCATATTATATTTTCAAACCAATCATTATTAACATTCCAACATTTTAATCTCTTATCAACTCTCAAGCCATTTAAATTTTCTATTTCTGATACAATACTACAATATCATCTTATGTACCTTGCAAAATCTCTTTGAAGAAATTATACTTATCCTTTATCCCTAAAAAAAATTTCTTTTTTCTCATTTAATTTCAAAACTTTGTAGCTTTTCTCCACCTTTTCCCTTTCTTTCTTCCCCCAACAAACCTTTCTAGCCCCCTTCTTCTAGCCTCTGCCTTACTGGCTTCCCTTCTCTGTCGTATTCCTCTTCCCTTTTGTTTACCATCCTTATATTGATTTTGCACCTTGTTTTTCCCTTTCTTAAATGTTTTTTAAATCTTAAGTCCTTTATTTCTCTTCTTTTTCCTCTTCCTTCCCTCTTGGTCGAGTTCTGAGATTTATTAAAGATGGCTTCCTCTCTTTGTTCTTCTTCTGCTGTCTTCATCTGTTGCAATGTTTGTTGATAGTTAATAAGCGCCATTTCTAAAAAAAGGAAGGCTTCTTTCAAACCAGCTTTACCATTTTGTTTTGCTTGCTCATAATCTTTTCTCAGTTCCTCGATAGAAGAAGCCATTATAAATCTTTTCTTTTCTTTTCTCTTACAACAGCCAGAATATTCCAAAGGAAAAATAAGACAATCCCAAAGTTCTCAGTCAGTCCAAACCAAGACAGAGTTCCCACTCTCTCCTCCTAGGGTAGTATCAATTAGAGAAAAAGAAAGTCCAAATCTGTTTCTTAAAATCTTATTGCAATATATTTTAGTCTTTCAATCCTTAAGGCATCTCCTCCAACAAGGTCTTAGCATACAAATATTTTTTTTTTAGTCCTCTCTTTTCCCACTCATCGCTTAGAGCAAGTTTTCACCTAAAAAAAATAGGTTTCTTAATATTCACTTTTATTCCGAAAAAAGAGGGTAAGCTATCCTTTCAGCACCATTAAACTGCCGCTTTTTTCCTCTTCTCGAAGGTATCATTCAGAAAGTCGTACTTTTCAGGAATTTTGTTAAATATGTCTTAGAGTCCTAGGAACCAAGAAAGACTTTCTCCTCTCAAGCACTTTCTCCACTTCCTCCTGCGCATTCTTACCCGGCTGCCAGCTTCTTTGTGGCGGCCATTACGGACCGCCGCTGCACCGTCCTGGGAAAAGGGGGTTCTGCCGGCCGGGGAGGGGGTCTGCAACACCCCAAACCCTTCTCCGGATCCCCCCCCACCTTCAGCTGCCCCTGCAGGGCAGCCTAGCTCCGTACCCGTCTGGGTCGGAGCCCCAAAAACGGCTAGCGCGGCAGGGATCGCGCAGCTTCGCAAATCCCTGCCGCTCGCGAAGCCGACAAACCGGAAAACCCCATGTGGCACTAAGTATTAATACCAATTTGGTGGCAATCAATTTGCAGACATACTTAAGGCAAAATTGGGAATCTATGGTCCTGTGAAGTTGCTGACCTACATGATAATCAGTTCAAAGAGGCTTGAAGTAGCAATGCAGCAAAATCTGGAGGGCTACAACTTCTTCATTCTTCTCCAAAGACTCAATGGATTGTTAAGCAGAGGGGTCCCTGTTACTGATTGACCCTGCAGAGAACGAACCCTTTATATCAGTATTCTGTTTTTTAAGAGCTGGCTGTTCTCCAGAAGGGTAATTCAAATGATTGTGGAAATTTAAAAATCCAAACATTTAGGGAACTCCAGATTGTCCATTCACAATCTGTTAGTTACAAAGGAACATGAAGCCCCCAGAGATCAGAATTAATGTTCGATAAGAATATGGAATTACTGAAATATTCTTTTTGCATAAATGTTTGCATATGTCAAAAATTGAATTGTGCCTCTTTCATCTTCTGGTTTAATAGTTGTGATTCTTTCATTAAGATCTATCTTAAATTGGTGACGATAACGATGATGATGATGAGCATTTTCTTTTTTCTTTTTTCTAAAGAATGGGTAGAGAGATTGGAATTGGCAAGTCATTTGATGACTTGCAAAAGATTAGCTCTGGTCTTTGACTCCTGATTATGTCAGAATTCCAATATTAGAATTACTTGGTATATGTGAAAGCATTGGAGAACTTTGTCTACCATCCAGCTATGTTGGGGCTGTAAATCCGAAACTATTGAGAATTATTTTTGCAATGTATCTAGTGAGCAACAGCAAAAGAAGGCTGGCTTGAGAAACCCGGAAGTTGATTTTAGGATGAAAAGTCCATTCTGTGAGCAAATTGCTAGAAAAAGAATGTGCTGAAAAGTATCTTGTTCTGTGTACCAGGCTTTGACTGTTGTATCTAGGGTTCTACTGAAAAAGAAAGCAAATCCATCAAGTCTGAAGTTTTCCCATCTCTGAAATTATTAAGCAGAATAGTAGTGATCCAAGTAACTGGCATTTGAGTTAGCATTCATTAAAATTAATGGGACTATTCATATCTCAAAAATATTGCCTCAGGTGTCTGCCAATTCATGCAGCCACTTCTACATCACTCCATTTTGATCAAATTTTGAAACTTTCTTATGCTATGTTCCCAACAGTTCATACAATGGAAAGGCTCAACTGTCATTTCTTTACTGGTTTTTTCCTTCATGTCCACAGAATAGGGGCAATAATGGATAAACATATCAACTTCAATTTCTTCTTAACTTTTCTAAATTTAATTGAATTTTGTCTCACCATTACTATATTAATTTGCTAAAATGTTTGTCAAAATAAAATCAATGTGAAATTTATACATATTTTGTCTAAATATGTATTTCTGCAAACATGAATTTTGCATAGGTTCACTAATCTATGCATTTTAAATGCTCTTTCTCCTAATGTATAATTTTTAAATGCAGGTTTTTGATGGAAAAACTGCATTGCAAATTCAGAGAGCTGTCAGTACAAAGGAGAGTGTTCATTGACATATTGGCTCAGGAAACTAATGTTAAGATGGAGCCAAATGGGTTTCTCTCTTCTTCATACTGATGACATGCTGTTGAAAGAATTGGAGCACCACCATCAAAGCATCTGTGGCTTTTTATTTTAATGTTAGTCAGAAAAGAACTGAAGGGATTTTTCTCACAAGTAAGATTATAATATAGATAATGTTAAGCCTGTCCAGATTGGTTAAGTAAGGGCAAATTTGAGTCTGCAATTTTCACATATAGGTGAAAACAAGAGTCATTTTTTCTTATAACTCTACTGAAAAAGGACAAGAATGACCAACTTCTATTTCTTAGTAGGGAGGGAGGAGGGAGGGACCAATATATTTAATATCAAGAATCATATTCCTTTAAAGATAAACTGTTGGGAGCCACACAGTAGACAACACTGAAGCAAGTGATGGCTGATATCTGAATGAGCAGTAGAACAGAACACACACTATCACCACAATATACTCTTTTTTTTTCTTTTTTTTCTTACCCCCATATTTCCCTCACACATTTTCCCTCTTTCCAGTATCTCCCTCTTTTCTCTCTTTCAAGCAGTTAAAAGCTCTTTCAAGCAGACAAAGAAAAGATAGCTTTTATTAGGGGTCTAGTAGGAATATTATTGGCATTTTTGATCTCCTCTACTTAGAATTGGAGGAGACTCCTGAGAATCCCATGGACAGCCAAGAAAACAAACAAATGGGTCATTGAACAAATGAATCCAGAGTTATCCCTTGAGGCACAAATGACTAGGCTCAAAGTATCCTACTCCACACACATTATACAATCCACAAAGCTAAAAGAGATAATCTGTCTTTGATTTAAAGAGCATTCTGCTCACAATTTGTGAGGTTTTCAAGTATGATATTTCATGTAGCATGGTTCCTAGAAGCTTTTTACATAGACATGAAGAACTGCAGGCAAAGTCTTGTGTTCCCGCAGTGAGGTAAGCCATCTCCTGAGTATTTGACTGACTAAAGCCCTTCAGTTTTCACAGATAGCAAAAGAGATTTCCAACCTGGAACTGATCTTTGGATCTTCATCCAATGTCAGTCAGATATAGATTTACTTGCTCTGCCTCCTCCAAAACCTCCCTCATACACCCAAACCTAACTCTCCAGAGCAATGGGAGGGGTGGGAATGATCAATAAGGAACCTAAGTATCACTTCCACTGGAGGAAAGATGAAATACATTAATATCAATTTGCAGTGGTTAATAATAAATATATTCCACAAATAATGCTTTTTAGATTTTATAACACACACACACACACACACACACCTTTGAAAAGGCAGCTTAGGGACAAACTGCAGCCTACCTTTGGTAAGCACTTTATCTCACTGACGTGGTCCGTATAATTCCTTTAGCACTCTTGATCTCATTTTAATACAGTAGCTATAACATTTACATTGAATCTTTTTAAAAAATGTAGTCGTAGGCTAATATAAAATAACATAGATAAATATTACACTATTTAAATGATAACAATGAAATGTAAATGTACCTACAAGTCAGCATTCCCATGTGTTAAGCTTAAAATGTAAGATTTTAATAAAAGATTTGTGCATTATTAAGACTAAAATTACAAACCCTGAAAACAGAATAAAATGAAATATAGAATAAAATCACGGTGAAATGATTCAAATGAAACTATGATTAGCTTATGTATACATAAAAGGAACAGTTCTAATCTGATCAAGTTTTAATATTCAAATAATCTAACCCTAGTATTCAAATTAAAATGTGTCTTTAAAGAACAAAAGAAAAAAAGTCCTGAAAACATATTGAACTGTGTAATGACTGATTAATTTATTCTTTCATAACACTTCAGTAAAAAGGTAACTTGGCTGACTCCAACATTTCCCAAGTCTAAATGCCAAAATGTAATCCTGAGCATTTTGTGAATTTCTGAAGATATTAAATGGCAAGTATAAGGTTACTGGGAAACAATAGTACCCATGTTGAGCTATGCTTTCCCACAGCTTAGAAATCTATGTGAGGCCCACTAATTTTGACTTCTGGATTAGAAAGCTGGATATCATGAATAAAGGAACAATTTGGCAGGCAAACAAAAAACTCACTTCATTCATTTTTGCCTGCTATAAGATCATCATAGAAGTTTTCATTTTAGTTAAGCTGGATCTATAAAGATGCTATTAGTAACGGTTTCCTTTAATGTTTTTGAAATGTTGTCCATTATTTTATAAATAAATAAAAATACCTTCCAAACTTGTCCTGCTACTACCTGTAGCTGTTGTGAGAAGACTAGAAGCAGGAGATGAATATGTAACATAGGCAGAAGGTATCATAATGAATGGGAGTTAAAGCGTCCCCACAATGCCTCACCAACACTGAAATACAGTCACTGACCTGACTCTTCTCAGGATCAAGCAGACCAGACAAGGTCCTTGGCTTGATCAGAAGTTTTGTGATCATATGTGCGTGCATATGTCTTTCTGTCCATTGCCATAGAACAACACCAAACCAGCATGGTGGTAATAGTTGGGAGTGGAGAGATGAAGCTGGATCTGGCCAGGGGCTGCAAAGAAAAGCATTCTGGTGAGGAAATGCCCCAAGCAAGAAGATGCTGGGCAATGATTCAGAATGCTGCCAGCTGCTACATTCTAAGCCTCCTCCATCTTAGTCACATCAGCCACATTAGAAGACATGCAGCTGGTTCTCATGCCATACATCCATACACACAAACACACAGACTTGCAACATGAGAAGGGAACAAAACACAGACACACAGGAATATTATTTAATTACAGAGAAGAAAATAAACACCTCCTATGGATACTACCAGTAAAGGAGATAAAAAGTTATGGACTACAAACTTTCCATATCTAGACTAGTTTCATTGTTGAATGCTTGTCCTTTCATTGTTCTTAGCCTGACACAGTGGAGCCATATGCTTACTTCTTAGGTTTACTTAAATTCTTTATAGAATTTACCAGCTAGGAGAATTCTGCTATAATTTATTCTATACTGTACTGTATTAAAAAGCAACAACATCTTCTGAGAATATTTACTACAAATTTTAATCTGCTGCCAGCAGTCCTTAAATATCTTAGTATGTATATTTGATGTCCAGAAATTCAACTGGCAACAAAACTAAATCCAGAAGGTGTTATTTGGAGCATTATTAAGTCATTTTTCACTAAGCCTTATCTTTCAATCAGTAGTAGTTAATAGTAGCAGTACTAGTAGTTTTATTAAATATACGTTTATAATGAAATGTGGTACAAGTTCAACCTATTCTGGCTCCCAATGCATTCATTGTAAATCTGTAGCAGGGGTGTCAAACTCACATCATCATGGCAGCATCACGTGACGTAACAAGACTTTTTTTCCCTTTTGCTAAACTGGCCAGCCCATGACGTATCCAACCTGTAGGCTGGGAGTTTGACAGCCCTGATCTATAGCAATTTCTGAATGTTGTTGATTGGAGCAGATATTTGACTAATTATTAAGTTAGTATACCAACTTTACTTCAATGAATCCAATATGCATTATGTGAGGTTTTGTTTTATAATTAAAAGGTACATGGCTTAGATTAGGCTTAGATTAGATAGATGAGTGCTAGAGATTTGCTGAAGGAATTTTCTAAGGGGTTTTTTAATATAAGTTTTGCTTCACATGCGTAAGAAAATGTTCATAGCATATGCTGGACTGTGAAAATTAAAATACACTTAACATTTTATTAGGCAGACACTCCTCCTATCCTCTTGTTTTCTCACCCATTCTGTCTTGGAAAATAGTATTTTTCTTGCCTTAAATTCAGGGTGTTATTACACTTTTGCTAGCACCTCACTCACTGGGCTTTTTACTGACTTGCTTTTTCACAGTTGCTATCATAATAATTAGTGAAGGCAAGGGCTTCTGTTGTGGCCACCCAACAGAGGCCACTTATAATGATTCCATGTTGCAGCTGTCAAAACATGGTTTACTGTTGGTATTCAACAGTTCACCACAAGCATTTGGGATTTTTATGTATGCTACCACAAATGCCTTAGGAAAAAGAAAAAAAGGAGGCTAAGGAACACATCTTTCTAAAGACTTTTTTTCTAAAACTGCCAGACTGCACCCACATAGTCAACCACTACATTCAAATCAACACTCCTCATGTGGTGATAGCCATCACACAGAGTGATTTAAAGTGGTTTCTGTTGGGTGACCCATTAGGTCATCCTTTCAGAGAGTTTTCCTCACCTGAACAAAATGTCCAGGGACAGATTGCTATCATTTTCATTTTAACATAAAAGAAGAAAAAAACCTCTTTATTGATTATTGAAATAGCAAAACAAATATAGATGCTATTTGTTTAACAAAGAATGCTTTTGATGGGAACATTTGTGGTTGATATTCTATTCTTTAAGAATTTTCCAACATTTCACTTCTTTTTCCTCAGCTTAAAGTGACATCATGATGGAATACCAGTTTCTCCAAATAAATCAGCATGATCTTCGTGTTTTTTCCTTGCAGTTTATGCATAGTCAGAGGTGGTATTCAGCAGGGTCTAACCAGTTCTGGAGAACCAGTAGCGGAAATTTTGAGTAGTTCGGAGAACCAGCAAATACCACCTCTACCTGGAGATTTTATACTATCCTTCCCCAGACATGCCCACCAAGCCACACCCACAGAACTGATAGTAAAAAAAATTGAATCTCACCACTGAGCATGGTGAACACAAAGCATGACTGTTTTGGGAACTATGTCCATTGAATTAGCATACTTCTTGGAATTATGACAATATGATTTCTGAATGCACCAATGTTTATCTTTGCCACAATGAGATTTTTTTTTATTTTTATTTTATTTTTTTATTTGTCAATTGCTTACAAGATAATAGGTATAAGTAAAAACATAGTTATGAATACATGGATACATATAAGAAAAATAAAAAATAAAAGAAACAATAGGACAGGGACGGTAGGCGCGTTGGTGCGCTTATGCACGCCTCCTACAGACCTCTTAGGAAAGGGGTGAGGTCAATAGTAGAAAGTCTAAGGTTAAAGTTTTTGGGGTTTGGGAAAAAAAACCACAGAGTCAGGTAGAGTATTCCAGACATTGACCACTCTGTTGCTGAAGTCGTATTTCCTGCAATCAAGTTTGGTGCGATTAACCTTGAGTTTGTATCTATTGTTTGCTCTTGTTATGGTTGAAGCTGAAGTATTCATTGACTGATAGGACATTGCAATGTATGATTTTATATACTATACTTAGATCGGACCGAAGGCGGCATAGTTCTAGGTTTTCTAGGTCTAGAATTTCAAGTCTGGTGGCATAAGGCAGGGGTCCCCAACCACCGGGCTGCGGACCGGTACCGGTCTGTGGATCACTTTGTACTGGGCCGCAAAGAAAATAAAAAATAAAATAAAAATGGCGGCTTTCTTCGCCTTCGGTGAATGCTGCTGGGATCAGGGATCAAGGACACAAATGAAAGAAGGGGAGGGAAGAAGCAACCAAAGCCTGTCCTACTCTCCGGCTCAGTGGCCTCGTTCCTCTCTCAGTCGCTCTCTCACTCCTCCACCAGCCCAGGAAGAAACTGCTTCAAAGAAGCCGGCAGGGTGGCTTTTCCTGTCGGCGCAGCTCTTCCGAAGTGCCCGCTCACCCCCACCACGCCGCCCTCGGTACAATCCAGTGCTCCGTTCTGCCTGCCTGCCTGCCTTCGTTTCTGGTGGTTTCGGAGCAGCTTCGGCTGAGAATAATACACTATTCGCCTCTTTTACTCAGCCGAAGCTGCTCCAAAACAACCAGAAACGAAGGCAGGCAGGCAGGCAGGCAGAACGGAGCACTGGATTGAACTGAGCGCGGCGGGGTGGGGGTGAACGGGAGCTTCGGAAGAGCTGCGCCGACAGGAAAAGCCACCCTGCCAGCTTCTTTGAAGCAGTTTCTTGGGCTGGTGGAGGAGCGAGAGAGCGACTGAGAGAGGAACGAGGCAGACACCTGAGGGATGAGGCTGAGGAAGGCAGGGACGAGAGGCGGGGCTTCTCATCCATCCTGCAGGGACTTGTCCTGAGCCGCGGAGACAGCCGTGGGCCGCCGCCGCCCAGCGCTCAATTTTGAAGGCGCTCCTCAGCCCGGCGCAGTTCCTGAATCTGCAGCTGAAACCCTCCGTTTTAAATGTCCCAATAGAAGAGAATATCTGTTGCTCAGGGTTGCAATGAGGAGGCATTGGCGCTCCTGAACTTGGTGGTTTGCTGGCAGACGTTTTATTACCCGACTAGGTAACAACATCAGATGTTACCTAGTCAGGCAATGAAACGTCTACAAGCAAACCACCAAACTCGGACTCCCCCCCCCAGTCCTTGAAAAAGTGTTTCTGCGTGAAACTGGTCCCTGGTACAAAAAAGGTTGGGGACCACTGGCATAAGGTATTCTGCAATGAGTAGAGGAGTGGAGAACTCTTCTTGTGAAATATTTCTGGACTTTCTCAACTGTGTTAATATCAGATACGTAATGTGGGTTCCAGACTGATGAGGTGTATTAGAGTATTGGTCTAGCAAATGTTTTGTATGCTCTAGTTAGTAGTGTAATATTACTAGAGAAAAAGCCACGTAAGATTAGACTAACAACTCTTAATGCCTTTTTGGCTATATAGTTACAGTGGGCTCTAGCACTTAGGTCATTTGAGATGAGTACTCCAAGATCCTTGACAGAGTTTGGATCATCAACAAGGTCTTGACTATTCAGCCTGTATTTTATTTTCTGATATTTTTTGCCAATATGTAGGGCAGAGCATTTATTTGTTGAGATTTGAAGTTGCCATTTGTTTGACCATTCTGATACATAGTCAAGGTCTTTTTGAAGGGTAGCAGTATTGTCTGTGGTATTGAACAGCTTTACATCATCAGCGAAGAGAACGCAGTTGCTCTTAATATGATCACAGCGGTCATTTATGTAGAGTATGAAAAGAGTTGGTCCTAGAACACTGCCTTGGGGGACACTACTGTTGACAAGTACAGAATTTGATAGGACGCTCCCAATTTTGACCATTTGTTGTCTGTTTGACAGGAATGGTTCTATCCAGTTATGCAGGTGTCCAGAGATACTGTAAGATTTTAGTTTTAGGAGTAGTTTGTCGTGTACCACTGAATCAAAGGCTTTACAGAAGTCTTTGTAGATTGCGTCTATTGCTTTGCCCTGATCGAGTTGTGTAGTCCATATGTTTTTGCAGTGTAAGAGTTGCAGATTACATGATAGTTGTAAATCTTGTAAAATTCTTTCACAATCATCCACATTCCACTGTAAAACCTTCGAAAAGCCAAATTCCTAATTGAAAATGGGAAATCCTATCTTCAATTCCACTGTACTTGCTGGCAATCCAGACAGTTAAATTGAATCAAAAAAATATGTTGGAAAATGAGTAGCATTAACTCCTTCACTGACAGCATTGCATTAACAATATTCTTTCATCATTCCAGAGAAGCATCTAGTGCATATGGAATTGATTTTTCCTCAATTTTTCGTTAAGGGAAACCAAGATGGAGAACAGTTCTACAAGATTGTCAAATGTTGGAAAGATAAAATCTATACCTTATTCCATAAGTGGTGCTGGTAATTCTGAAAATCTGAAGATAATTCTATTTCATCATTTGATGTTTCTGAATTCTGTTTTTCTCACCCAATAAGAAATTCTGAGTTCTATCTATATTCTATCTTCTTTCTCCCCCTCCCCAACTGCATGTTTATCTTCAATTGAAACTTGACAAAGATTCTCCATAAGTATGATTTTTGATACATGAATTCCCCACATCAGCATCATTTTCTTTTTTCACAATTGGTAGAAGTTGATAGAAATCACAAAACTTATATCCAAAATATCCAGAATACAGCTTCAAGGCTCTCCCTAATCATAGGGCTCTCATCCCAGACAATAAACCTTACTTGATGAGGCAAATTTGAAATACTGGAGATTTTTTCTGATGTTACAATAAACATTTTAATTCACTTTGAGGAGTATCTTCAACCTTGAATGACACAATGTTAGGTTTCGTTGTCATGGTAGTTTTTCCAATAATTCAAAAATCTCACATTGAATTATATCATTATGGAGTATTCCTTTCTCAATTCTACCCTGTCTTGTCTTTCCATGAAGTAAATGTAAATAAATTTGGCTTGCTGATTGGGGTCTGGCATAAAACGTCTCATGTAATGATGGATTTGCCCTTGAATAATCACAGATGGATTCCATCCATTCCTCATTGGAAAGACTTCTTTGGCACCAAAAGATACCATTTGAAAGAGGCAGCTGTATTGTCCGATGTTCTTTCTGAACTCGTTTGCAATAGATTCATCATTGCTTTATAAATTGACCAGTTCATTAGGTAGAGTTCTCAAATTGCCTAGCCTGACCTTTCTCTTCATACAGCAGAAATTGGTGATTTCCTCCAGGGAACAGTCTAGTCTCTGCATTGATAGATAGGAGCACACCGCACCAAGACAGTTGATTCATTAAGTTTATCCTATTTGCATCCTCTTCACCATAAGCCACCATCAAGAATCACCCTATTTTCTAATGCAAATTCATTTAGGTATTACCATCTAAGGAGGGGGATGGGGTACACAGTCCAGATTAGCTGATGGTACCAATACTTTCCTCATATGAATCTTCCTATGCCAACTGAAGGATTTCTCTATCTCTATATTGATTGAGAACTACTACCTAGCTATATCTATTGAGGTATTTTCCAGCTTTGCTTCTTGAGAACCATCAACTGTAGACGCTATGGATGATTGGAATATATTCTTTATACAGAGCATAACTCCTAAATTAGCCTGAAGTGAAGACCTTAATGACAACTAGATAGGGGCAGGGGGCTGTTAATTATTATTACAGTTGTGCTTATAGACTCCATCCCTCTGGAGTGGAGCCATGATGGCACAGTGTTAGAAGGCAGTATTGCAGGCTTTTTCTGTTGATTGCCAGCTGCCGGCAGTTTGACAGTTCAAATCTCACCAGCCCAAGGTTGATTCAACCTTCCATCCTTCTGAGGTCAGTAAAATGAGGACCCAGATTGTTGGGGGCAATATGCTGACTCTAAAATTGCTTAGAGAGGACTGTAAAAACACTGTGAAGTCTAAGTGCTATATAAGTCTAAGTGCTATTGCTTTTGCATGATATCACAACCATATAGGAAAGGGTTTAGTTTTGCATCATAATACAATACATGCATCACTCTCACCCTTCTTGCCCCTTCATGCAGATACCAATGTGGTAATATTAGTCAGGATTCTGTTAACAGTATTAGTAGAGATGATTCACCCAGTGTTTAAATGAGAAGAGAGTTAGTTATACCCACAACTGCTCATTTAGAAGCTCTGGCTGCAGGAAAAGCTTCATTTGAATGGATTCTATGTCTCGCTCCTATGACCAGTGCCTATAGAACCCATCAGCTCCTATGACCAATGCCTATAGAACTGGGATATTTTCTAAAGCCTGTGGGAAGAGCAAAGATAGGTCATTCATGTAGAAGAACTGATGAAATAACAATGTTTTACAGTGACTTTGTAAGTTAAGCAACTTACAAACAATAAAAACACAGTATAGAATTTTTTAAAATAAAAAATAATAAAAATAATAACCACTTGGCGACAACACATGATTAAATAAGCCAGTTGATGCGCTATATCCCACACTGGGTTATCCAGGCCAGCTGGCAAAGCCAAGTCCTCAAGGCTTATTAAGTATTGGATTTTCCTTCAGTAACAACATAATCACAACAAATATGGAAAACCTATGTAAATAATGTAAATTGAAGATAGTCCTCACTTAATGACCATCCGGGGTCGCAATGGACCTCCCCAAAGTTACTTACAACTAGTTTTTGAAGTTCCAATAGCCCCAACCCTCACCCACCCCCACCTACTCACACCTATGGTCATGTGATTCCATTTTGGCCTCTTGGCAACCAGCTTGCATTTACAGCTGTTTGCATCATCAGTCACATGATTACAATTTTTCGCGCAGAAAGAATTTCAGTTATTTTTTTTGCCAGTTTGCAGCATTTACTTTCCAGCAAAAACTGCCACTGGAAAAAATTGACTTACTTAATAACCGTGGCATTTGCTTAACAGCCACTGCAAAACAACAACAGCCATAAAAATAAGACACAGTCAATTACAGTTATAAGTTGAAGACTCCCTGTAATCTTTATTTTCCCCTTATTTTTCTTCAAGGATTTATTTCTTATCACTTTGCAGCATATTCCTAATGCTTGAATGTACTTTGTTACCGTAGCCTAAATCAGAAGACTTTGAATTATTTCTCTATTGCTATCATTAAATGCTGTTAAAATTTAAAATTTCAAACATGTTAAATTTACTTTCAGAGAAAAATATTTTATGCAGACAGTTGGGGGCATTTTCAACAGCATTGCTTGCCGTATGTAAATTAGCTGTAAATCGTTTCCCAATTTTGTGAGGTGCTTCAAATTTCTGGCACACACCATTCAGAAGTTAGTGAATACTGACAGCTATTATCAACATTTTAAAAGAGAATAATATTCTGCCTCCAAACCCTCTTTTCTTTTTCTTCTGCTCTCCCCCTTCACTCTCTCCCGCTCTCTCTCTCTCTCTCTCTCTCTCTGTCAAGTATTTTGCACTAGACAGCCAAAGATGAAGAAAATCAAGAGCAGTCGGGATTGGGGGTGGCAGGGAGGAACACTTCCAAGTATAACATTAAAAGGTCTTGCCTTAAGACCATGGATTTCCTTTTGGGTACTTTCAAAGAATGCATCTTTAGTTCTTTTTGGCTGTGTGACCAGCAGTTGTGGGGTGTGTCTGTGGTTTTTCACTTCTTCACAGTGACTCTATTGTTCAGAAACTGAAGCCAATTTATGGAAAGAAATGGAATGTTTATGTAACTTACTGTGCTTTAGACACGAATTGAAAGCGAGGGGGGAAAATGTGATGGAGGAAGGCCAGTCAAAACAGGATTTTTCTTCCTTTCTGGACACAGATGTTGGAAAAACACAGCTCCGTCTTCGTATTAAATCAAACAGCATTTCCATTTTTAGAAACTGTTTTTTTAATTAAGTAGGTCAGCAAAGCAAAACCATGTACTATTTGCTCCAACTTGTTTGTTTAAAAATGTGCCAGTGGTTGAGTGCTCTTGTCAGAGCTTCAGAGAGAAAGAAAATAGAGGCATTGAGAAGGAGCCACCAATACTGTATCTACATTACCAGGCCCCAAAAATATAGTTGGCAGATTTCTGCTGTTCTGCAGATGTCAAGTGCCTCTTTAACTAGAAAGTAATTTCCTGGAGATGCTGTTTCCAGATTAGCTGGGGTATATAGAAGTCTTTAAAAATAAAAGTCACATGAAGCAAAATGAGCACATACAAATGTTTCATGTTTTGACATCTTTTAGTGCATGTGTAATAGGCAAAAAAAACCAAAACCCACAGTGGCTACAACTCTACCAAAACTAAAATATAGGAAGTAGTGATATCATGGTCCAATAAACTCAAGGTTGCTGGCATAGTTTGACCAAAGCCTTTGCTCATCTTTCTGTTGCTTGCCATATTTCTTTAGATCAAGGGTGTCAAACTTGTGATGACACTGTGACGTTTTGCGACTTTTTCCCCCTTTGCTAAACCAGGCGTGGGTGTGGCCAGTGTGTGATGCATCCGGCTCACAGGCCATGAGTTTGACTCTAGATATTCTATTAATACCTGTAACCTTCTAATTAGTTATAGCCAGAGTGCTAACTTAATGTTCCATTATTAGAGGTTCTCATAAGTAAGGAATATTTCCTAAGATATCCTGAATTTTGACAGCTTTACATACAGGATTTCAGTGTACATTCCATCTATGTTTGACCTTCTGTGAACAGGTACTATCTGTCCTTTGGTGTCCTTTAGCATACCAACTGTTGAAATCTTCTCTTGAGTTCAGAGATAGTTTGGAGAACTATCTTTGCTTTTCCAAGTCTGTTTTCCTCTTCGATGTCTCTATAAATGTTGTTGTAATATTTCTTTATGTGTCTTCTAACAGCTATCTGAAATTCTTTGTTCTGGTCTTGCCTTCTTTTCTTGACAATTTCCAGTTTGATTTAACATTCCATTTGCTTTCTTCTGTTTCTTGATCTTTGGAAGTCTCAACATTTATGTCAAACAACTTCTTTGATATAATTACGTAATGTCCCTTGTTCTTATCAATGAGGTTCAGGGCTTCAAAACAATTCCTGATGTCCTTGAAAGTGATGGGAATATATATATATATATATATATATATATATATATATATATATATATATATATATATATATATATATATATATATATATATATATATAAAACTTAACTGAGCTGTTCCACTGCTTGTGACATTGTGACAATAATATATTCAATTAGATTTCTGTGTGCTTCTGGTGATCATTGGATTCACAGTAATTGATAAATCATTTTCCTGCTTCATTTTTCTAGGCCATGCTACCCAACTACATTTTCTTCTACATTATTTCCAATGCTAGTCTTCTGATCTCCAATCCTGCCTGCATATTGTGTTGATTTGAGATTGAATTTGATCATAAAACTCATCAACCCGAATTTGATCTGCACCATTGATTATAACATAATCATGATACAAACAGGCCATTTGTGAAGCCTACTGATATTATTCATCACTGATTGCATTGTGCCTAAATATTACCCTTGCTATATCCTTCCTGAATATGAAAGTAATACTGTTTGGATTTTCTTTTCCTGAATGGCACCATTAGCAACAAAACATCCCAAAGACTTTAACCTAGGTAGGTCATAAACACCATTAACTCTTCAAAAGACCTGCAGCTCTTCTTCAGTAGCACATTGAGTAGCAATTGACCTTTCCTCCATCTTTCTATATCATTGCAGAGGCTGGGGTGATCTTCATTCTTTGGGTGACCATGCTGAAATTATATATTCTTGACATACATTCCCAGGGTTCTTCCAGGATGGACACACACACACACACACACACACACACACACACACATACACACACCAGTAAAGCAAAGCTTGAGAGGGTCAGTGTTATTTATCTTACCAATACTGTCATCTGGAGAGATTAAAAAAAGATTAAATTTGGAAATATGGAAGAGGTGGGCTATATATTTTGTATCTTTGAGATCGAATACTCTGTCATTCCCCAACTATATTCCCAACACCAGTGTAAATGAATTTACACTTCCTCTGTGGCTGGCAGAAAAACTGCAGTTCTTTGGCAAATGGCGCAAAATATTTTAAATGGGGGTGGGGGAGTGAGGGAAAAGAAAGGGAGCCACTTTGATGTGAAACATCCCCAAGGAATCATCCTCTGAAGTATACAAATGGATGTTTCCCAGGATCTTTATTTCTTGTATTCTTAACTTGTCCCTTCTCCCTTGTGGCATCGTGATGTAGATTCGATTGAGATCACTGGCACAAGATCACTAGAAAGTGGGAATTCAAATCAGTATCTCTGCAGTCATATAATGTATTGTAATGCCTTAACTGCTGCCCAGCACTATTTCTTAGATCTATGAACAGTTGGATAAAAAGAATTGTAAATGTTTATTTTCTTAGATAATAAGAAAAAAAAAGTTCAATGATACTAAATAAACTATCTGGAAAATTACATTCAAAAGTAATTCCCACTTTGTTTAACATTGTTCACTGGGATTTCACCAGAAATCTGTACGCAGGATAGCAAAGAAAAATTATTTGGTCTGTATAAATACATACATAGAGAAGAAAAATTATGATTAGCTACAAATTTCTATTCTACTACACAGATCTTCAGCTATTTTGGCCCTTTATTCCTGTCAGAAGCAAAGGGCCAACTGGTAATTCTCATTCCCACTTTGCAGTTGTGAAACTAAAGCTGAGAAAAAGCAACTCGTCAGATCTATTTTGTGGGCCCCTGTTGAAGCTGTATTCTTAACTCAGGCCCGCAAAGTCCATCCAAGCCTGAGAAAGATCTGGCTCCAGTGGAAATGCTCCTGCTTCATAACAGAATCTGCCTAATAAAACATTAATTTGCCATGAGGCCCACCAGTCAGACATCTGCTGGACCTTTTAAAAACCTCCCACTGCATTTCAATGTGCACATTTCAATCTTCAGTCATATATTCCATAGAGACTCCATCTGCAGAGGAAAAGCAGCACAACACTATGTGGGGTTTCAGTTTTTTTGGCCTTTGCAAGTAAAACCTGAAAGCAATTAAAGCCGAGTGCCATGCCAAATCAGTTATGCCGGTAGGGCTGGATTTTCCCACAGAATTATTATACAAGGATCAATTTGCATTCAATGCAGACTAGAACACACAAAGCATAAGCTCACTCCAAGAAAACGCAAGCCAGCTTGCAGCCAGATTTCTTCTAGTTGTTGCTTTTAAAGGAGGAGAAAGACTTGCACAAACAATTGTGAACGTGATTTTGTTAGTACGGGAGGCAGTGGTTTCTAACTAGTAAAAAACTACAACAGGCAACAGCATTGGACTTTTAAAGTGAGAGTTCCTGAGGCTCAAGATTATCTGAAAAAAATGAGCCTTAAAATCCTTTTTTCCCCCTTCTCTGATGCAAGAAGGCTGGTTTTGCTTATTCAGTCTCAGTGCTCAGCACTGCAAGAGCTACTTATATTCAGCATTTATAATTGTTCTTATATTTACTGCAAAAAAAATCAGAAGTTCTTTCTATTTCTTTTTATTCTTTCTTTCTGCACTTTTGTCTGTTATTTTCTTTTTTCTCTTTCTCTTTTATGTTTTTACTTTTTACTAGTTCATGCTATTTTTCATGCTCTCCATAAATGCACAGATTTATAACACATTATACTTGTTGCCTTTGTCACTTCCTGGCTATCTCTTCACTTTCTTCTGGAAGACATTTATCTTTTCAAATCTGGGGAAGAGTTTTCTTCTTCATGTTTTACTAGGTCTCTTATTACTTCCCATAATTCTCCAGGTTGTTTTTTGCATAAATAAAGTATACGGATTATTTTCCTTACATAGAATTTATATTTTAACAATACTGTCTCCAGATCAAATTTACTTGACCCTTCAGTTCTTGAAGGGTCATATGAACTATATATGAACCAATCGCTCTTGGTTTGTTCTACAATCTATGCATTCTGCTTCCTATAATACTTGTTTGGCACATATTTTTTTATTTTTTAAAAATAAAGTTTTACAAATTCTTGGGCACATTTTCCTGAAATCTGCAATTTTAACACAATTTTGTACACCTATACATTTTACAACCCATTTCTCCATATATCATGCATTCTATAGATATTATTTTCACAGATAAATGGAGTTGTAAAAAAAATCCCATTGGCATTATTTTTAATGAAAAGAGGCCCCCAAATACATAAAGGATATATAATTTTCGTATACATTTTTAACTGGAAAACTGCATCAAACTTTGGCAAAATGTGAATATCAAATGAGAACCAATTTCACTTCATTAATTGGTTTGGAAAGTATGAATTAGATAAGTTTCCATTAAAATGCAAAGCCAATAAAATTTGTCTCCATTCCTTCTGTTCACACAGATGGCCATCACACTGTACTGAAGAGAAAGGTGTATTTCCAACAGAAAATTCACAGCAGTATAGGGTTGCCATCTTTTTTTACCCAGCAGGAAATCTATTTCTTTTGCAGGAATATAACAGACATGGATTCAATTGGTAAAACATTTCCCAGCATGACAACAAATGTCATGGAAAACTACAACTGCTAAATCTCCATGTGCCATACATTTGTGGTAGAAAGATAAAGAAAGCCTGCCAGAAAAATAAAAGTTTTTTGTGTGTGTGTGGACTAGCCATATGGGAGTGTCTGTAATAAACTACCCTTCGAAACTCTGGGAATTAATTTAAAATAAAATAAAACCAAACTGCCTTAAGTATTATGTTGAGATATACAAGACCTTCATAACCAATGAGTAGGTATCTCCTTAATTTGGCATTGTCCTAGATATGTAGGATACAGTAGCTACAACAATTCAAGCTGCAAATCAAGCATTTTAAAAGACTGAAATAATGAATAAGAAGCAGTTAACTATACGCAGTGGTGGTTTGCAACTGGTTTAACAATGGTTCTGTGAGCGCGTGCATGAGCAAAATACACTAATTTGAAGCTTAACTGTTTACCTTCTAGGGCAGCCCCGGTAAGTAGAACAGCTGAGGCGTGGAAATTCGCTATATCACATGAATCAGCTGAGCAAGAAAGATGGAAATATAGGACAGGATAGGATGGGGGAGGGTGGGTGGGTGGGGCCAGCTGATGGTTGGAACTACCGGTTTGCTAGAACTGGTCCGAACCGCCGGCGGTCTGCCGCTGACTATATGGGTCGTTCTTCAACTGCAAACCCTAGTCCTTGAAGCTAAAACCAAGATCAGCAAAATGTACAGAGATTATCTCAAGGTTTCCATATAGAAAGAACAGGAATCATATGCAAATTCCTGGTCCATGTGACATAATGAGGATAGTTTTGCAGAGAGCCATGGAGCAAGTTTTTGACAAGATGGCAACTAATGGCTATTGCAAAAGAGAAGCCGAGAAGCTGAAAGCTACTCTTTTGTAGATGAAGTAGGGGTTTTTGCTTTGCTTTGATTGAAACAGGCATTTAGGGCCAAACTAGTCGCTGATTTTCACACATAGAATGCCATTCACTATTAGGTGTAAGGCAATTAAAATATAGCCAATTTGGGCAATGCAGGATAGGTCCAGTGGCTTTTTTCTCCTTCTTTTCCTTAATTTCTTTTTGATACTTAGGGGGGAAGAAGATACAGTTACTGTTTTGCCAGAAATGAGTTGGAAATGGGCAGGGGTGGGGTTCAATTTTTTTAACAACCGGTTCTGTGGGCCTGACTTAGTTAGTGGGTGTGGCTTGCCGGTCATGTGACTGGGTGGGTGTGGCCAACTCGACGTCACTCACATCAAGGGGCGCTTCTCCTCGCCTGGCCTCGCATGACAGTGGGGATGCTGCAACAGTCGTAAGTGTGAAAAATGGTAATAAGTCACTTTTTTCAGTGCCACTGTAACTTTGAATGGTCTCCAGTTTTAGACCAAAACTCAAAAAGGGTATGTAAACTCATGTTCGAATGTCAATCTTTCTAGCTAGCCAAGAAGCCTTGCTGAATGTCACTCATCTTGGTTCCTTGTCATTAAAAGCTTCTTTCTGGCAGCTCTGCTTCGTTATTCAATTATTTTTTCAAAGTGCTAACTCCAACAGGGGAGTATTTCTTCCCAACAGCAGTGTAAAAAGCTTTAAACAGCCTTTCCCCTTAAAGAATGTACCAGGAAAGAAAAGAAAAAAACACCTCCTTTGGAGACAGTAAGTCTAGGCATACTGCCAAGAATGTAAGAAGGGTGGAAAAAACCAAAAGATTTCTTCCAACAACCGATTCTCCAAACTGCTTAGAAAGTTTACAACCAGTTCTAGCGAATAGGTGAGAACCTGTAGAATCCCACCCCTGGAAATGGGTAGCCATGCTTCCTCCCAAATATCGCTATGGAAGATGGCATTATTAGGAGACCATATTTCTATGGTCATTTTAGAGTTGCCACTGCTATCATCATTCCCAAGGAGAAAAATGTTGCCTATGTTTTAAAAAAAACTGCCTCTGGGCATTACAGATATTAAATTATGAGCCTCTGACAGTAGAAAGATTTCCCTAGTATCTTTATTTCCTTTGTTGCTTCCCTGCATCTTTAAGAATGTGCCCAAAGTCCTTGATTCAGAAATTTCAGGAAAGTAATGTATGCAGGATTATATATTATTGGGCGCCATGGGCCTGTAAGCTTTTTGACAGCAATTATTATATTTTTCGTTATTAATGTGGCTTTTTCCTAGCAAGTAAAGTGTCAACATAATTTCATCCTTGCAGTGTGAGAATATGCTAAACAACAAATCTCATCCTCTTTAGCTACCTTGATAATGCTTTAACCCAACATATTTGAAAATAATGATTATTCTACCTGCTTTACTAGCCTTTCCTAACCGTCCAAGTATGCCGAGAATTTGCTAAATAGCCTTTGCAGCTGATCTGAACGGCATTGCATTCAAGAAGGCTACACTCATGATTAGGTCTGATCATTCTTGGTACTATTGCAGTGAAAAGGCGCCGTCCAGCTAACAACAGCAAAAAGAGACTAAACAAAAAGGGAGTTTAATCACCAAAGAAGAAAAGGCCACTGTCCAATTTCTAATTAAATGTGCCCACTAGTTGTAGATGTTGGTTTCCCAGATCTGACGTTATTGGCCAGATAACTTTTGGTTATCAAGTCATTAAAATTATAAATGATGGGCTCAGAAAGCTGCAGTAGTCTTTTGTTACATGTTAAATTTCCTTGGGTTCTAGCAAGAAAATGTTTGATTCTGTGTTGCCCAGGGAACTGCCAGAGTTTCTAAACAGCATTGTAGTTTAAATAAAAGCCTCATCAACTTTACAGCTCCAAAAGGGCTCAGGCTCCTTCACAAGCCCCAAAGCCTATAAATCTAAGAGGGCCTACGCCCAATGCATTCCTCTGTCAGAGACTAACAGGCTCTCTAATTACAAGGTGTGGTACTTCTGGACAAGAGACAGCTAATCCATCAGATGTGTATATTATTTTACATTTACCCTAGATTTCTTCCTTTGCTTTAGAGCTGGAGATTCACTCACAGGCACACAAACACAGCCTATCAAACAAAACAAAACTCAATAATAATCCTTATGTTATGATCCAATCTGGTGGGATTAAGAGCAGTTAACAATAAATTACTTAAAGTAAGCAGGATAGTCCAAGTGCAGAATTCTAATCCTGTTCCAGTCTCTGCATCTAGATTCATTCAGTCATGTATGTTGTAATGGGGAGGTAAGGTGTTACAACTTGGAACAACTGAATCAATCATTTCACGCCTCCTTTTCCAAAACTCATTCATCATCATTTCACAGTAAAAGGTATTGTGAGTCTCCTCAAGATTTGAACCAATGCTAATACTTCCCTATTTCATTGCACAAATTTTCCTGCATAAGAGTGTTTATAAAAATCAAGACTGAAATGCAAAAGGGCTTCTGCTGTAAAATGAGGCTAACCTGTTGAAAATAAAACTGCAGTGTTTTAACTTCAGGTAGTCTGTATGATTTCAGCTTGCTGGGAAAAAAAGTCCAATTTCTTTCTTTGTTGTTGAATGTGAAGCTCCTCTTATTAGAAAAAGATTTAACGAATGTTTTGGCCACAAGTGAAATTATCTCATTCCCTCAGAGCAAGGATTTCACAGGTGATGATTAACTGGAGATCACAGAGATTAAAGTTAGAAAAGAGCTCTTTGGTCAGGCCATTCCTCCCTAAGGGCAGGTGCGGAAGTCTTCCTTATGGTGTATTTCTTCACTTTCTTGTCCAGTCTTGTTTAGAAGGCTTAAACAAAGCAGCTTTTTGCAAATTCCTTCCAGCATCCTTTTACCGTTTGTCTCCTGTCTTGAGGTACTTTTTGATCCTTAGTTGACTCAGGTGATTGTCCCTGAACATTGACTATCTTATAGATCTGGAAATTTGCTGCCAAGACCACCTGTCAGGAACAGCTTTTGCAGATTCAGGGAGGATTTAGAGAAAAAGAAGAGCAAAGCCTGAGGTGAAGGAAAGGTGGGTAAGGATTGGGCAAAATACCATCCATGGCCAAGTAGTTCAAAGCATAAGCAATAATTCTTTAAAAGGGTATATTGCATGTACAAGTCTAGATATTCACAGCAGAGTAATAGCCATTTTTCATATATCGCACTGCCGTATATGGTAGAATATAGTTTTCTCATGGGCATAAATCAGAATTTCTTCCTTCTTTCCTTCCATCCTTCAGTTACTCTGGGAAGTTTACAACTAAATACCCAGGTTAAAAACATCAAATCTCAACAACAAAACAACTAGCAACTTGAACAGATATTAAGTGCATAAACATAATTGCTTGGCTTTAGTTCAATCTACATGAGTCTGTAACAGAATGTTGAGATGTTCCTCCTCACAGTTCTAGACAACCTGCAAGCTTTGTCCTTCCCCAACGTTCTCCATTCCATTGTATCTCCTCTTTAGTTTCATCCTCTTTCTTCCTTACTCCACATTTGAGGTTCTGTCTATCTCCGCAAACCTTTTTCTAATACTGTTTTTTGGAGGGGATACCTCCCCAAACTTGGACATTTTATCAATGCTGCGGATACTATTGCTTTTGTAGTAAATAATCGTTCTAAAGAAAACATATTTTCAATTGATACGTGACATTTATTCCTAACACTTTTCTACAAAAACAATTGAAAAGCAGCTTATAAACAAGCTAAATCAAACCACCAAAAGGCTTTAAGCAAGTATCCAAGAGTTTTAATCAAAGTTCTGGTTAATAATCAATGTTACATTTTACTGTAAATCTAGTCATATCCATGTGCTTGATCAACTCATACTGCTTCAATGCTGTACTTAAGCAGTTAATATTTTTTGTTAAAATATTTCACTTTGACAAGAATATCTAATAGGAATGAATGAATGGCATGTGGATGCCATAACTTTTTCTCAGTCTTCCTCCTTCATTGCCACACATACATGAGGTTTAGTGGGAGGACACGCTGACAGAACCTAATCAGGAATTTACTTTTTTTTTCTGCTCTGTCAGGTCTCTCAATCTGAGGTAGGCAAGGAAAATTACAGATGAGGATTTCAGTTTAAAATCCTTCCTTCTGAAAAAGATCTCTATGCAGCAAACATCTCTGACAGGCAAAAAACCCAAGGGAGGATTCAGCTTCAGGAAAATGCCATTGATTGTTCTACTGCTCCCTCTTTATTTTCTGCAATGATTCTAAATACTGGTATGTGTAATTTCCCTAGCAACCGGTTTGACAGAAAATAACCTAGATTTCCATTGCCAGCACCTCCCACTGGCACGTCTCACAGGTAGCCTTATCTGCCATGCCCTTACCTGCCTCAGGCATCTCCCTCTTCTCTTACCAGGCATCAGCTCTAGGCTTGAATTGAATTGAATTGAAGGTCTGAAGGTCTGGGGCAAAGGGAGGGGCTGGTTACAATTTGAGGCATGACTTCCATTTAATAGACTTCCTTTCTTTTTTTCCCTCTGGGCAGAGCCTTCTATACCTTGAAAAGCTGCAAGCATGACGAAAATATAGCAATATTCATTCAAAACAATATTGGCTCAAGATTTGGAGAAAGCCTGAACAAGACTTCTTCTTTTCATTCTTGCCCCACTTGATCACCTATCTTTTCCTTCTAGGCCCAGGTTGCACACTATCCAGAAGGAAAAGGAAACTTTCCTTACTCTTAGCATGATTTACACCAGGGATGAAAGCCTATCACCTTCTGGATATTATTCCTACAACCAGGGAGTGGGATTCAAAAATCCCAGTAACCGGTTCACTGCCCGGTTGCTGGGTGGGCGTGGCCTACTTGAACTTCCGGGAGGGCTGTTTTTCACCTTCCCAAGGGCCTCTGGGAGGGTGAAAATGGCCTCGCCTTGGCTCTGGAGGCCCTCCAGAAGCCAGAAACAGGCAATTTCCGGACTTCTGGAAGGCCCATTTTCCCCCTCCCAGAGCCTCCATGTGGACCCTGAACTTACCTGCATCGAAAATGGGCTACATGGAAACTCCTGGGAGGGGATGATAGGGGTGGGCGGGGTCAGCTGGTCGATTGAAATACCGATTCAGCAAACCAGTTGAAAACTTAACATCTGGTTCGCCCGAATTGGTCCGAACCAGTAGAATTCCACCCCTGCCTACAACTATGAACTCTTACTTTCTGTCTTCCTCAATTCTGGCCTTGATTGGCTGGATCTGCTAGAAGCTGTTGTTGTTTAGAGTTACAGAAGTTCTGACAAAAGGAGAACATGTCCTTTTTGTTCTCATGTCCCTTGTCCAGCGAGCATACCCTTAAAATCAAATATTCTCAGTGTCTTGAGAATATTTTACTTTGTTCGGGGGACTGATTTTACAATAGTTCGCATTCAAACCTTTGTGTATTGTGACCCTGTGACTGCTTCTTTCTTTCCCTCCTCTCTTGACAGATTCAATAGCTAAGGTTTACATTATTTAATTTACTTCCTGATTTCAGCAGTTGGCTTCAATCCAGCCCTTCAGATCTATGATATCTGTAGTCTGTGATCACATGACCCATCTAAGTTTCTATGGGAAATTTGAAAAGTGTGTTGTCAATTCTATATCATCACTAGGATATAATCTGTAGGAAAAACATTAAGATTGAAAAATTAGTCTTTCTGATGCTAGAAAAAGTAATTTTATATATGTTTGGGCTCATGTACTTTTTTTTGTCCTTTTCACTGTAATTGTTGTCATGGATGCCATGTCCTCTCATCCCCCTGCCCTCATGTTCCCTCCTTGCCAGTTGTCTACATCCAACTTTGCCTGTTCAGATATCTGGTAATCCTGATCTTCCTATAGTTATAGTTTGCCTTTGTTCCAGTTAATCACTTTTTTCTTCCAAGTTTGTCCATTCAATAACTGGATTGCCAAGTTGTTCACAGCTGGGAAGAAGTCATTGCATTTTGTTACTCTCGTCTCCAGTCCTGGTGTAACATGCAATCCATTAGTCACTTGAGCCCTATTCAGGATCTTCTGGCAGGCCATGCTTTAAAGAGAGGGAGCAGACAGCAACATGAAAGAGGATAAGACACAAATGCCAACTGTCTGTGAGGTCAATAGTAGTGTTCCCCAGGTGCTTTCCTCTGATGTCTCTGGCTCCAACTCCAAAGCTTTATTATTGGTTGTCATGTAGTTTTTACACCAGAGGAGAAAGTAATATTTTAAGGGCCGCCTCTTCATACGTTATCTTTAGTGAAGCGTGCAAAGTAGCATTTGCATTTTCTGTGTCGGATGAGGAGAGCACATCTTTCTCCTTCTGTCCTGGCCACTTTTTATGAGGTTTTTTTTTTGGTACACTTTTTACAGAGGCACGATTGAGAGCATTTTAACAAACTGTATCACTGTTTGGTTTGGTGATAGCAGTGCTTCAGATAGAAGGTCCATACAGAGAGTGATAAGGATATCTGAGAAAATTATAGGAAGCTCGTTTCCCATTATTCAGGATACTGCTTATAAGCGCTATGTGCTTAGCACTCAAAGCAATGTTAGAGACCCTACACACCCCACATATCCACTTCACAGTCTGTTTGCTCCCCTCTGGGAGGAGGTTTCAGAGTATTTCTAGCAGGACTACCAGATTCTGTAACAGCTTTGTTCCCTATGCCATCCATCTGGTAAACTCGCAAGATTTGTTTTTCTCACCATGTACACATGTATACATTCGAACTAGATGTTTCTCTGTTTCATATATGTGTGGCGGGTATATGCATAAAGGTTTTCTTTTGAGAGTTGAATGCAACAAAGTTTCATTTTAATATATGCTGATTAATGTACATTTAAAGTGACAATAAAGTTTTTATTCTATTCTATTTGTAATGGCTTTATTTGCCTCTAAGTGTTCGTAGATCCATTGCTTGAAGACAATAACTGTACAAAATATTTCTAACAATTGAAAGTATTCACATAAAAATAAGAGACTTGTCATGTAGTTCACAATACTGAATGGAAATATTAGCAGGGCAAGACAATGTCGCCTTAATGATGCCTTCACTTTGTAGATCCATTCAGTGAGTATGCAAGAGATGGACTTCTGCTTAGTTGCTCCCAAGCAAAATCCTAAAGGTGCTTTTTTTCAATTGTACTTTGTGATATTTCTTTGAAGACGTTTCACTTCTCATCCAAGAAGTTTTTTCAGCTCTGAAGCTTCTTGGATGAGAAGCGAAACATCTTCAAAGAAAAATCAGAAAGTCTAAGTTGCTTCTTAAAAAAAAGTACCTTTGGGACAACCATGACCTGGATAACTGAGAATCTCCATAGACACTCTCAAGCAATACAGTACTATGTTCAGTCCCAATTCTTTTCACTTTCAGGACAGGAATCACAACTTTTCTTTTCAACCAGAGTTTTTCAATTTGAGGTTAAAGTAATTTCAATTTTGATTAATTTTATGCAGCATAAGTGAAGGTATGCATTTATTATCAGACACCTTGGATACCACATAATATAGACTGTTTCATGAAAATTGTGTAATCAATATGTATAGGCCTTTTGTGTGTACTCTGCCAGATGCATCTGTATCTGAAACATTTCTAAGTAGCATACAATTAGCTACAGTGTCTTGGAGAAATGCCACATAAGGTACATTGTGGGAAAACAAAGTAGTTGCTGATCAGATCATAGTTATTGTCCCAAAAGGGTTTTTCCCAAAAAGACTTGCCCAGAGATCCTTCAAATATGAAGTCATTTTCTGTGACTCCATATTAGCCAGCACTAATCCTGTGATCAATACTAACTAACTAGCAGAGAGAAGGAGCAAATTCCAAACATACATGGAGGGCATGGGAGTTTATCCATGACAAGGGATACCTTCAGCTATTCTAAAATGTCACTAAATTTAAATGGCGATCAAGGATTCATGCTCAGATGCATTGAATGTTATTTATATCCCTTTATATTTATTCTGCAGTTCATCCAAAACTGGGTATATTGTGTCTTAAGTCTCATCTCAGTACTATCTCTACTTTGAGAATGAATTACAGTATAAGAATCTTCCATTTAAAGCATACAGCATTATAGCTGTAATGAGATGTTGGTGAGGATGTGACAATTATCTACAGATATTACAGAAGATAATATATCTATGTAAAATTGGGGAAAAGTTACAAAGCTATAATTTTTCTCCCATGGATGTCTAAAAACACGTTTTAAAGTTGCCCAGTTCTAAAGGGAATTTAACTGTGTGTAAAATGCACATGAGCATCAAGATATTTTGAAGGCTCACAAGTGTATAGAACAATGCTATAATACTATTCTTTGTTATGCTAATAGTTGCTTGCCAGCTGCTTCAAGCTGCCCTGCAATCATAGCCAAAGGCAGCCAACCCATTACATGGGTGGCGGGGGAGGGAGCATCAGAAAGGGCAGCTTTATGTTCAATATTCTGCTACTTCTAAAATTGTAGTTCCTCAGCATAGATTCAGATCCCTGGATGCTTTTAGTTTCTGTAATTAAACACTGAAGTAAATCTGGATCTAGAAACACTTGATACTGCAGATACTGAAACCTGGAAACAGTGGAAGAACGGTGGTGGCGAAGTGGTGAGGACATATCTCCTACTCTTGAGTTCGGTTCATCATTTCCTTACTTCTCCATTCTATGGCTTTTATGTACATAGTTCTGAGGATGATTTGGCTCTCTTCTCCATTTCATTCCCCATAGATATGTTTGCCAGATTCCTCAAGAATATTGATACTTCTAATGCAATGTATTCCTTTTGGAACTGGGTGAATGGGATATATCAGTGGACTATTATACAGTATAATTTTATTCTATTCCATGGTGTCTGGGATACTCTGAGAATTGAAGTCCATACATCTTCAAGCTTTCAGGTTTGGGGAACACTGTTCTACAGCAGATAGGCAATGAAAGTATTGAGATTTCAACATGTGTTATCAATAATTAACACAGCCTCCTAGAATAGCGGGACTACTTTTAATATTCCAGAATGCATCATTTGGGCTGATAAACGTGATTACAAATCTTACCATGGTATTCAAAGACAATTCATCTAGCTTTGAAGAGTCTGCATTATCTCAACTTGGAAAACAAGATCTCATTCTGAATCCTTCATGAGTTGCTTCACACTCAGCATTTATAGCTTTTCTAGTTCACAAGGGCCAAAACAGAACCTTACATGGTCTTGGATGCATCTCTTAAATTCTCAGACTAATCTTGAGTTGGATTAATTTCTTCACATCTGGGCAGACTGCCAGGACAAAGTATGCATTAAAACAAAATTGACCTAAGTGAGATATTTTGCAACATCACAAGGGAATCTCTGGGTATCAGAGATCAGTCAAAGCTTTCCATCTGCTTAAGCAGCAGACATGATTTCCTTTTTTTTAAAAAAAAATAATGACTAGAAATACCTACATCAAAATTTGCTAATTAAACTCACTGTTGATAATGGCATGCACAAATTTCACTTTTTAAAAATTCAGGCTACCTCTCATAATTTTTAGTCAGCATAACTGTAATAGTTTAATAATTATCTCTTTATCTTTTGGGTATAATTTTACAATTGTACACACCATATATTGTAAACAACTGTATACAACATTAAGTGCTAATCCATTTCTCCATAAAGGTGTTATTTGTAACATGTTGAACATACTGGAGACTTCACTTGTATGCTTGGCTCATAATACTATGTTTGTGAGTATTTGAATGGTGCTTCTAACTATCAGAATACACATTTTAAAAATTGTCTTCATTGTATTGTTCAAATTATCCTTCTTACTCTACAACTAAATGCATATTTTATGATAACAAAGAGATCATAATAACAAAGGAGAGGTTATTTAGTCAGTCACTTTCATGCTTGGAAATCTATTTGTCTGGAAGTAAAGCTTAGTCATGATGACTCCTAAGAAAGTGAACTCTTGCCAAGGTCAAAATTTGATTGTGCACAGGATTAGGCCCTAATTAGGGTAACTGTTATATGTCAAAGACAGAATCAGCACTGCTGATTGGTCTTACTGTGGTAAAGTAGACATAATGTATTCATCATAGACTAACAGAGAATGAAATATGGCATGCAAAATGCTTAATCATTTGTTTATATGAAGCAAAAATGTGGTTATCTATCTTATGAATCATTGTAGATCACAATGTTAGAAAATTAATGCCTCACCATCAACTTCCTTCAAGCTCTGATTTACATGCTACCGTGAAGATCAGCATAATTCTAATTAACTACGTTTGAAAATTAGCACATTATTTGAGAAGTGGATATCCTGTATGATAAGAGTGCCAGGCAAAATGTTATATATTGATATATACACTTTTATGTCTATGACCCTGGGTATTTTTTTTCCTTTATTCAACACGATTTATCTCAATAATGAAATGGGTTCATATATTACACTAAGTCATAAGATATGCTCTTGAGTAATTACTATTGGCTGAATTCACACATTAAACTGAACTATAAAATATGTTTTACAAAACACAGTTTGCTAGGTTTGTTCAACATGCTGAGCCCAAACTAAAGAAATCACAATATGGCTTAATGTAAATCATGTGTTGTGCATTATTCTTTAATGAGACTCTACTAGAGAGTGGGTTTGTGTCTTCTGTCAAGCCTCTCCATGATTAGAAGTCTCAGTGTAAAAATGAATGGATTTTGTGCTAGGGGGAAGGGTTTTACTGAAACAATATGGTAAGTCTTAAATGGGGAAAAATGACAAATTACAGATACACTAAAATAATTTTTAAATTAAGAAAGCAAACTAAGTTCTTGCATCCAGGAATGTAGCAGTACTTTTAGAATGTACAATGCAATTAATGTACAAAGTAAAACATCAGATGACATTTGTGATTTAACTAGTTCCAGTTAGGTCATTAAAAGCATAATGGTCATTTCTGTTTAACCCTAGTAAGAAACATACTGTTTTTATTATATTGTATTTTATATTCTCTGGCTACCCAGAGTCATATGGACAGAGTTTCATGGACAGCATGAAATTTAAAAAATACTAAAATAAAATAATCATAGGATATCTTTATCCTATCTTTAATATATTATCTCCTCCAATTTCGTTGAATTTTGTTTAAACTCCTTTACGACAAGGAAGTTGGTTTCTAATTATTATCCTCAGGCATATTCTTTAATCAAACAGTATACAGTAGTTTTAATTTGTTATCTGTTTAAAAATATGAAAAAAACTAAAAGATGCATACCGAGATCTATTCTCATGTATTACAGTAGTTTTCACAACTTGATTGAGTGCTTGCACTCTTAAAAAAATAAAAATAAAAACTCCTCTAGTGATATTTAAAAGCATAACTTTCTTCATCTGCTTCATTGCTGAAATGTTTGGATTATTTTTTTTAATTCTCTTCTTCAACTATGGGTCAGCAGGTATTTAATTATAACTCCTACCAAGTTTGATGCTGGCTAATGCTGACTTGGAGCTACTGTATTTTGCTCAAAATCATCCACGGATCTAAAACTAGGAAAAGCAACCTAAGAGAGATAAGGGAAGGTTGTTTGGCTGCAATTTACTTTTCATAATTCAAATGTAGTGATACAAGTCTCTGTGAGAATAATGAATAATTATTCTTTTGTTGTTGTTCTTTTGAATATCTACAAAATTAAAATTAGATTCATACATTCTGCTAAGCTATATAAACCTATGAATGTGGATGACATTTAGGAATCACACTTAATCAAACAAACCACTGTCATTTACCACAAAGGATGTTGTTGGAGGGGTACTTGTTATTTAATCACATTGATCAATCCACTGAGTATTCAGAGATTTCAGAGAAAACTGCCTTCCATTTGTCACCTTCCATGATCTCTCATTTTTCCCCTAGAGAAAGTCCATTAAACAAACAAAGACAAAATAGCTAAATACTAGGAGCTCTTTAGTTGAAAACATTATTTTGTTTCAATTAGTAATAAATTCTCTGAGGTTATTAACCTAACAGGGACCACAGCTCTTAAAACCAAGCCCCCTTGTATTCTATGGCTTAATTGTTCTAGGAAAGTGTTTATAGACTAGTGAAAAGAAGGACCAGGGGAGACATGATAGCAGTGTTCCAGTATTTGAGGGGCTGCCACAGAGAGGAGGGGGTCAAGCTATTTTCCAAGGCACCTGAAGCCCAGACAAAAAATAATGGATGGAAGCTGATCAAGGAGAGATTCAACCTAGAAGTAAGAAGAAATTTTCTGACAGTGAGAACAATCAACCAATGGAACAGCTTGCTTTCAGAAGTTGTGGGAGTGTCATGCCTCTGTCAGAGTCTGAATCTGAGGAGGAAGACGAACAGCTGACAGGGAGTGGGAGTGTGGCTCCATTGGCTGTGGAGGAAACTGGGGAAGGGCAAAGTCCAGCTGGACAGAGCAGGGAAGACATAGAACAAGGGAGAGGGAGTTCAGAGGAAGACCCAGGCCCACCCGCTCTTCATCCTAGGGCACGCAGGGAGGAACAGAGAAGAGACCAACGTGGGTTGCATGGCTTACAGGGGAGGAAAGAGCCCTGATTCCCTTCATTAGCCACACCTGGGAATGAGAGTTTAAAAGAAATCATGCTGAGTGCAGCAGCTGCTGGGAGTAAACATGAGTTTATCTTCAGTTGACTTTAGTTATCTGTGTTCCTGGCATCTTCCCAACTGTGTTGAGTTATTGCCATGCCTTCATGTCTGGAATTCTTGCTCCTACCCTGCCAAACTAATTACCTCATTTTGCCTTGATTGGACTTATAATTACAGTTTTTGTTGACCATGTTTTGGACTTGATTCTCTGCAGCCAAAGGCTATTCCTGGGAGAGTTTTTCTCCAACCAGAAGGTAACCAGAACATTGGGGGCAAAGTTGGAGCTAATAAAGGGACTCCTACTGATTATCTGACTGTGTTGCCTTTGTGCCACGCCCCTTTGGGTCATCACAGGGAGCTTCATCACTGGAGGCTTTCAAGAAGAGATTGGACTGCCATTTGTCAGAAATGGTATAGGGTGTCCCGCTTGGGTGGGGAGTTGGACTAGATGATCTACAAGGTCCCTTCCATCTCTGTTAATCTGTTAACTTCTCAACCTTGGCAACCCAAAGATGTGTGGACTTCAACTACCAGAATTCGTCAACTAGCATGTTTGCTGGCAATTCCACAAGTTGAAGTCCTCACATCTCCAAGCCACCAAGGTTGAGATACATTGTTCTAAGCCATTTCAATGGATCCTTCAAACATTTAAAGATTTTCCAGAGGCTACACAAAAATGCTTTCCCATTCTCCATTATTAGGAAGTTTCAATGAACAGATTGTCTCCTAGGAAATCTCTTAATTTAATTCAATACATCTGTATCTCCTCACTAAAACAGACCATAAACATGAAAAATATTTTCCTCACAGTAGCCTGGGGATTCCAAGCCAATTTCAGTTCAGAAGGGAGGGTTTTACTGGAATAACCTGGCTGGTAAATCTAAAATGGGCAAGTTGACAACATACAATATGCTTATAAACAATGTTCAAATTAGGAAAGCAAAACTAAGTTCAACTTATATTTAGGAATGTAGCAATGTTTTCAGAATATACAATTCATGTACAAAACAAAACAGTATTATAAAATGTTCTAGGATAAAAAGGGGCTTTGATGTCTTTAGCTGATCTAACCAATTAAAACTATACCAGTCACATTTCACTTGCTCAAATATTTGCATAAAAGTTTTCTTCATGGCAAAAAAGGAAAAAACAGAGTTAATTTTTTAAATGAAAAGATTTTATAATTTTAATAAATATATATCAAGAAAAAAACACACTTTACTACAACATCACCTTAGTATACAAATACCTAAATATCTAAGCTTAAAACATTCAATGTTTGACATATATTGGAAAAAGAAGAACAGATCTTTCTGTTCTCAACTGAATCTAACACAAGAAAAGTCAACTTTTTAAAATAAAAAAAATTGGTCCATGTGGACAAATGACTAAATGATCCTACTCATACACTGTATGAATGAGACCTATATTTAATATTGATAGCAATAATAAAAATGTTTTTGTCTTGGAGAAAAAAAGGTGGGACAACCTTTTAAAATGTAAATGTCAAGCCTTGTAAAATTTCCCATTTTGGCATATACCAATTTTATATTTAATTCTCTATAAGCAGGACCTATGGGCACATGACATATACCTGTGATATTGCAATACAATGGCTACCATGGGAGAGAGAATCTTGAATATCCATACACAAGTTATTTTATGTGTCATAGAACCATTAAAAATGTGTGAGTTGACTCAGTCAGCTAATCCCTAGAGAATGGATTTAGATATAAGGAGACACAGTCTTGCCTAAAGTTAAATTAATTCAAGACTGCTAGCCAGATGGTTAGATAATTCTTGTCTCTCCTAAGATAATGACAAAGTCCTAGAGAAGTCCTGTTAAAAAAAAGGTGGGGGGAGACTGTCTATGCATTCCATTTCTGTAGTTGTTTTAGCTTTTAATCCACCTCCTTGTTGCCACATGTGTAATGAAGAATTAGCAGAAATGGATGGGATCTGGGAAAGGAACTCCCTCACCCTGAATCGTAATGATTTGAAGTCTGTGTGGGTTTCTTATTTTTTTCACTCACTCTTTAAGAAACTGGAAGGGGAAGCAAAGCAGGGGCTGAGAACTTCCTAGACTCCTCTTGCACCAGCCAGCAGGATTCTAAAATTGTCCACATTGCACAGATTCATTTAATCTCATTCAGCTGCTGCTGACACATCATAGTATAGTCTGTTATTGGGAAAATGGGGTGGGTGGTTGTTTATGTTATGAAAACAGACCGCAGATTCTTGGTCAAAACAGCCACTACAAAAGATCAGGGCTCTCAAACTTGCAATCTGTGGGCCGGATGCGTCACACGTTATGCCTGGTTTAGCGAAGGGGGGGGGGGAAGTCACAATATGTCACATAACACTGCCATGGCGACACGAGTTTGTCACCCCTGCAAAATATGGAAATGCTCCTATTCACTTTATCTGTTTTCCTTTCTCCTATACAAATCAAAGATAGAGGGAAGGAAGATAGAAAAATAAGGAAGAAAAAGAAAATAGAATGGTCCATTGATTCCTCCTCCACTTAAAATTAATTGGAAATAAAGAGGAAAGTCCACATGGTGACAAAACTCTTTTCTGTACGTATCCCTAATGGCTCCCATTTTTTAATAGGGTGGCAAATTTTACCTTCCCAGTACAAGTAAATGATATAGCTCCATTCGTTTGCATAGGGAAGAAAGAAGCCAATGGATAGCACAATATGATCCAATCATTACTATTCTGTGCTCCAACACTACATTGAGTGCCTCAGGCCTAGAAATCTTTGCATTTCCTCAGTACAGAAAAAAGTTGAAGACAGACCTGTGTTATATAAAAGACACCAAGGAAAGGTGACCACACAATGCATTGCTGGGCCTTTCTTGGTTGTTGGAGCTTAAATGTTTCCCAATTAGTTCATTTGACTGGTTCCTGGTCCTCAGATGTAGAGCCAAGGAAGTTAAGCTTTTCCTGTTGAGTCTTGAGCAACTGAACTCTACTTCAGCAACCTCCCTCTATATCAGGGCTGTCAAACTCACAACCCGTGAGCTAGATGCATCATGCGCTGGCCACATCCATTCCTGGTTTAGTGAAGGGGGAAAAGTCACGTCATATCACATGATGACACCGTGATGACGTAAGCTTGACACCCCTGCTCTATATTCAGCAGAATAGCAAAATAGTGCTATGAGATATCCTAGTCTTTAATTAGGGATGTCTGCAGAAAGGGAGAAAAAGTCAAGATGGCAGCCTTGATTGTGCAATTAAAAACACCATCATGACTTTTTTGACACAGTCACTGCTTCCCCACTAATCTGTAGCTTTCTTGCTTGCCAGATTCTTATAAGAAATGCTTGGTTCCTGATATAGGGATATACTGATAATTATAAATTAGATTTCTTAGACTATAAAACTGTGCATGGATTTCTGGCATGGATACAGTGAACTTATATCTGTACTTCTAGTGAAAATTAACTCTTTCTCAGGTTTCTGTTTGGATATTAAGAATGTTCTTTCTAAAAAAGTAAAAAAGTAAATCACATTTTTAAGACAGATTGTGTGTCTTAAGATAAAATATATATATTGAAGTTACCCTATTAGAAAATGCTACTTCTTATCCAATCAAGTATGTAGTTGATTCAGGTTTTTTTGTGTATGTTGCACTAATACACAGCTTATTGTCCAAATTGACTGACTTTATACAATACCAAGCCATGTTGGCCTAACACATTCTAAGTCCAAAACAAACTATATTATGGTTTACTGTAGTTTTGAACCCACACTCTATATATCATGTTGGTGAAGGGATTAAAAAGAAGCCATACATTTAGCATCAGTTAATAGGTAGTTTAGCAATTTCTACTGTTAAAAAGTACATCTTTCAGTTCCCAGTATTTTCAATTTAAATTGCTTCCATGTCAGATGCCGAATGAAGGGGAGAAAACTGTATTTTAACCCTGTATTGTCTACCCTGACTAGCAGTAATTTTCTGGTAGACTTTTTCTTAATTCATCACCTTATATCTTGAAGAAAAAGAAAAAGATTTTTTCTATGCAAAGCATATTCTATACAAAGGAAGCAGCAATCCATTCAAGAATTAATGTTTTTCATAATTAATTGCATCAAAGAAGTTAACACAGAATAACAGGAATCATTGGTTATATGGTAAGGCCTAGGAACTGAAAATTGTTTTATAATTGTTTGAATAATTCATGTAGCTGTAGAGAAAATTGTAAATAGTTTTAAGGGGGTTAAATGTTGTTAAATTAATTCTATTAAAGCATAAGTTGGATCCAAATGAAAGTTCTTTATTCATTGATGTAAAAATAGTAAGAGCATGATGCAGCAATAATGAACTAAACTGAAATTATGATTGCTCCTAATTCAGCCATACCTTTAAAAGTTGTGATGTAATAATGATTATTCCCATTTATTGATTCCTTTGGCTATAAAAATTATATTTAAATGGAATAAAATTCATTGTGTGCTTTACTTGGAATTAAATATCTTGAATTTTAGACAGAATATTTTAAAATGAAAAATTCCAGAAACGATCCAAATAAAATCCTAATAATTGAAGATTATCCCCCTCTTTCTCCAAGATAATCTTTTAAAAAAAGATTGAAACTCTTACATTCATTTCAGATAAAAATCTTATATCACCACATCATTTATTAACATTGTGCTTTTTTCCAAAATAAAAAACCCTACAATTATATGAAAACCCAGTACATGCTCTTTACATTTTTCTGAAAAGAGAAAATGACGTGAAACAGAGTAAAATATAAAGCATGCCACTGGTTCATGAACTTCATTATACTAGAAAGAAAAAGGAAAAAAAATATCAAAGCAACAGACAGTTGCCATAGAAATATTCAAAGAGCTAATGCTTGTTTACAAGAGACATATCTCTATTGTTTTTTTAACTTCAATCCTTTCCTTAAAATGGCAAATCAAAAAACGACTGAGCAAAAAGAATGAATAGCGGCAATTGAATAGGAAATCAAGCTTTGTATTTCAAAGGAGACAGAATTCTAATAATATTTGATCCACCCTGTTATTATTTTTTCCTGTTTAGGTTACATCCCTGCTATAGCTGTTTTCTTAAACTTAATTTTCACCCTGGAAAAATTAAGATTAAAAGTAAGGCACCAAAAAAATCTCTGCCATTATAGCAATAAACCACTATAAGGCTTGTTCATTCTTGCAGCTTAGCTGAAAATTGTGCATGTGCTGGAACTGTGTGTAGCATTTCAAATTGAGTCTCCATAAAAAGATGTTACTTGTACCCTATCAATAAAACCAGATTAAATATATTAGAATAATATCACTTCTGGACCATAAAGTGGGCCTATTCCATTTCATTTCTACGCAGTCTTTCTCACAGCCATTTTGATGGGCAAAATGTATTCTTCCTTTCGCTGGTAACAATTTGCTTATCAAATGTATAATTAATTGAAAGCATAAAGAAGATTCCTCTTAATTCATGCTAGATTCCCAAAGGGATACATGAAAGGAATTGTATTTTCTCCATCTGGTTGATTGGTTCTTCTAGCAATGGAAGTATACAATGCCACTGTGCTCTTTGTAAGGATCCCATGTATTTATAAATAGCTCATGATGCAGAAAATATATACGCTTTGATGGAATCTGTTCCACAGTCACTGAAAGTATCCATGAAGCTTATGACACAATTGTACCAGTTCTATAAAAGCATAAGAAAATTGATCCAAACTGATTTTTTTTCTGACAATGTCAACACTGTGCTTGCTTCTAAGTTGAAATTATTCAGAAGATGGCTCATATTTTATTTCCTTTGCAACAAATTTTGCTACCTGGTAAACACTCCCTTTTTCGTAAACACTTCTTCCAAGATTCATTCATGTTGCTCTTGTCATCGTGACCCATCTCAAAATAATTGTAATATTTGTTTTTACATTCTATTACATGATCACTTTTCATAGATTCCCAGTCTGAAGCATGTTCTCGATCTATATCATGGCTTCTTTTCTCATTACTGAATATTGACTTGTCCTGATTACCATGTGGCCCAGCATTTGTAATGAAAATTTCATTGGCGTGTATATGTTCGTCACTCCTGTAAACAGGGGAACTATTGCTACCATATTCCACTTGTTGGGAACAACTTGGTAAAGATACAGAAGCGGTGGAATTCCCCACTGCAGAATTAGTAGGTAATGGTAAACTTAAATAATGGCTGCCACATTCTTGATAAAAACAGCATGTGTGGATCTTTTCACAGTCCTCCCGTGCCATCCGAAGACGCTTCCTATAAGGACAGTCATGAGACATGAACCACTCTTGACTTGAAGTACCTCCAAAAGAGCAAGTAGGAAAGCACCAGTTGTTTTGCATGATAATCTCTCCATGAATTCTTTTCATTAAATTATTTATGAGAACAGATCTTCTTAGGTAGACTTCAGGGTCATCAATGTACTTCAGTTTTTCCAAAGACATGTAAAGAATATGTGCCCGTTCCTCAAATACAGATATTGTCTAAAATGAATGAGAGAGAGAGAGAAAATAATAACAAAAACAAATACAGTATTAATTAATTGAATCATGACACTGAGATTTGATCCATCCATGCATCATATAGTATTTGGGCAGTTGAGTCTCTTTGGCATAGGAGAGTTTTGATCATCTTTTATCTTTAACTTTTATTCATTTTTATTCCAATTTATTTTATCATTGTGAGCTGCCCAGAGTCAAAGCTGCCCTATTAAAGAGGCAGCATACTCAATTAATAAATTATTATATTATTATGGTTAAGGGGCTCCATTGTTGTTTATTGTCCATTATTTTTCAACTCTCACAAATCTAATTGGGAGCTGTGAGGCTTAATATTGAGTATATTCAACCTTATCACCAAAGTAAGACTTCCTAAATGAAGGAAACTGGATTTGACTAGCAACTGAAAGAAACTACAGTGCTTGGATGCTTAGAAATTCATTACCAATGCATCTTTGAAGAGTCCTTTTAACAGAAATGTGCTACTAAATAGAACAATATGTGAAAAAATATAATAATTTTAGGAGACTTTCTTCTGGAGATCTGGCTAGCACCAGATCTGATGTCCTTCCATAAGACTTTCAAGACGGAGCTGTTATGCAGGACAGATGAAGTTTGATATTATTTTACTGACTATAACAGAGTCTTGGTTGTTTAGTGATACTTTGTGCTATGTCTTGATGGTGAGTTTAATTGTAGACTTCTTTAAATGTATGCTGTAAAATGTTATCATGTCAGATATGGCAGTATAAACATTTAATTAATAAATAAATAAACTATTAGTAGGTTTGGTGCTCAATCTAGTATTAATTACATACTGTAATTTTAGAAAAGCAACAAAAGTAGCAGATTATAAGGATTCGGGATTACATGTACATACACTAATTCATGTGCTATTCGGGACTACATGTACATACAAAAATTCAAAAATGTACATACACTATTTCATATGTCATTATAAAATTTCAGCAGCAGGTAATGTAATTTTAAAAATAATTAATTGTTCACTTCAAAACCTGATTCAATTGCAATTACTGTTGCTTATAGTTACAAACTGAAAAATATCTGGTAGGCTGTTTCATGATTGCTGTAAAACTATCTACTGGTCTCTGCCTAGTTCCCATAGTAATCCTTTCTATTTTACAAAAAATCACTATTACTTTTAGCAACCTTACTTAGTAAAAAAGTCATGGTCTAAATGAACCATGAATTCTAACATCCCTTGGTGAATGAATTTTGAATTTCCAGATGTCCAGGCAATATAACAACCTTGCAATGTTCTCCTTATCTGTATTATTACAGGCTGGAAAGAGAGAAAAAAAATCAGTCCCAAGGATTGTAACACTGGTGTCGATTTTATAATGAGATACTTATGAGAAGAAGAAAAAGATAATGGAGAACAGAACAGGTGAGACTCTATGCAGCTATGCAGTAAAATACTATTGTATTACAGTGCTGTTCTGGGGAAGCAATCTCTCTCTCTCTCTCTCTCTCTTTCTGTCTCTCTCTTTCTCTCTCTTGTTAGTTCTCTCTTGAATATTAAAGTTTCTGACAGTGCATCCAGAAACATGTTCTGTATCACTTATTCCTAAACAAAACCATAAAATAAAGCTTCATCTTTGCAGAAATTCTGCTTTTGTTTTAAATTAGCATCTATAGTAATTAACACAATGATAGTAACTTTACTACCTATCCCAATAAAGAAAGCCAGGTGAAGAGAAACAATTTTTTATGTTAGTGAGGGATTTTTAAAATCACATACACCCCCTCCCCCATACAGAGTTAAATATAAAGCAACTGCACTGTTGATATTATTGCTGTACATTCATTGTTGCTGTTATGATTATCATCATCATTGTTATTAACATGGATGCTGAATATCTGAATGGAAGAAACCACAGAAGGCTTTTCTATCGTCTTTTTTCCTCAAACACCCTTCTGGAAGGCTATAAAACTTCCTCAAGCAACACAGGATGCTGGCCGTGGAATTTTGAGAATTGGAAGTCCACAAGTCTTAAAGTTCCCAAGGTTGGACATCCCTGATTTATATCATCATAGAACCAGAATAGACCACTCTTACTTGTCATTCAATGCAAACTTTTATACAACGCTTGTTTACTTTAAAAACAAGCTACCTATTCAAGTCTCAATGTGGTTAACTACATTAAACCAAAATTGTACAACCTACTGCCATATTACATCAAGATTGTCATTTATGATCTGAGCTACATTTTTTTCTTCACTTTGTATGTGTTTATTTTACCATCATGAGTTTTTAAGTCTTGGCAGGTTGGACTCTATGATTACTTGCTGGATAGCATAACTAATCCAATAAGGATTTTTCCCCCCAATATGGTTTACATGACCCTGTTTATCTATTCTGTGAATTTGAGGCAGTATTTTTTTAACAGCAGGATTTTGTTCTGGAGGAAAAGGATTTTGTGCCACTTGAAGTTGGGACTTTATTCCCTGGGGCTACTCATCACTCTAGCACAAGTTTTTTTGAGCAAGGTAAACATTACTATGCTAATACCGTAATTAAGATATCCTGTCATTCTCATAACTTCATAAAGATAATTGTGCCTCTATTTTAAAATGAGAGAGAAAACAGGGTGATGGATATTATTTTCTAAAGGTTTAATGAATTGGCCTTATTGTATTGGGATTTAAATTGGCTGATCATGTTCATAAAACAGAATCTTTGTGTCTTCAACTCCATATAACAGAATGCTATTCGGTCCATTTCTTTCCTCATTATGAGTAAAAAGTAACATCTGGATTAGGAGATCTTAAATTTATAAAATAATACATAGAATGCTCAGGTTTGGCCAGTCCTTTAGAATAGGCCAGAAAACTTGGCCTAGAAGTTAGATTTTATTTTGTTTCTAAATTGCAACTTTTTTCAAGTTATTATTAGACGTCTAGAAGTAGATTGCTTACTTCAAATTTTATATCTGAATCAGAATATTGAATTCCTGTTCCCCTAGCTTGAAAATAATCAGTGTTAGCCAAAGGTACTGTGTGCATTTATGTCACATGAAAGCAGGTATCGTACAGTAAACTAACATTGGGACGAAAAGATGTGTCAACTATAAACCCTGATTTCAGACTCCCAAATAAAGCTAGAATGGGATCCAAGAACGACACATGGCTTCCTGCTCTGGTCCATATATCACAGTAAACATATCATGGAAAGAGCATCTGTGGTTTTGCTTAGTCATTTCTGGGGCAAGAAGAATCAGGTAGGAGTATACATCTGCATGTTTTTTTGTGCATGATACACCAGGACTTTTTCCAGGTTCTGGCTTTCTGTAATGTAGGAACATATCCAGTATTATTGGTCATCTCTGATTTATCTCTGATGCCTCCTTCGTGCATCTTGCTTCCTTCCTTGCCATCTTTGTTAAGGTTTAAGTCAATTTTAGTGTTCATATTTACTATTTTAATGCTTTAATATTTTATCTTCTTGCTTTTATTGAGCGTACACTGCTTAGAGTTATCTCTAGGTGAGACAGGCAGCATGTATGTTTAATAAATAAATAAATTTACATGCAATGGAAGGTGGGTTCAATATTTAGAGTGAGAAAGATTTTATACTCAACAAACCATAAATCATTTGTAGAATGATCATTTATGAACAACAGAGGGAAAAATTACATTCTCAGGATGCCAAGACACTATTAATTTGATACAAAAGAATGGCCCAGTCCAAATTTTCTTCATTAAAACAGAATTGATAGCAATAAAGAAAATAAAAGAATCAACCAGTTCATATTAACAGATTACAAGTTTAGAAAAAGCAGGCATAACTGCTTTTTCAAAAACATATTACTATTTATGGAAACTGAAATGCATTGCACTCAAGCAAATAGAAATTATACAATTTCAAATCAGAAACTCAGAAGTAATAGCTTTTTGAAACTTACTTTGGGTGTACAGTTACTGAGTGGTGGATGAAAATCTTCTTCTTCCACATACTTTCTTTTAAAATATGTGATCTTAGATGGTGCTACGGAGTTTGGATTTCCTCTGTGGTGTAGTGCTGTGGGAAATAGATTACATATGGTGTAAACTGTGTCTGACAGGTACAAGAGACCAATAAAGGAGAATGTTTGTAGCTCAGAGTTGAAATGAAAGTTCCTTGGTGTTCTCTGAGCTTGGTTGTTTTTCTTGCAGATATTTCATTACCCAAATGAGGTAACATCATCAGTGCAAAAAATACAAAAGAAAAAATATTCCAGCTTATCTTTACTGCTTTGGACATATATGTGTGTGTTCCAATGCAGTGAAGAGAAATGGGAATTTATCTATCTATCTATCTATCTATCTATCTATCTATCTATCTATCTATCTATCTATCTATCTATCATATTTAATAATAGTTTATGTGAAAAATAAACTGAAGCAGTGGAAGCTTTTCCAAAAGATTTCTAAAAAAGAAATATGTTTATTTAAGCATAGTTGTCACAGTTTAAACATTTTTTACATACTTGACTTTAAGACATTTTTATCCTACACGTCCAACCCATCTGGGGGGAAAAAACACTGCAGCTTTCATCACTAAACTCTTTTTTACAATTAGCACTATGCCATCTTAAAAAGACTAATAATTTTAATACATTGCTAATAAAACAGCAGCTACTTATAATCTTCAAGGTTGATTTAACCAGAAACATATTTAATGACATTATGAAGATAGTCTTGAAACTAAAACTTTTTATATTCCTTTTTCATCATCTCATATTTTATCATATGCTTATATGTTCTTGAGCGATGCTGTTAAAAATGTTAATAAGGATGAATGAGTAATGCTGAGATAAACCAATTCTATAGAAGCCAAAAGTCATAGAGTTCCTCTGCGGAAGGGAAATTCCCACTTCATAAAACTTGCTGAGCTTGAGGCAGCTAGGGAAGAAAAACAAAGTGGTGGCTTGTAAACTCTTCCAGTTTTTAGAAATGTCTCCGCCCATTTGTTTTTGGATGCTTATCAAAGCTATCATATCTTTTTTTTTCTGACCTAAAAGTTCTACTTGGTTTAGGTCCTATCTTTTTGGTCCTTGAAAGCACCAAAGTAGCAGGTTTTTCCCAACAACCTCTGCAGCCAACTTCCACCTCCACAAGCAGCCTCCTCTTGTACCACAAAAGCATAACAATGGCATTTTAAATGAGATATTGCCTGTGGAACTTGATTTCTCATTAGCCAACCTTCTAATAAACCCCTGAAATGTGAGTAGACAAATGGAAGATGCTGCTGTTATTGTCTCAAGTGCATGCATTTTTTTCCCATTTTTTTTCTCTCTTTCACACCAGCTCTCTTATTGTAGAAGATAAAGTAGATTTGTATGACCCCTTCTGACAAGAAGGAACAATGTGCTTATGGGTAGAAAAATCTTATTTGTAATTTGTGTATCAAATATGCATAATTTGCTCTAAACCAATTTGAAACGTTTTTTAAATTCAATGTAAAGGAAGTGATTTGGAACAGGTAACCAATATGTAATTACTCTGAACTCTTTAGAGACTGATGGATATCACAATTTAGTCTGGGTCATGGTATTCCAATCAGACAGTGTGCTACCACAGAGAGTAAAAATTTAATTATTACTACCATTTAATATGGGCACCTGTTTGGAATCATTGTATTTTTCCCTATGTTATTTTATGCTATGCTAACACCCAAGAAGATAGATGGATCCTGACAGACTAGAACACTGGGCCATATCTAACAAAATGAAATTCAATGTAGAGAAAAGTAAAGTCCTACAATTAGGCAAGAAAAACCAAAAGTACACATATAGACTGGGTGAAACCAGGCTCAATAGCAGTAACTGTGAGAGGGATCCTGGAGTCTTAGTGGACAACCAGCTAAATATGAGCCAGCAGTGTGCAGCAGCAGCCAAAAAAGCTAATGCAATCCTAAATTGCATTAACAGAGGGATACAATCAAGATCAAGTGAGGTACTAATACCACTGTATAAAGCCTTAGTAAGACCACACCTAGAGTATTACATCCAGTTTTGGTCACCACACCATAAAAAAGATGTTGAGGCTCTAGAAAGAGTACAGAGAAGAGCAACCAAGATGATTAGGGGACTGGAGACTAAAACATATGAAGAACAGTTACAGGAACTGGGCATAGCTAATCTAGTGAAGAGAAGGACTAGGGGAAACATGATAGCAGTCTTCCAATATTTGAGAAGCTGCCACAGTCAAGCTATTTATTAAGCACCTGTAGGCCAGACAAGGAATAATGGGTGGAAACTGAGATTTAACCTGAAAATAAGTAGAAACTTTCTGACAGTGAGAACAATCAACCAATGGAACAGCTTGCCCTCAGAAATTGTGGGAGCGCCATCAGTTGAGACTTTCAAGAAGAGATTGGACTGCCATTTATCAGAAATGGTGTAGGGTCTCCCGCTTGGGTGGGGGGTTGGACTAGATGACCTACAAGGTCCCTTCCAACTCTGATTATCTGTTATCTGTTAACTTGAAATAAAAGCTATACAAAATGAAATGGGCACAAACTTCATTTTCAAAGAGGGTATTGAAGTACTTACCCCCATCATTGTTTTTGATACTAACTATCAAAGTTGGAATGAGTCTTGTATATATAGTTATTCATGTCCAAAATATTGTTGTGGCAACTAAAAATGTTTGTAGTACTGCAAAGAAAATATTTAAACATTTAAATTAACACCAACATTGGGGGAGGGGAGTGCCTCATAAATCACTATCCAGTTTGTTTACACTTTTATTAATATGGATTTTAAATTTTAGCCTTCTTTCCTAGAAGTCTTTTCTAACACATATTTAAATCATGCTTCTGGTGTGAAATCTAAAGGCAAATTTAAGATAAGGGATCTTTAAGCATGTGTAGAATCATAAAGCAACTATAGTTTGCTCATATATAGTTGAAATCAGAAGTAAGGGAGAACCAGGGAGGCCTCCAGCCCAGTTAAGATACTTATTTAAACTAAGGGTGGGAAATCTGCAGCTAGGCAATGGCGTGCACTTTATAGTCTCATTTCATGCGCAGAAGCAGAAAGCAAGAGAACTATGCAAGCTTGCAAGGCAAAAGCTCTATTTCTGGCACTGGGTTCATATACCAGCAGCTCCCACTTCATTCATCATCACCCGAAGCAGCCTCCCCCATTGACTCTCATCATGGGTCAATGGCCTTTTATAGAAAAAGGGCTCTTCTACACATCTGAACCATAGTCAAGTGATCAGGAATAAATCAGGATGAGCCTCAGCCTTGTCTGTTTTCCTCCTAAAGGATCATGAAAGTTTCTGCTTTTACTGTAATGTACAACAATCCATGTTATGTCCAAACATGAGCAAATATTATTCATTTAGATTAAAGTTAGTTAATTCACATAGATGTGAAACCATTTGGCTCCAGTTTGTTTTGGATAACTTTGATTACAGGAGATTTCAATTCAGTAGGTTCCGATCCAACCCAAAGCTAAGGGTTGCTCTATAAACTATTTCATTTTTCTTCACAAAGCGTGAAGGGAGAAACACTTCAGTTCAAAATTCCTTCTTGTCAAAGCCTCTCCCCTAAAGATCCCAGGATTTATCCTAAATTCAGACAGAGGGTGGGGCTTACTGTACACACATACACACACAGAAAGAGAAATTATTCTTAGTAGAAATTATTCTTAAATGGGGATAATTTAACAGTCTTGTCCAAGCAGTCCATAACATTTCAGCTTACCGTGGGAGCCTTGTCATTAAATATACTGCCGTACAAAACTAAAATAGTTCAAAATGACAAAAAATAAAGATATGCTAAAATTCTACTTGATATCTAGTTCTGTGGCTTTGGTTTTATTTTGGAACAAAAATGTCCACCTTTTATGGAGTATCATACAAGGAGCTCCACCAGACTAACGTCACACAATCCAGGCACAATTTTATCATATCATCCTCAGTTTATAAGGTCTAACCTCAAAAGACACCCGCCTCTACTTCTTCTCTCCACTCTCTCTTTAAATATAGGTATGTTGTGTAAATTCCAAAGCTCATCTGCACCACTCACATAGGAAAATGGAGATTACGTTGGAAAATGCCTCTCATTTTGAAAAACAAACTACTGTGAAGCATCTGACTGACTACAAGTTGAATTTACTTTGAAGTTCATATTTTTCTCACTGGAGCTCAGAAAAATGTAACAATTAAGAAAGGACCTTTGAGAAACTTATGAAAAGTGCTTTTTTTAAAAAAAAAAATCGAAGTATTATCCCTGAATGGAGTAAGACAAAGAGGATGTTAGAGACAATCCATTGACAAGAAAACCAGCAAAGAAGGCCTTTGCCTGCACTAAATCTAATTCACCATCACAAGTTACAATCATTGCTGCATCAAATACACAAACACACAGATTGCCCCCCCACTTTTTTTTTTTTTTTGCTTTTGCAAAGCAGGCGTGAGAATTGAGATCACCCTCCAAAGTTGCACAGCAACCATAAGATCAGTTCAAGCAAAACCTTCTCCATGGAAAGCATTAACTTTTACCTTACAGAGATTTCCTGTAGAGGAGTTTATCCTAATTCATCTCTTTTGGATTCATCAGCCCCCTGCCCCACCCCTGCCTTTCACATCAGTGGCCTCTTACTATGTTAACTGCATGAAATGCCCATGTTTGGACAAAGCTCTCTTCAGAAACTGGGGGAAAGCAGCAGCCAAACTAGAGGGTTCTTGTCTCTTGCCCTGCTGGTAAAATTTTCCATTAGGGGAAAGCCGATTTGTTCACCCTCTTTACAAACACGATCCTGAAGCAGAAAGATTTGGGATCAATTCAGGCCTTTCCTAAATCTCAAGTAGTAATCCGGAGCTAAACGTTTCCAGTCTAAACCTGGCTGACAAATTGGTTGTGGAGACAAATGAAAGCAGAACCTAGCAACAGCCACCGAGTCAGTATGCTGGAGTGCTTAAGACGTTGGGCTGGGACTTGTTCCCACATCCCCTCCATCATGGAAGCTTCCTGGTGGATTTCTGACCAGTCAGTCCTTGAGCCCCCACTACCTCCCAGGACGGTTGGGAGGAACCCAGCGGCAGTAATTCTAGACTCGCTGCATTGAGCTCCAGGAGAAGCCGGGGAGGAGGGCGAGCTGGTCTGTAGTATTACCTGAGGGCGGAGGCTGCCCAACCTGTGTCCGGCCGTCGCTGCCCTGCGGCGGCGACTGCTGTTGCGCCTGCCCCTGGGCGGTGCTGCTGCTGCTGCTGCTGTTGCTGCTGCTGCTGCCGGCGGCGGCGGCGGCATCCGAGGCGGGGCTGCTCTTACTGCAACAGCGCGCTTCCCACAGCGGCTGGAACTCTCCGGCTCCTTCGGAAGAGACAATGGGCTCGCAGAAGCTGCTCAGGGGCAGCACCAGAGTCATCGCGGCGCCTCCGATCTGCAAACGGAGACAAAGATAGCGCGGCCGGTCAGATCGGGCAGCCTCCGCCTTTCCTACCTCCCCCGCCACGCGCCCGCGAAGCTCGCCCTGCCCTGGCGTACCCTTATCCGGCAGCGGCCATTGCGTGCCTGCGCTCTGCAGTCAAGCTGGCATTTGGCATCTCCGCCGAGCCCTTGGCCTTCTCCTCCGGCCCCGAGGGACCGGTGCCTCCCGCTCTCGCTTGCCTTCTGCACCCGTTGCCCTCTCTCACCCTCCTCTCGACGCCGATCGCCTCAGTCAGTTCGCGCAGCCGGCTCAGAACGTCTCCGTCGGTTCCGATTTTCTCTTCAGCACCTTGTATTTCACCTATTGCTTAAATGGGGAGGACGACCGCCCGTTCCTCCTCGATGCATATAGAAGTAAGCGCCGCTGATCCCAGAGTCTTACGTCCAGCCAAATGGTTCAGGATCGCAGCCCTTCCCCAAGCAAGGCAACCCTTTCTCCCCGTTCACTGACCGTCTGCCCAAAATTCTTAATGCCGCTCACGATTCTTAATTCAGATTTCCTCTACAGTGAGAGAGGGGGGGGAGGGAGGGAAGGAAGGAAGGAAGGGAAAAAGAAAGAAAGAAAGAAAGAAAGAAAGAAAGAAAGAAAGAAAGAAAGAAAGAAAGAAAGAAAGAAAGAAAGAAACCAAACAAACCAATCTAAGCGATATACCCAACTGCAGAGGAATCCACTTTATTCTCTACAAATACAGCGATCCCAGAGACGGCATTGTATATATGTCTCTTACGAGTGGCTGGTTGGTTGGCCTGCCTCTCTTTGCCTCTCTCTCTCCTTCTTTCTTTCTTTCTGTCTCCCCCCTTTTCCTTCTTCTTTCCCTCCCCAAGCGAAACAGAGCGAGACTCTTAGGTAGTTGTTTCCACCAGCTCGATTGGGTTGAACTGGATCTGCCTCCAGTCAAAACACTGAGATTAAGACAGAAAATTGGCTCTGGTTTCAAGCGGTGAGTTGCAATCCCACAGGAGCCAAGCACAACATCAGTGGAGCAAGCAGAATATTAAACAGGAGCAGGGATTCCGGGGCCAGAGCCAGGCTGTAAACCATCTATCCAATCCCATTGCAAGACAAGGACAGGGAGAGGGAGAGGCAGCATTTCTGAGAAGGAGAGGCAACCCACATTACAATGTGCTTTCTACAGTAATGCATACTGTATATTCCTTGGCATACAAGCCAGATGTCTCCTCAGCTCTATTCCCTGCTCTTCAAGAAACAAGAATAATTCCGTTTTCCATCTTGAATATTTTGAAGAGATTTGATGACTGCCAAAAGGCAAGTTTTCTCCAAAGTAAGAGTGCACGGGTGCTAGTAATAAGTAAAGAATCAAAAGCTGATATTGTGTTAAAAATTATAATCTGACTGGCAAAATTAATAAAGAAAGTTAAAGGGAGATTCAAAGAATGGATGAGTTGACAGGGATTGTTTAATCATTTAATCCAATCTTCAGTTTCAAAAGAAAACAGACCTGCCCCTCTTAAATAGGACAGTCTTTTGGATATCTGTAGACCCCTACAATATCTCTTCCTAGTAAGAACTTTGGCAAATTAAATATGCCTGTATCTTTTAATTTTTCCTCATAAAGCTTGGTTTCTAATCTTTTTTCATCCTAACAAATTTTCTTTGAATATATTCTAGCTTGTCTATATCTCTATTAAAGTGTGATTCCAAAAACTGGGCACAATACTCCCAAACATAGTCTAAACAGCTTGATTGCAACAAAAATACTCCTTTCTGCTATCTAGAAACAATACTTCTGTTAATTCAATCCAAAATTGCTTTGGGCCTTTTTAACTGCCACATCCTCTTTGATCCTGTAATGGTCAGAGGGCCAGTTTGATGCAGTGATTAAAGGCACCAGGCTAGAAACTAGGAGTCTGTGAGTTCTACTTCCACCTTAGGCATGAAATCAGCTGAATAACTGTGGGCCAATCACTCTCTCTCAGTCCTAGGAAGCAGGCAATGGCAAACCATTTCTGAAAACCTGGGATATTTCTGTTATTTTGTTGCTGTATCTTTGATTACAGAAAATCAATTTTCTCCTTGAGGATGTAAACTAACTTTCTACAATAGAGGAGCATTTGGGGACTTCCACACTAATGATTATAGGATTACCGAGCCAAAAACTTGCAATATAAAACCCACACTGCCTTTAGAGCTCCACAAACTGCCAGTGCAGCTTCATTGTGCACCAACTGTAGCTTCCAAATGGTCTTCAAGGGTAGCCCTATGTAGAGTGTGTTGCAATAGTCCATGTACAAGATGACTAGGGCTTGAATGACTGAGTACAGCAACTTTTGATTTAGAAGAGGCCGCAACTGGCACACAACATGAAGTTGCGCAAAAGGTTTCCTAGCCATGATTTCCACTTGATCTTCGAACAGAAGTCATGAGTCTGGGAAAAACCCCAAGTTGTAGGTTGGATCCATCTGGGTTAGTATCATCCTATCGAGCATTAAAGATGCCAAAGTCCTGGATCTTGGAGATCCATGCACCTAAAGTCATTCGGTCTTGCCAGGGTTCAGTCAAAGCCTGTTGTTCGCCATTTATCCCCACAACCTCCAGGCATCACAAGAGAGTAGCAATGGTATCACATAGATGATCAGGGGTGGAAATATAAAGTTGGGTATCATCAGCATATTGCAGATACTTCAACCCATAGTGACAGATCAACTCACCCAGTGCTATTATCCATGGTATTAACATAGATATAACAATTCTTCAGTAGGGTAACTATACTATAAGATTCTTGCTTTTTTAAGACCACCAAAATATATGAGCGATCTTAGAAAACTTTTCAACTACAAAATGCCACAATGTTCGGTTTGATACCTTTTTTGTTTTTCTTTAAATACCTATTCTTATTCAGCTAGCCACTGTTACAGCCTCCCATTTTGTTATTATTTTCTCTCCCCTTCATTCAGTTTCATATTCTATGGACTATTGGGAAAAAGATCTTTCCTACCTTCTCAATTTTTATTCTGAAATTATTTTTTGCATGCTTGCAAGCTTCATGCTAACTCTGCTGATAACTGTTTGCAAATTTTTGTTTGGACTTCAGTGGTATGGAAGCCCAGGTGAAATTAAAATTGAATTCAGCTTATAATCCTTAGGCTATCACAGGCTTCCCATGTTGCCAGCCAAGTGAATACATTAAGAGAACACCCTGAGGCAACCAAGCAGTCTGAAGGTTAAAATTTCATTACATGTGTGCAGTTCTGTTGGGTGATAGTCTATTCCATTTCCTCAACTGTTCCATTTTCTCAACTATTCCATTTTCACTTACTATTCCTTTAGAGTCATTATGATGCTAATGAGAGAGCTGTAATGATGCCATTCACAATGTCAAGGAAAAACGGTATTTATGCATTTCTAGAAAGCCACTAAAACAGAAGTTAAATTTAAAATACTTGTTACAACAATGCTGCAAATCTCCTGAAATCCCTACAGGCCAAAAAGTGGAGTGGAGATGGAAGCAATGTGGGGTATTGGTAGGGCCTCATTAGTTACCCTACATTCTGTAGCAACAGCATGTGGCATTCTTCAGAATTCTGAAACTCTGATTTCTTAGTTGTATGAAGTCATTCTTCTTTATCTGTACTTATGAAAAATGTACTGAATTTACATCTTTGGATCAAGAAGTGTGTATTTATAATTGTTTGACAATAGTCTCATGTTTTAATAATTTTCAATTGATGGTTTTATATATTTATTGTTTTTATTAAGTCTATACACTGCCCAGAGTCACTTTCATGTGAGATGAGCAACTATACATATATGATAAAAATAAACAAATAAATCTAACATCAATTTGTAGAAGCAGATATCCATTTCATCAAATGCAGAGTAAAAAAAAGGGTGATATAATGCAGAAATTAATCTAAGGGAGAGATATCTCCAATATCTGATTAATTAAATATGTGACTTGGGGAGGAAGTCATTGCATACAAATCAACACTATGTACGTTCCATTTTGAAAGGGATGTGTTATGTATATAGCATTTTATTTCCTTTTATTCATTCTGGCTTTTTGTTTCCTCCAGGGTCTTTGACTTTTATTTTTCTCTGCTTAAGATTAATGAAATCAAACACAGAATAATTCTAATGTTTCCCCCCAAAAAATGCAGGTATATCTAATCACACATATGTTCATCTGAATAGGGTGTCAAACTGGTGGCCCGCAGGCCAGATGTATCATATGCAGGCCACACCCACCCCAGCTCCATGAAGGGGAAAAAAAATTGCGATACATCACATGACAGCAACGTGACACCACGAGTTTGATACCCTTGATCTAGAAGAAGGCCTTAGAACTTGGCATTTAAAATGGCAGAGCAGGACTTCTAGTAAATTCAGCATGAAGGTAAGTCACTGAAAAACACTTTAAACAACAAGGCAAACACATTCATTCATTTATTCATTCATTCAATTTTATGTATTGCAAACTATTGAGGTAACTGTCTACTATTGAGCCTTTCCTAAGAGGTCTGTAGGGGACATGCATAAGAGCACCAAAACGTGCCTACCGTCCCTGTCCTATTGTTTCTTTTTTTCCTTATTCGTATCTATTTCATGTATTTATAACCATGTTTTTACTTATACCTGTTATCTAATAATTGTTTGACAAAATAAATAAATAAAATAAAAATAAAAACTCAGTAGTTTATAGTAATACAGCACAGTACTTCACTATGTCTGTCAAACACAGAAGATTTCAAGGAAGTTATATCTCATATACTAGTTTACTTGTGGAACCTTTAATTCTTTTCAGCATGTATTTTGATTGACTTCCTTAAATAATAAATGTCATAATAAAAATCTCATCAGATTACATATGAAACAATTTTTTTTAAAAAAAAAACCAGAATTGTCACCATGCCTCCTACTATATAATTTAGATGGAAGAAACTCCACTGCTATTCATAGTCCATATGAATCTAGGGAATGTTGGTTTTACTGAATTTTTCCCTGAATTCATATACTTCCAATATGGAATCTTTTTTTCAATTGCTAGAGAGGGAATTGTTAATTTAAGGAGAAAACTGTTATCAAAGATTGGGAATCACTCAGAGTTTGGTTTAAGATGGGTAATTATATAAATGTTTTCAATAAATTAAATAATTGGTAGACTTACAGTATTTTATGAAAACCTTTTGTCTACCATCCAATTCAGCAAGTATAGGACTTTTATTGTATTCACAATTTTCTTTTCTTCCTTTCTTCCTTCCTTTGTAAAGCTGGCTTGAAAAATATGCAAAAGCAAACAGTACTTAATATATATCTTTATGGAAATAAGACATGAACCCAAAGTGCTGCTTTTTTCCCACAGGAAAGGAAATGGAATATATGGAGTTGGGAGACAATTGTTGATGTTGCCTATCAATAATCTTCTGATCAACCATCAGACAAGAGTAGAGGGAAGCCAACAAGGGCTTAGTGGTCAGAGGAAGAAGCTTAGGAAGGACCTATCCTAATAAATCAGATAGTTAAAAGTGGCAATAGGAAGTTTGTACTTTCTGACTTGCAACATTCTGTTAATGTACCATTGCAGTAAAATAGGTTTAGCTCACTTAGTTATGTTTTTTTTTATCTTGTTTACCTAAAAGGGCTGAAAGGAAATTAGGTGAGCCCATCTGTAGCAAGATTATTGATGCAGATATATGAGATATAAGGTGTTTTCATTTCTGCTGGTGATTTTATTATTTTAAAGCCACTCACATGGCAAGTGGTTAGTCAAACATTAAGTGAGTGAGTAAGTGAGTGAGTGAGTGAATGAATGAATGAATGAATGAATATAGAAGCAGAAAAGCAATTTCCCATCCAAGAGTCTGGCAATACTCCCTTTTTATAATCCTGTAATCTCTTAATTTGGGGTAGAATTGGGCCAACTGGATGGAGTTGAGCATTTACTGACTGGATGCCACATGGAGTTCACAGCAGATACTGTTTCTTTGTGTCCTAGGAGAGCAACATCTGTTGCTACCTAAGATTGAACTCTCAACCTTCAGAATGGAAAGCGAGCATCTTCACCACTAGGTCACCATGTGGCTCTATCCAAGTCCCGCAATGTATTCATGTATCCATTGGTCATACTAATTGGAGATTTGGAAAAGTTTATTTAAGTATGAAAAGTACAACCCAGTATATCTGGATGGCACTAGATAAAGAACAGATAAGACATAACATGATAGGGGTGCAAGAAATATAGTTATCTTTACATTCAAGATTGGAGGAAAATTGTTAAAATTCTGTAAAATATTCTAATAGATACTTCAGGTGGCCAATATTGCTTTCCCTTGAATTTAGATATGAAACATTGATTACTTTCTTTATGTAGCCAATAATGTGCCACCTATTAGTTGTGATGAACCAAGATAGATGTTTTTAAGTCTCAGTTACAGAAACTGTACAACTATGTCTAATAAATACTGTACATATATACTAACTTTAAACAGTGAGGCTCTCTGGATCATCCTAAGATAAATGTCTGAGAAAATTCATAAAATTGATTCAGCTATTCCACAACAGAATGACAGGACAGTTTTTTACAACGGTGATATATCAGCTGAATTTGCCATTTCCAGTGGGATAACACAGGCTTTTGTGCTAGTCCCAGTCTTCTTCAATCTATTTTTTTGTTTGTTTGTTGTTATGTGCTATCCAGGGTTTGAAGGAGTATACATCAAATATCTAATGGACAGTTCTCTCTTTGACTTTTGCCACTTGAACAACTAGACAAAGTATCTCCAAGAAACCCTCTTTGTTGTGTGCTCCTGGTCAGTGATAAAGTCAGTGATCTACAGTTGACAGCTGAACAAGTTCTCAGATTCTATTATGCTCTTCAGCTTATTTATCAGCCTGAACAAGACTGAAGTACCAGCTGGTGTCAAACATCAAGTCCATAGAACAAAAAAACAATATTAATGACATTCAGCTAACAAATGCAAACAGCTTCAAATACCTGAGAAACATCATCTTGAGTAATAGATCATTGGACAAAAAATTGACTCCAAAATCAGCAAAATCAGCTAGGCATTGGGGCAGCTTCATATCAGAGTATTCAATCAATACAACATACATATTTCCACAAAGCTGAAAGTCCACATAGCTGCATTATTCCTTTTTTCCTTATATGGATGTGAGTTATCAACTCTGTACCAAAGGCACATCAAACAACTGCAGAAATTTCATATGTGCACTTTCCACTCCATCCTTAGCGTGTGTTGGCAAGGTTGTGTCTCCAATCTGGAAATCTTGGATCACAAAGAGTAAATCTGCATTGGGCCCCTGATTATGAGAGCCCAGATGAGGGGAGGACTCATCACAGGATGACAACTCTATGGCTTGCCAGTTGCTATATAATGTACTGAACTCTGGGAAAAGGTCTTGAGGTCAGTCGTACAAGCATTGCAAGACACTGTGAAAGAAATTCTAGCCACAGGAACTAGCAGCTTTAGCTGTTGACAAACCCACTGGTGAATCATTTGTTATGAAGTCTCCTCCAGCTTTGGAGGCAGGCATCATCAAAAACTGGTAGAAAACCATAAGCACTAGATTCTGTGCTTTCAGACTGGAACAACAAAGCCACCTGTGTGTCGATAGATGAACTGCACAGTAGCATGCCTTCTTCAAATCTAAAGGACTACCATAAATATAACTATGAACTCTTACATAGGCTAAACTATATAACCTGTGAAGTCCATGTCCCTATGCATACAATTCCAATTTAGGAGCAATTTTGGAGAGGCTAACAGATCTGGAAACCACATGTGGCCACAGGTAATCAAATTTAAAGGAAGAACCTTCTAGTATGGGCTGAAGAGAATGTGAAAATAAAAAATGAGATAAAACAAAGGAACTTTAATATATATGATTATACGATACCATATATATTGGTTCACTGGTTCATAGTTTTCTCATGTAAGTGCTGTCTGGCAACATAATTATTACTCAGCTTTTTTCTGTTAAGTATTGCACTGGAAATTAAGATAATAATAGCATCATATATCTGTTACTTCCCTAAAACAGCACAAGGGTTAAATGAGGCTTCAATATTCATGTTACATTATCACATTCTAGTGCTGAGACAGTCTACTCATTTTTAAACAAATTCAGTAGCCTTGGTAATTGTTGACTATTGTTTTTTCAGAGAAATATTCACAGGTTTGCTGGACTGGAAATGGCTTAATGGACAATTAGAAATATAAAACAGCTTTCAAATCTCTCTGACCAACAAGTACGAGCATCTTTTGCCATTGACCAGGCTGACTAAGAATGCGAAAATCAAAGTTTAGCAACATCTGGATGGTTACAGACTTCCTTTCCCTGTCTATATACATGCAGACATATATAGAGAGATAGAGATTTCTTCAAAATAAGTCAGGAATAGTATTTTCTGGGTACATAATAAATTGTCAGTATATTATCATTTTATGAGTAGACTCATAAAAATTATTAAAAAGGGTTGGTGACAAAAAATTTTTTAAAAATTATCATTCCTCTGTTTCTTCCAAAAATATTAGAATTACATTATATTACAATGTTCTCCAAAGTTTAAGACATTTTTTAAAAGTTCTTACTTTTACACACCCTCCTGAAATCTCTACAAACAGCTATTTCAAATTGTTTTATTTCCTGCATTTTTTTTAAATGTTGGGATTAATTAAATGTCAATTAACTGGCATAATTTTTACACAGGTTTTTTAGAATATGCCATCAGAAAAAGATGTAACTGCAGTAGTTATAATTAATAAGTCTGAATTAATAATTAATAAGTCTCTCAGGACAGAGTCACTGAAAGTACAAAGTATATCTAAATGTTGCATTCACTTCTCAGTTCTAATATGACCACAGTACATAGATTTCTCTCTGAAAAATGACTTGGTGAAAGAAATGTGAAGAGTACAGGTACTAATTCTCATTTAACAACTGGGACCAGCAATTCAGCCATTAAGTGAAGCGATGTGGTAGAATCTCCAACTACTGAGGAGGAAGGTATTAAGAGGAGGCCAAGCTTAAAGTCCTTATACTGAAGAGAGAAGCACAGACCCAACCTCCCCCCAAAATCACCAAAGCCTTATCTGGCTGCAAACGAAGGTACAGGAATGTACATATCCCAGGATAATGTCATAGGATCCAATCTGAGTCAGTCACTGGGACCAAAGGTTTATTTTTTCAACCTTTTGGGCTTATGCCATCATCAGGGGACTTCTCTCTCTCTCCAGAATATGTGCACTGGGCTGTTCTACAAATTATTTGTATTTATATGGTGCCTGGTTGTGTGTAGCTGATCAGCTGTTAATTTGGGTGATGGTTGGCTATTAAATCATTGATTGTTGTTTCCTTGTGCCAATGTGCCCTCAGCTCATAAGAACCTGGTAAATCTGAGTTATCTGACTGTTCCCCAGGGAATACAATCAGTTTGTCAAGGTTCTTGTAACATGGGTGAATAACAATAAAGCTTCTGCTTATTCGTGAGAGGTTCTGATTGCTTGTGCCTGACAGGTGACCACTAAGTGAAACAACATGATTTTACTATTTTACTTCAGCTTTCCTTTGCTTTACTTGCCAAAGTCGTAAGACTTGCCAAAGTTACTTTTTTAATCATAATAGCAACAGTTTCTAAATGAAAACTACCTGTAGGTCTCCTTTCAAACTTAAATGGATACACCGTTTGAAAATTCATGAAAATTTGTAAATTCTATTCTGTTTGAGTGTCAAACTCACATCGTCATGGCAGCATCACATGACATATCAGGACTTTTTTCCCCTTTGCTAAGCCGGGCGTGGGCATGGCCAGCGCGTGATGCATCTGGCCCGCAGACCAGGATTTTGGCAATCCTGATCTAGGAATTTGAATTGTATACCCATAGTTCTAGGAAAACCTCCATGTGATACAACAATTAAGAACCCATAAATATTTTGAGAATAATAAAAGGTTCAAGATTCTAAACTATTCTGTTCCAAGTACGATGCTTTGCTGAAAGGCTGCTGGTAATACTGACACTGATATTTTGATTGAAATTTTGCATATATACGTGTTATTTTTGACATAACGTTCCAGTTATCTTAAAAGCAATTTCATATACTTTTTTTAAATAGAACAGCAGTACTTTAGGATGCATCTATTAGCAGGCTTCTTAGATTTATTCCACTACATTTGTCTTTGGTATGAATTCATCCTTGGAAATTTTTCATAGATAAATCATCTCTATGAAATATTTTACATGATTTATGTAAATGAATGATTACTTTTAAAGGGCACATTTATCATATGGATACTGTGGGAAAGAATCAATACATCCCTTATAGATCTATAGAACAATTGAGTTTCATGTAGAAAATTGTTTTTATACCGTATGATATGAAATTCAAAATGGCATTTTGATATTACTTTTAAAGAAAAAACAGGTCAAGGGACTGAGTGGGTTGATAAACTTCTCTTCTTAACCAAGATTTCTAAAATCACATGTTGGTTCTTTTGATTCTTTAATTACTCTCTTTAAAATAAGTACCAATTAAAATTGCCTTTCCAACTGATTTTGTACCCCAATGTAGCAGTGCATAAATGTCACTGACACAATAAATTAGATGGTTTATGAGTTAATTATATTGCTGCCTTATCTTCTGTCCACTGAATAATGCAAGCAAAACCAAAGTTGAGCATTCTGAAAAAAGGCAAGTTGTCTTTGCTATATCATGTGCTACTTTACATGAAGTTTAAGAGCTATTATTACACTTTTAACAAGATTCCTACTAAAAAGAAATAAATACCAAAAGAACGATTCCAAAGAAATGAATGACAAATATTGGCAACAGGCTTTCAAGACCAAATCCATTCTTTGCAGAAGTCTACACCAGCTACTTCACCTCTTAATTTCAATTAAAATCAATAGTGTAAGTTGCCATAACAACTTTTTAATGTTTTCTTCTTTTAAATTCCTGCCTTCTACCTTAGAGGCTTTCCTTAAGATGCCATTTTTAGATTAAGTTGTACATTTTTAATGATTGAGTCATCATGGCAAGCAAGGAAAATGGGAATCATGTATCTTCAAATGCTAAAGCACTGCAGCAAAGTATTATAAACACCTCCCCAAATTGACTAGGACCAAAAGGTGACAGCTGATATTATCAGCAGAACACAGTTAGAACAATATAATTAACACATGTACCATCTTAGTGCTATTCTGTATTGTTTTTCTATCAGTACTGATTTATTTATTACAGTTAGAATGGTTCTCTTAGACTAACACAACTATACTGGCAGCAAATAAGCTAAACCAGCTCATTTCCAAACATTACAAGCCATATTTTTTTCTTGTCCGCTTCAGAAATTTAACTTAGTGTACAGTTTTTGTGTCGTTATTAATCTATTAATCATGCCTTTTGTGTTTCTGCCTTACATTAAGAGACAGGAAGACAGTCTACATTTACAGTATCTGAAAGTCAGTAGCAAAACTCTAACTGAATGTTTCAGTTTGCCTAAATCCCATTTGCCAGCCACCTCATCTCTATTTATTTATTTATTGAATTTATTTATTTATTTATTTATTGAATTTATATTGCCCATGGCAACTTAAGGCAGCTTACAGAATATAAAACCACATTTAAAACAATAAAACTAATCAAAAGAATCAAATAAATTAATATAGTATAATATAATAAAATCACTCCCACCCCGACAGCAGACTTTCACTTAGCATAATTAAGTGTGCCTCTGTGTGTGTGTGTGAGAGAGAGAGAGAGAGAGTGTGTGTGTGTGTGTCCAAAACCACGTGCCTGTTAATGATCACAGACGCACAAACGCGCCTGTAGAAATCGCACCCACGGTTTTTGAAGTCGCTGCCAGCCAGTCCTAGAAAGCCTCAGGGAAACGACTGGCCGATCGGCTGCTCTCCCCCCCCCCTCCCACCACCACTTCGCAGTCGAGAAACTGCGTGGGGGTGGGGGAGGATGCTCCTAAGCACGGGGAGCCCCCGGGAAAAGGAGGCTGAACTAAGGGGGCTGTTTGAGAGGGAGCGATTCATGAACACTAAAGCGACCCGGTTATTTATAATCTCCGGGAAAGGGTCGGGAGTCTTCTCCTTCATAGAGAGAGCCTGGCGCGGTTTCTCGCAAAGGCGAGGAGAGAAACAGAAGGAGGGAGAGCGCGAGAAGAGGGCAAGGCGAGCGCCAGGCTTCGCGTAGTTTTCCTTTCCTCAAACGGCCAGAGAGGATGCCAGTTTCACACACAGACGCGCGCACATCTCCAAAGACTTTTTCTTTTTGGGGGGGTGGGGGGGGCTGGTGATGACGGCGGCGCTGGTGAGAGAAAAGAGGCAGCTACGCCTCTCACGACGAAGACCCCAGACAAACACACCGGGCGCCCCCTCTTCGTTGTCTCCCCTTTTCGCTCCAAAAGGGCAACCTGAGCCCTCAACTGAATCCCGCCCTCTCCTTAGGATCGGTCACTCTGCATCTTCTGTGGTTTTCCCTTACCGTCCCTCCCCCACCCCGACACCTTAAGAGAGACCCGCGCTTTATGTCCCGTCCCTTCGCCGTTCCCCCATCCCCCCCAGATACCCTTCGCCTGAGGAGAAAACAGATGCCGCCTTGGAGAAGCGGAGCGGAGGCCAGGAAAATCTCCCCCTCCCCTCTCCGGTCAACCCTTGGACCCCTTCACGCGCGCCCTCCTTCCCCCTCCCCCGTAAGGGCCTCCCCTCTCCAGCCAATGCCAAGTCGCTTTGCCGGACCGTCTTCTCCTTCTTACCCGCGGCTCTGCGTGGCGAGCGGCGGCGATACTTCCCTCCCTCTGGATCCCGCTGGCGGCCTCTTTTAGGCTTGCCCTCAATGCCCGCTGTTTCTCCGGGGAAGGCGGCGGGGAGGTGGGGCGGGTGTGGAGGAGGAGGAGGACAGTCTCCTCCTTCGCGCCCTCGCTGGTCTGCAGGAGGCTGTTGTGGTTGATGCTGATGAAGAAAGAGCCTCTCGCTCCAAAAGCGAAGGAGCGTGTGAAACCAGTCGGTCCTGTTTTTGCGCATTCATGTACACCCCTGGATATGTTATTGTACATACATACATATACATACACACGCACGCACGCACGCACAGATCTCGGGTGCCCCCGGGGTTAGAAAGGGAAAGGAAAGCTACCCGCGCCTTCTAAAGGCTCCCGCCGCAGCTGGCAGGCTAAGCAAAAGGGGAGGGCAGGCAACGAAACTCTTGTTCAGTAATCTCCGGCTCTCTGTCACGTCCAGCTAGGGACGAAAGGAGCCCTCGAGCCCGAGGCGTTAAAGACCCTTCACCCTCCCTTCGCCCTCTTTCCCGCATCCGTGCGGTGCAGAAGGGCTACTCCTGCTGCTGCAAGGGGCTACGGCTGAATTTGTTCGGTTCAAACGAGACCATTGTTGTTTACAGCCTTGCGTTGTTTTTTTTTTCCAGCAGTCTTTTCATCTCCTCAAGTCAAGGCACAGCAGATAGGAACCAGACGAGGAGCTGGAAGGCCAAGCATTTAAAGGAGGTGCCTGATCTGCAGGATAAGAGTTTCCTCATGGGTATGGGAGGGAGAATACAGCCCGTTTGGCAATCAGATGCTCCTGGGTGACTCATTTTGCTTTTTTTTTGCCCTACTTGTGGTTTGTGGGATTTCTGGCCCAGTGTGGTCTTTGGAGTTAGTCAGTCTTGTACATTTCTAAAAGTAAATAAAATCAATTTATGACAGGATAGCTCTGTGCTTAATAGTAGATACATTATATGAATGATGGCTTGATATACCTACCTGTTTCAAAGTTTTATGCAAATAAGGAACTGAGAACTAGTTATCAATTTCAACATCAGGTCCAATTTAGCAAGACTTTCCAGGAGCTCTGCAACCCTAAATATAGCCGCCTTTTTTAAAAAAAGGCTGAGCTAATTACTTCTTAATTAACTGCCACTGATAATATGAGTGGTTAATGAATACATTCTGTAAAACCTGCTTTGCTCAGCTTTACCTTTTGATCAATCTATGGGAACTTCTTTGAAAAGATTATTATCTTATCTTTAGTTAGATGATTAACTTCAGGACTCAGGTTAAAACATCTATTTTGATCTGAAACAGGGGTGTCGAATTCGCGGCCCATGGGCCAGATGCATCATGTGCTGGCCCCGCCCAGTTTAGCAAAAGGGAAAAAAAGTCCCAATATGTCACATGACTCCACTGTGACGACGCAAGTTTGACACCCCTGATCTAAAACATCTCTGAAATATCAAGGAATTTCAGAAAGACCATTAGCATTCAATTCCAATTCTAAGGATTTACTAGGATGTTAAGAGAATATTCTGATCTATTCTATCTGTGAAATGTACAAATGTGAATCTTCTCACCTTTTTGTTCCTTTTTCTTTTCAAATTTAGATGTTTCCGGGCTCAACTGAATAAGCTGAATAAAGCACTGTAGGTGGTAAAATAGTGATTATGAATATCAAACCATTTATTACATTAACTTAAAAAGAAGCAAAATGTAACTGAATATTGTAATTTCAAACCCAGTTAGAAAGCTTTGTAGATAAGCAAATAAAACAAGGATACTATTTTGCATGATTTATTAAATCATGATACTATCAGATAATACACATATACCTCACATAATAGCACAAGTTAATCTGAGGCTTGTTTTGCAAAATAGAGCAACAAAATATTAATTAGAGGAAAGGAAAACAGTGACCTACTAAAAATGTTGTTTAAAGTGAAAACTTCGTTTGCAAGCATGCACACAAGCAAACAACAAAAGAATAAAGATTATAAATCTCAAAAGTTGAAATTTATACAAAAGTTGACTAGCTTGTTCATATCAAGAGTGCAAAGGGCTAAACATATCTATGTTTATACCAAAAGGGCAATTGTGTTATCTATTTTCAAATTAATTTAACAATTAAGTCTGAGAGCCAATTTAGTGTGGTGGTTTAAAGCACTGGGCTAGAAACTGGGAGACCATGGGTTCTAATCTTGCATTAGGCACACAAGCAGCTGGGTGGCCTTGGCCAAGTATTGCCTCCTTGGCCAGGAAGGAGGCAACACCCTTCTGAAATCTTGCCACCACATGAACTTGTCCAGGCAGTTGCAAGGAGTCAATAATGACTCAAGGGCACACACAAAAACTCAACTTAAAACCTGGTTGTTTAGAATTATTTTATTTCACATTTAGAGCTAGCTGATTCTGTTTTGTAAATGTAAATTGTATTTCTGAATTTACCATGTACTTTTATGAACATGCAAGTGTAACTGAAATGAATTGAACTGATTTTGTATGAGTCTGCGAACAAAAGCCTAAAATTGTTAAGAGTGCAAGAAGCAATTTAAAGATTTACAAACTCCAGAAATGTAATTATATCTGAAGTGTGAATTGTAAAGATGTATTGCTGAACCTAACCATACACTAAATATCACTTAATATTACCATCCCACGGCCCCAAAACAGTACCCCATAATAATCAGCTCCAAGGGGGGAAAATCTTTAATTTAGTCTAATGCACTCAGAGAGCAGCCACATTAGAAAGTTGCCTGCAGAGCAAATACTTCCAGATGTCTGAAGAGATCTTTCAAATATTTGCAGTGTATTTCTTGTAAAGAGCATGAATTTAGACTTACTGCTTGCCTATGAAACACAGACTAAAGAAACAGCTGATGAGCATTCAAAGCATTGAGCATTTAAAAAAGCAGCTACATGCTACAAAGCTTTTTAAACACGACCTTGGTGATAGCACCCAGATAAATTTATACATTTTCCAGGCAGACTGAGGAGCTGAAGCATAGGAGTTATGCCATATTAAAAAAAATTAGATGAGGAAATGGAAGCTAAATATTTTCAAGATGGTGACTCTGTGGATTGGTCCAAAAATTAATAAAGTACCTTGCAATAAGTTGCATTTCCCTGACAATGATTTATTAATTAGAGAAAATCATTGATTCAGATTAATAGAGTCTTGGCATTGAACCTGATACCTTGACAGGTTTGAAAACACATTTGAAATGTAATAGGTTTTCTGATGTTTTGAGCTTTGTGGTATCTGAAAAACACTTATAACTTTCCTTTTATTTGGACAAATTTGAGAAGGGGGCCTTGATGGTGTAATGGACTCTGGTGTTAATGGGTGGCATGCCAGTAGATTTTATTTATTTGGGCAAGTTCTATTGTGATGTTTATGTCATATTCTTCTGTTAGAAGGTGTTTAGGCAGATTCACTTGAAGAGCAAGAGAAAGAAATTTATTTAGTTATCCTTTTTGATCTGAAGCAATGCTCTCTTTTCCCTTTCCCCAAATCCATGCCATTTTATTTTTATCATTTCTTAATATCATGCCCTAACTTCCTCAGCTTTCATTCTTGTTAATCCCTCATTTTTTTCCCAGAAACTAAAGAGAAATTCCTCTATTATTTTATTACCTGTTTGCTTTGTCTTGCATCAAGTAAATCTTCACTATATTAAAGTCTCTGATATTTAGGTTATCAGCTGTTAGATTACCATATATAATGTAGATCAGTTGTTCTCAATCTTCTCTTCAACACAGACCCCCTTTAAATACCTTTTGTGATCATGTCTATGGACCACCAAGACTTAACTCAAGATTTAAATCATAACATTTCTTCAAGCCTTTGCAGACCCCCTGTGATGACATCGCAGCCCCCCAGGGGTCCGCAAATCAGAAGGTGAGAACCACAATGTAGATTATTTCTATATGTCAAAAAATCATGTACAAACACCACAAAATGTATCATAGTAAGAAACAGCTAACTTCTTTAATGATTTATACTAAGTGTGCCAGTCCCAAAAAACCCTAATGGCCAGCATGGACATGGACACCTTAATAGGCACTGGCATCTGCACAGGGAAAATGCCTTTATGTGGCATTCTTGCTTGTGTGGAAGCCATTGTGTATAAAGGCATTATTTATTACACATAATATTTATTATGTGTAATAAATTTATTAGTTGTGGATATTATGTGACTGGATGTTTTCCAAAATCTGATGTCATTTGAGAAATCTCTGTATGTTTAGGAATTATTGGGCAAATATTCATATATTAAATGTGAATGTTTGAGTGGGACTCATATTATTGATTGTGATGTGATTGTTGGATACTTAAGAATGTTTTCATATATGCAAGAATTCAACATACAAAGCAGGTTTTATAAAAACAAACCCTGTTAGACAAATAAGACAGATATTACAGTCATAGACCAAAATAAAAACTAAACAAAACACCATAGTAAGAGCCTATGATCTTAAGATTCATAGTTGAGTGGATATATACACACACACACACACACACACACACACACATACATGTGTGTGTGTATGTATGTATGTATGTATGTATGTATGTATGTGTGTATGTATGTGTATATATATATATATCCACTCAACTATGAGTCTTAAGATCATAGGCTCTTACTATGGTGTTTTGTTTAGTTTTTATTTTGGTCTATGACCGTAATATGTAAAAAAAGACCGTAATATCTACCGTAATATATACATAAAAAATAACAAAACACAGTAACATAAGGAAATAGAATTGTTTCATAAATAATGTAAGTAAAATAAACCAGAATGCATAGGAACTTAAAGAAGAGAGGGGAAAGCAACTGTTTCTTATACTGGTAATATAACAAAACATTGGCTGTAGTTTCTGTTGCACCTGTATCACAAGGTGTAGAAAGGAAGGAAGATGGCCTCGATAGAAATTTGCAGGAAATGTTATGGATGAAATGGTTTTTTAAGTCCAAAACAACAAAATTTGGAGGCAGCTCAGGCAGATGCCTAATTCACTGGATTATAAAAAGGAATATGTGCCTTGATTAAAATAGGAGGCTTGAATGGCTGAGGCATACATAAATCAGATGGATATTTTAGGTGCCACATGAATGGACAACTAAGCATTTAAAGGTTTTGATTTTTCTGATGGTATGATCAAACTTATTTACTAGTTCTGTGACTTTGGATATGTGGAAGAAAAAACCTAGGATTTTAGACTTGGAATAGATTATAAATAGGTTCTTGTTGTGGTAATGAAATAACAGAACACCCAAGGCTTTGTTAAGGTTGATAGGAATCAGAGACAAAAGTATTTTTCATTGTCAGCATCTAATAGTAAAATAATATACCACTGGAGCAGTTTAGGAGGATGGATATTATACAAGTACACAAGTGCAAACAACCATGTTCAGTATCTGTAATAAATCTGCCATAAAGTATCAGCTGTACTTTATGAAAAATGAAGCTTGCAATAAATAGAAAGTTAGTGTATTTTTTGCAATGAAATTGAACTTAGAAACTTTAGGATTGATTTACTGACATAAACAAATAAATAATATATACCCTAATATATTTCACCATCAAGTATAAAATATTTCCTGGTCTTGCATTCCTCTTGGCAATAATTAAATGAATCCATTTTATGTATTTAAGATGGAGAAATGTTGTGGCCAGATAGGCCCTTACTTTAGTAGCTGCATAGAGAGAAATTTCAGGAAGTATATCATGCATTAAAAATAGGGGTCCTGCCCATTTTGGCAACTTCATGCCCTAAGCTCAAATATAAACTTTTATGAAAAATTGAATGCTACCCCACATAGAAATTGAGGGAAGAAAGCTACTAAGCTCAAATATACCTGATCATTATTTTCTTAGTGGCGTCCTGTCTAATTTAATATCTGCAGATAAAGCTGTATAATAACAATTCCTGGAATACATCAGTTGGATTAAAAGTGGTGCTCCTTTATTCAGTCATTGACTGTAAAAAGCTCCACATGTAGCTAAGAGAATCTATAGACTCTTTTGAGCAACCACTGTAAGGAGAGCCTCCCTAATTTCTCTCAGCTACATGTATTATCTTGGTGCTATAAAAGCTGCAATGCCTCTGGTAAGGGAGGAATATTAAGGAAAATCTTTTTAGTTTTCTTTTTTTTCCCTTTTGGTAGATGCCATCTGCTAGATAAGATATAAAAGAGATGATAATTACCTCAGTTAATTAAAGACCCGAGGCCATATTTTCTACATGAAGGTAGTTAATCCAAATGCCCTGGCAAAATTCCAGTCAAAGTTATTACATACTATTGGCCTATGTTCCCTTTCAAGAACAATATGGAATGTATCTTCCCTTTTCTCTTTAGGCCATAATGAAGAAGATGCATTAAAGCTCAGAAAGTTGGTAGAGGCAATAAAGTTATTATCAAAGTTGGCATAACTTATTGCCAAGTGGGAAGAAGAGGAGGGAATCTTTGGGAGTGAATCTCAAGTATTTCTAAATGCCTGGCAAAAGACCAAGCCACATGACTGCACTAGCTAACTAGCTACAACTGCTGATGTTTATTTGGTATTAGGGTCTATAATTGCTTCAGAAAAGTGCTTTGAGGAACTTCGCTTGAGGGATGGTACTTAAGTGAAGAAAGAAGGACAGATGGAAACAAACATGGAAAAACAAGTGATATTTTCCAAAATATTTCTGAAATCAGAAGGCGGCATTGAATTGGTATGTTAAAAGATAAAAGATAGAGCATAACCGATTCATAGAAGATCAAATGAATATATTGAAATTCTGAACTAAAGAAATGTCAACATATTGTGAATAGGGAAGATCTCTCTATTTACAAGAATCTCTAGTACCAGAAAATGTTATTAGATTAATTTTCCAGCCATTACTAAATCAGAAGGCCACAGGAACTAATAGAATACCTACAAAAATATGGCTAGCAACAAAAAAGAATTAGTAAAAATTTTAACCAAATTATATCGTCAAATGGCCTTGTCTTCAAAAATAGGAAGAAAGTTTATACATCAATACCAAAGAAAGGACAGAGCACATACACTATCATAAAATATCCTTAATTTCATATGCCAGTACAATAATGCTTAATGCTAAACAGAAATTACATGGAAAGAAAGACACTAGACATTCAAGCTCGTTTTAGCAAGACTAAAGAACAAGAGAAATTGTTGATGCACCTGAATGATTGAGAATACTAAAGAAATCAATATGTACTTCACTGATTATAGAAAGGGCGTTGATTGTCAAGCTGCGGAATATGGATTACAAGCTCTTGTGTTCCTATATAAGTTTGTGTTTCTATATAGTTTTATTCCTCATTTTGCTTCGTAAAACAACTTTTTTGTTTTTTTTAAAAAAGGATTTTTATTTTTTAAGACAAACATACACATACAAAACATAAAAACATAAAACCATCTTCCATTTTATATACATACAGTGTGTCAGTTGGTTACAAATCTTTTGTGTAAAACAACTTTTTTGTATTGTAGCATTTACAGTGTGGACTTCTAAAATGTGAATGAATTTAAAATGTGGTGTTCTCAGAAAATTTACAGAAATAGATTATATATAATTAAAAAGGAAAGGATTTACATGAAAGAAAAGACTATCTATTACCAGGTTTTATGCTTGCAAAGCTCTTTGTCTTGATCACCCCAAGCTAGTCAATGGGGCCTTTCCTGTGGCAAGTAAAATTTGCCTTAAAGTGACCACACACAGACAGTTGATAAACTAAAGGACTCGGTTCTTCTTGTGTTGCAGGATGTGCCAAAAAATATGTAAGCAGGCATGCTAGTACACATTTAGTGGATTAGTCCTTCTCATCATGCACATGTACATGTGTATGCATATGCTCACACACACACACACACACAACTGAATTCAAGGGAGAGAGGAGAAAAATCGAGAAAAGGTTTGGATTTACGTCATAGATTCACAGGATTCAGCCAAGGAAGCCAAGCCTCTGGCTGAGTTCCAGACTTTTTTTTCCCCTTCTCTTAGAAGCATGATTTTATTCTTACCATGAGGCTGTGGCCTTATCTCTACATGAATAGAAAGCTGTATTGTGTCCTGTGTAATTCTGCCCAGCAGTTTGAAGCAGATGACATACCTTAAGAGAAAAATATTTCTGAAATTTATGAAATCCATGTATATTAAAAATAATTGAATTATATATTTGCCTTTCCTAGAGGACAAGGATGCGTCATATATAAAGAAAGTGGATGTGCTATCCAAATAGGATTGCTCACTTGCTCCTACTCCCTGAATGAAAATAAGAAAATAAATGCTTAATAAGTAGATATCTACTGCAATGAATTTGAGTATATGACCCTAATTTCTACCTAACAGATTATTCTCAAATAAATGGATTGAGTTATATGTCCAAAGTCTGTACATAGTTGGTGATGAAAACTGTCTTACCTTAATCCATTTAACCCTGACTTGTGCATTCCTGATTTATTTACTCTTTGACCACTATTGTGATCTTGGAGCTTTAGGATGCTATCTTGCTTTAGGATTTTCTTTTAGTTTTATGATGCTGGCTTCTGACTCCTTTTCAAACCAGGTTTGGATACTAATTTCATTTTTGATATATATAAAAACCTGGTCTGCATGAATATCAGAGTGCCTGAGAAAGTCCTGAGAAGTTATTCCTTCACAGAGTCCATACGAAATCTATGCAACATCCCACTGTTAATTCCTGGCCATGGAAAGAGTAACAAACTATGGTTTTTCCATCTAACAGAAATCTTCACCTCTCAGAGTGCCTCTGTAAAGCAAGATGCACTCTGTGACCATGTTATGGGAAGAAGCCACAAGAGGATAGTGAAAACTGTGACCCCAGCACTCGTCCATTCCAGGCAGAAGATAAAGACTCAGCCAAACCCACCCACCAGTTCCTCAGAAAAAAAATCCCAAGCTGTCTTTGGAAACCCACTGGGTCCATCAATTGCCTGAAGCAGGCTGACCATGTTTCCCTACATGAGCCATGTTTCCCTATAAGGAGGGATAACACCAGTGAGTCAAAGAGCAACAAAGGAATTAGCTGATATACTTGGGTCTATTTACATTCCATCATTTGAATTCAAGGCATTTCTAATCACTGGTTTTACCTTCAACCCTCAGAACCATTATTTCATCCTACCTCGACTGTCCTCATCATTGCTGTCCTGGCAATGCTGAATCCTGCCCGTGTGCTGACCAATGTTCCTACCAATGGACCCCTCAAAAGGGCATCCAACCAGCTTCCTGCCCCCCAGGCTTTGTCTTTTTTCCCCCTCACTCAGAGGGGGAAAATCTTGACTACTCAAGGTAAAAAGAATAGTAAAAGAGAGGTGAGGCAACATAGTTCCTTTGTTTCAGCAGGGAGAAATAAGAGGATAGGAGCCAAACAGTGGGGGACGAAGCAAAAGTTATCATGAAGAGGAATAGCCCATCTCCCAACTTCAGTATTAATGCTGCAAAATATATTTTCAGTCCTCCATCTGAGTTTCAGCTGAACCAGAAATCAATGTGCTCAGCGAAGAAAAAACTCCTTTGGCATTTTAAGAACAAGTGTAGAGAGGTTCTCAATTACAAATTCACTTAACCACATTTTGTCATAATGTACATCCCTACTGTAACATAGAAAATACTACAGAATGTTTTTTTTAAAAAATGGGACTATAAACACACAACAGGGGCCCAGAGGGTTGTTCCAGCAACATAGAAATAACCACTGCCCATATACAGTACTTAAATTCCTTAATCAGAAATAGTTTTCTGCACATTCTGAGCTTAACTTTCTCTGGACTAAATCTATGACTTGTCTCTTTCCTAAAGTTTTTACAGTCAATTTTTGAAGGAAAATCCTTCAAGTATTTGCATAGATATAAAAACAGTTATTCTACCCTTCTATATATTAAATTATTATGAAGATGGGAGTTTCATAGTGCTTTTTCATGTAAAAAACAATAGCACTGTATCTCAGCAGTATTAGTAATCTTTTTCATTCATTTCAGTTTCGCTTTTTCATTTTTATGAAATTCCCAACTGCAAAAATAAGAAAGTAATGTACCATATTAGCATGAAATAATTTATTACTTTTCCAGGTGTGCATTCTCCTTTGTCAAAGGAAATCAAGAGCAATGGCAAATTGCCAGAATTGAACTTGCCTATCCAGTGAGAATATCTTAAAAGGAAGGCCTTTTAAGACTCCCCCACCAAGTGAAGAGGTCATGGGCAATGTAAAAGGCTTCCTCTGTAGAGACCCCACACTTTGGAACTTCTTAACCCCACCCATATATAAATCTTCCTCCTTCGTGCTTTTGAGATCTTTAAAGGCAATTTTATTTCACCAAGTTTCAACCCTAGCTGTTTTATCGGAGTCCATCTTGGGAAAGACGTGACTTTTTTTAATGGATGATTTATCACTACTGTTGTTCTTATACCTTTTACTTATTTTATTGTTACATTTATAATTTTTAAATAATTTCTGAGTTGGGTAGGCTATTCAATATGTAAATAAATACATTTCTTAATGAATTTGAGAAAGTTAGGTTGATGTTGAACCAAGGTGCCATTGAACCATATTAGTATTTATATGACTCTCTAAGATCAAGTCAGAGAAAAACTTCGATGCTATCTGTGAGCCTTTTAATTGGAGTACCAAGATTTGAATCTGAGTCTTCTGCATATAAAATTTCCCTTTCCTAGTGAACAAATGGTCTTTCTAACAGGCAAATTGACATGTAACAAAAATCACTAAAACTAGAAGAACAATAGACCATATTCAAGGGGTTGAGTACCATAGTTTGGCTTTCCAATTTTTCAATTAGCAGCAAAATGCTGAAATTATTGGAGGGTGGGCTTTTTTTAAGCTTTGTGTTTTGAAGACAGAAATTGAATCTGTGAAGCAAACCATTTCCATTTCTACCTTTAATGTCATATGAAACAACCCCAAATCTATCATCAGCATTAACAACCCAACTTGAATTCATGACATTTTTTCTTTTGCTAGATGATAGCGTTTTTGTGGGAATGGAAGAGGTTTGCCTCATTCTTTCATACATAGCCTTAATTTTATGGCAGCAGTTTAAAAAAAGTGGCACCAAAACCCAACTATTTTAACTCAAGATTTTGGTGGCACAAACATTATTTGCTCAGGAGACCAAATGACACATTGAGACTGCCTGGATCCATGGCAGGACTGAGAAATAGGATAATTTAAAAAATAGTTAAATTTAAAGCAAAGTCAATCATATATCTAAAGTTTCAAGATTATCCAAAACTGTTACATTAAAATGTATCATTTCCAAAGACACAGGGTGACTTGTATAAGAATCTGAAATTAACAAGCATTGCACATGAGCCTTCAATGACATTCTAAAACAGGGGTGTCAAACTCATATTGTCACGGCAGTGTCACATGATGTATTGGAACTTTTCTCCTTCACTGAATCAGGTGTGGGCATGGCAAGCGCATGACGCATCTGGCCCATGGGCCAGGTGTTTGATAGCCCTGTTCTAGAAGATCTTTTTATCATCACTTATCATCACCTCTCATCACTCCTTATCACCCATCCCCTCCCACTTGTGACTGTATGACTGTAACTTTGTCGCTTGTATCCTTACGATTTATATTGACTGTTTCCCAGTATGATGATTGCTTATTGTACCCTATGACTATCATTAAGTGTTGTACCTTATGATTCTTGACTTTTGACAAATGTATCTTTTCTTTTACGTATACTGAGAGCATTTGCACTGACAAATTCCTGTGTGTCCAATCACATTTGGCCAATAAAGAATTCTATTCTATTCTATTCTATTCTATTCTATTCTATTCTATTCTATTCTATTCTATTCTATTCTATTCTATTCTATTCTATTCAATTATAAAATAATTTGATCCATATGATGCTATTGTGTGGATATGGCCACAATTCTACTTCCTTTTGATTAGCTCTTCTGCTATATTACAAATATGTTTAGAAATTCTATAAAGAGGTCAAGAAATCTACCTTTGGAAGTTGTCAAATTCTATCAAAGAACGCATATGTTATTTTTAAGAGTTATTTCCTTGGTCATTTTTATTTGCTGCTTCTCCTGCCATGTAATTAATATTTTTATCAATTGCAACTTTATGATGGTAGCTAAATAAGATAGCTTTAATCAAACTCACCAGACTGTGAGTTGGTGCAACTGGATTCTGATCCTGGAAATCATAGATATAACCCATATATTCTTCTCTTATGCATTTACCCCAATGACCAGTACTCTGAAAGTGGCATCAAAAGGTTCAATCTCAAACTAAGAAACATTTATATTGACTGTTTCCTAGTATGATTTGATTGCTTATTGTATCCTATGACTATTAAGTGTTGTATCTTATGATTCTTGACTCTTGACGAATGTATCTTTTGTTTTATGTACACTGAGAGCATTTGCACCAAGACAAATTCCTTGTGTGTCCAATCCCACTTGGCCAATAAAGAATTCTATTCTATCTAGTTGTGAGTGAAGTGTTTTGTGACTGATTTATTAGGAAACACACAACTGTCTATTAGGGTGTGGTTAAAGGCAAGACTGACTCCATCTCCAGGTTGATAGATGTACATGTATGACCAACTAAACAAGCTGCAGAATTCTGAGTGCTGAAGTCCCAGCTAAATAATTGTGCTGCACAATTCTGAAAGTTTTGAAAGAAACCCTAACCCTAATCCTGCACATGCAGGGAAGGTGATATAGATGGGTCAACATGGCTTAACTATATCAAAAAGACTGTATGTAAAGAAAATATTTTAGGACATCAAACATAAAATGTATATAAAATGTATATAAAACCTCCTTACTGGAAGAAGACTCTGATCTAACAGAAAGGGGAACTTGTTTGTAGAAATCCATAACAAATAAAGTCCAGTAATAAAAGAAACAAAAAAAAATCACATTTGTACAATGGTGTACTGCTTTGATTTTATGTCATTTTTGGAATTTTGAATTCACTAGGTCTGCCCAGTATCTTGTGGTAAATAAGCTGTATATAGCATAATCCTATAGAAAATAACATAGGTTTTCCATTCCTGGTACCCATCCAATGTTTTATGCCAAATCAAAAGTTTATTATGTTTACAAGGCCATCAAACATTATTTATGTATACATTGTAATTTCCAAGCAAAGTGTGTACCATTCAAAATTTAAGACAAAAGTATTGACATGACAGTGGCAGAAAAACAAATATATATTTTTAATTGCTCCACATCTATCTTGCTTTCCAACAAAATAGTTCAATAGTTGTGTCTATGATAGACTATATTTTAAAAAGAAAAATATAGAGGAACAATTCAGACTAAGAAACTTTCAGAATCAGGAATTTCCTGGATCATAATCACAGTTTTTCATCACAACTTTCTTCTATAAAAATACTTTATCCATTCTTCAAGGCACTGTGATGTTGCAAGTCGTAATTCTAAACATGCATTTCAGAAGTAAATTATTTTATGGTAAGCAAGTTTGGAATTGAAGCTAAAATCCATAAATAAAATCCAAATGCTTAAATTTTAACTGAAATGCATAACAAGACTTAGAACTGGAAATAATACAATAAATGGTACCATTATTCATATTTAAGTTTGCAAAAGATCCTGAACAGTATTTATTAACAAAGTTACATTTCTTGTGCTATACATTTCATGCAACACAGGAAAAATCATTTGATAAACTTTTAAAATCAATTCAGCATCACATTATAGTTACAAATTTAAGTGGTGAAACATGAAAGGCACTGAATAACAATTTTAAGACTACGGTTGAGAAATTTTAAGGAGGTTGTTAAAATTTTTGAAACTGGGAACTTTACACATCCTTCATGGGATGGACTTGAATCCATTCATGCAAGTCTGCAACATCTTTGATCTCAAACATAGCAGCAATATTATTGTGGGTAAGAATATTAAACATGTACTTAATCAGTCTAGTTTAAGTATACAGGGAAATGCATTGATCCTTCTTCTTTTCACCTTCCCTAGAGCCAAAGCTAGCACTTGAATAGAATTCAAGAGTTCTGGCTATGTTTACAACCAACATAGACTCCATAGACCTTGTTCCATAGACCTTGTGGATATACTTTCTTTTATCATGATCTCAATACTATATTTATGGCAAGCAGTGTCTTAACCTTCAGTATAACTGAAATCTTGCAATAGTTGAAAAGAAAGAGGTGAAATAATTTATTACAAGAATTATTGAATAAACATAATACTTCCTTGAATATATCAAGTGTTGTAATTCATGAAACTTGTCTTTTTCCAAGCTTATGTGCATGTGTGTGTGAAAGAAAGTAAAATTACTGCTGGGATTAATTCATTATCTTAAATTACCCAGATATTATAATTCTGTAATTTTATCATCATTGAATTTCTAAAACTTTGTTTTTAAAAATATTTAGGTATTTCTTAAATTCTGAACTGCCAATAATCATAATTCTTATAAAGACCAAATACCTTAATTAAAAAGCATCTATGAATGAAATCCTTCTTTTTTACTTAAACTAAAGCAACTCTCACTGAGAGATCCATGACAGAAACTGCCTTCAAGTTGTTATCAGCTTATAATGGGTAAAGGGTATAATGGGTAAAGGGACTACTTTATTTATGTCCAGGAACTTCTGGCTGCCCAGTGAATTGTTTTACCTTTTTCCTTTGAAGAGCAGACCTCCCACTACATCACACTGCTTTGCCCTATTGCATTCATGGAATTTTATGGAGAAATTAGATATTATCTTCTACTTGTAAACCTCCATGTTTTTTCCTCAGTTTCTCTTTTTTTTCTTCTGAGCATAGAAATTTTATTAAGGAAAGATGGAACAGTCACACAATATCTTTTGATTAGTACCATTAGAAACATCTATGTGGAAGCACAGTTTCAAAAAGAATTCTGCTTTTCAAAATCACATATCCAAAGCTCCTTTGTGCAAATCTTTGGATCCTGTGCTTTCAAGCTGGCAAATGAGGAATCAGAAAATTGAAAAGTGCTCGGTGCTTACACTGGGTCCTATTTCATTAGGATCCAAAGAAGGCACACAATGAATAATCCTGCATCATAGATATGTTAAACTGAAGACACCATCCCAGTAATTTTTAAGAGGTGAGATTTACAGTCTGGTCAAACAAGTTTTTCAGCTTTTGAAATAATACAAAAGCCTATTTATCAAGAATGAAAGTTATGTGTCTTTACACCATAAATGGTAATTCTCTTTTAAAACAGTTTCAGCTCTCTGGGGGGGAAAAGAATCATGTTTAAAACAGACACCACAGAGAATCTCATAAGTAGTCAGAATCTAGCTTCTCTTGCATAGCAACTCTTCAGACATACACTGTCAGAAATGTTAAATCACTAAGGATGGGAAAAAATAATACTATCGCAAACCTACAATATTTATCTCCTATTGTTGAGCTTTCTTCTGCTATTTAACCATTCTTCTTTCCCCCTCTAGATCTGCTTCTTGATAGATCATCTACAACATGAAGCGTAACACTACTAAAAGAGAAAAAACCCAATCAGATAATTTCATACAAATAAAAGATTTGCATAAAAGTTGCATGTTAACCAAAGTAAGAATAGGTGAGAGAATCCTAAATGTTTCATGATAAAGACTTGTGGTTGCTATCTTCTGCATCTGGTGCTTTAAAAAAACAGTAATATTAAATGAAAATGTGAATGTTTATACTCCTTCACAGCATTTTGTGCATTTTTTAAAAGAGGAATGTTAATTTGAAATACAAAAACTTGTAGTTTCTGTAAGAGTCTCTTAGCTGTACGAAAACAATAATCTCATTGTATGTTGACATTCAGTGGAGCTTCAATTCTAAATTAAGATTCTAATAAAGAGTGCCACCTACATATTTGTTGTCCTTTTGATTCTTTCATCTCAGTCCAGTGGTTCAGCTCCTCTTCACCAGAGCTGTTCAAACCTAAAGAAATCCAGCCTATCATTTCCTTTCGCTTCATGCTGCGTTTGTTATACACAGATAATATAAGTGTAACATCGGAAAGCTGAAAGAGTGCCACTTGAAAAATAAAGGTCTCCTTGTACACTGGATTTGGCTGCCCTCTTCGGATGGATGTCTTGCATTTGGACATCTCTTGACCCATGGAATTCAGCAAGGTCAGCTTAACAAATGTATCTACAAAATAGACAATTTGATAGATGAGTTGTATTGGACAAAACATTTCCCTTACCAAAATATACCAGACTATCTTTAAGATTATGGTGTATACCATATTGGATTTGAACAATTGACTAAACTTGATAATGTGACAGAGAAAAATATTTCATTCCGACTTTTACTTAATTGTACCTATTCTCTCATTATAAATTGATTTAGAGGTATACCTCATAATCCTACTATTATCCCTTGCTCATTTGCACCAAGCAGATACATATAGCATTAACACTTAGCAAGCTACAACTGGCACAGCACTGTAAAGCATATCAGAGTTTTTAGATCATATGAATAGGTGTATAATGACATGAAAAAATAAATTACAGGTAAAAGAATGGGATTGGAGTGCAGTGATAACATCACAGCGTTCATGATGAAATGTTTGGTTAAAAATCTCTCTGCATGGATGTGGTTTCTTGTCAAGATTTTTTATTGGACTTTGTACAATTAAAGTGCCAAATATTAAATTATCCACATAAAAGTTTATATTTACTCATGTGAATAAAGCCATGCATGATTTTTGCATGCAGATATGTGGTGCAATAAATAATTAGTACATAATTCTTTTGTACTAATTTTAATGAATAGCATGTCATACCATACTATTCAAGTACAAAATCTTTGCAGTGCTTTTGTAGAGGAAGCAGCATAAAATAGATTTAATAAATATAATAGGTAAAATATTCAGAGTACAATAAAAAATCCTAGATGCACAGAGGACACATTCCATACCCGTAGAGGAAAAGGAAGAAACCCCCCTCTGTCTGAAGCTCCATATGCGCCCTGGAGCTACTAGACCATGAATATGAATTCAGTGAAATAGCATTGATATTCAAAATTTTCATTGTTACTGTTGTGTGGAAACACTTTGCCTGACAAAATACAGTCATAATTATTGAATTGTTGTACGTACATCGATATTTGTTTTTATTTAAAAACAGAAAGATTTTCTGTCTTTTATTTTGGTGTATGCATGAATTTGAATTAAAAAGAAAAAGAAATTTGGATTGTTTAAAAAAAAGAAAAGAAAAGCAATAATGAAATTGAATGCCCAGATATTTATTCACATGTTTATTTTATAAATCTTTGAAATAACCACCATCCATAGTCAGAGATCAGCTCTGTCTCCATTATAACAGTGAAATAATTACTGTACATCATCAGAAACCAACATGGTAGAAAGTGGTGGAGAGCTTTGAAGCTGGCAGATTTCTTTTGCATGAAAAAGACAACATCTAATTAGTCTCCACAGGAACTCACCTCGTATTATATAAACCTGTCCACCTATCAAGTGTTTTAGACAACAGAACAGTCCATCTGACAACGGGGGTGGGGTGGAAAGCAGTAAAAGAAATAATGACCAGATGTCAATAGTTGGGTGACACAGGATCAAAGGTTAAAGTTTAAGAGGAAACACTATTCACCAGAGTGAAAGAAAACAGCACCTTAACAAATCAATTTTAGAGAAAAGAATTGAGCAAAAGAATGGATAATGAATGAATTTTGTTATGTTCACTGTGTAATCTTTAACAAAAAAAATTACACTGTTCCAAATAATGTAGTATCTTAATAATAATTTCTGTTGGGTTTAAAACACAAGTGCATGGAGATTCATGCAAAAAGTCAGGCTAAAACTAGAAATCAAATATGTTTTTTAGCAGACCTTCCTCTTTTTCATGCAAACTCCAGCTTTCTAAGTAAGGATTAATTAAACAAACTCAGCTTAGAGAAGGTTAATAGAATTACAATAAAATAAATGATTGCTGAATGGCATTCTGTGTGTACTGTAAACAAAATAATGAAATCTGGTTAAATTATTTTAGCTGGCTATTTTACTCATTTAATGCTACTCTGCTGCATCTTTCATCTGAGAAAATGATTTAGGTTAAAATGCAAGTTTATTAAATCAAAGTTTTTTTTAAAAAAAAATTCAAAGCTACATGGCTTCTTCAGTTCACAAAGAAAGCTTCCCATAAGTTCAAATTTCCAATTCAAATTGTAACATTGGAATAGTGCTAAATAAACAATGATAATAAATAAACAGGCAAAATGCCCTATGTGCACAAGATTCCCAAATCCATAGTGTGAGGCCACATGAAATGGAAAATAAATTTTAAAAAGCATTTTTTTTCTTAGAACTATCAAGAATATCAAAATAGATTTTTATTGGTTTAGCAACAAAGGTAATTTTCTACTTTCATCTACAAATGGTGTGGATATTCCCCAGCAATCTCTTTTCTAAACCATGACAATTGCTTTCATCTTGTCTTCAACCCACACATGTGATAGCTTAAAGTCATCCTTTGCTGGTTTTGGCATTAAACTAGTATTTAAAGCAGCCAACAGACAATTTTAGTAGAGTCATAGTTTGATATACTTTACTAATCATTTTGCCAATTGTGCTGTCTGATGACTTCCAGAAGTTCTGTTAGCTGAGGAACTATTGGCCACTTAAGATGGGTACATGTACACTTTTGAGGGCATTGTACTCCAGGGCCATACAGCTTTGAGTTGCAATGAGTTCTGTGGTGTTTTTTTAATGCCACTATGTTTTCCCTTTGTACATGCTCTACACATCTCTCTGACTCAAAGAACTTGGATTGGCCTGAATAATAGTTGACCAGGGATACCTGTATGATGACGCATACAAAGAGATAATTAATTTTCAGACACTTCTGATACAATTCCTCTCTCACTAAGCCTGTCTATTGCTGTTTAGACTGCATTTAAACACATTTTTTCCGTATTTCCAGAAAAGCAATAAATCTGAGAAATATATGACCAAAGGTGATTATGAAGTTGTGAAGTGCATGTATGTGTACACAAACACTCTGAGCTGATTCAAATGTGGAACAGAGGCTAATGGCATAGGCAATGAGATTGCAGACCAGTTTAAATTTTTTGCTGGCTCAAGGAGAGGAGAACACTTTAAGTGAGCCATGCAAATAACCTTATACATTGATTTGGTGTAATGAAGAACTGTGAAATTTAAGATCTTTTTACACACCACCCCAGTAATTGGTAAATAGGTAGTCAGCCAGACAGGCATCTCACCAATTAAGTAACTGTATATGTAGACTGATCGATTAGCTTTTATTCTGTTCTTGTTTTGATCATGGCTGGGAAATGAGATATTTGGACTTCCTTCTTTATTAATTCTGGTTGAGATGAAAATTGGGATTCTCCATATCTAATGCTAAATGTAATAATATTGCTAATGATATAATTTAAACAATATCTAGAGTGATCAAAAAGCAGAAATGATTAACAAATAACTAAAAATGTTATTTTTAGGACAACATAAGCATAACATCAGAAAGCTGAAAGAATAGCAATAGCAATGAGAGTTATATACTGCTTTATAGCCCTCTCTAAGTGGTTGACAGACTCAGCATATTGCGCCCAACAATTTGGGTCCTCATTTTATCCACCTTGGAAGGATGGAAGGCCTTGAACCTAGTGAAATTTGAACTCCCATATTGCAGGCAGCTGGCAGTCAGCAGAAATAGCCTGCAGTACTGCACTTTAACCACTGTGCCACCGTGGCTCACTTTTATACATGATTTAGCTGCTTTTCATACCAACCTGTGTGAGCATTATAGCAACCTTAAAGTACAACCATATGTTTCTTTTAATAAATAGAAGCTCGATGTCATGTTCATATTTCATGCATATTTATTAGTATAATTTTATTGGTATCATAGATTAAAAATAAATTATTTAAATATTTTCTGTCAAAATGGATAAGCAATAGATAATAGGTCCCAATATTATAAGGGCACATTTCTGCCCTTATAATATTTTGGAAACAGCATCATTTCAACTGCTCCCTTTGGTCTCATTGTGTTATTGAGAAGTCACCTGAAACATGCCTATATGCAGGCATGATAAAAACTGTGATGTACCTTTTCTGTGTCTGCCCTCTGAGACTGAACAGTCTTCCCTTTGAGATTCTGAGTGCCTCCCAACCTATTAGTCTTCCAGAAGGCTATGAAGACCTGGATCTTCAACCAGGCTTTTGACTAGGGGTAGACGGAAGCCCATCACAACTAAGACTATGAAGAGTCTATGTGATGCAGCACCACAACTAGATTAATTGTGTATATTATGGGATTTGGTTAGTTTTATTTATATTATTTTATTTAATATTATTGTGAGCACCTAGGATTCTATTATATAAGATAGGAAGTCATATAAGTTTCCTAAATAAATAAATAAATAAATAAATATTGGTCTTGTTTAATTCTACTTTTTCAAATGGACTTCTGCAGACATAGCCAGACTGTTTTGTAGTTTTATAGACTTTTGTAGGAACTGGATTTGGATCCAGATGTCAGATGTAATTCTGATTCCTTTTTGCAGAATCTGGTCATTAGAAGTTTACAAAAAGTTAAATCAATTATGCCAATTGTAAATATACATACTTCTATTTAGCTGTGGTCATCTTACTACATTATTTAATTTTATCCTTGAAAAATATACACCGCACAAATATACATGACCATTTATGCATATTTACTTGGAATGAAGAATAAATACTACTTTTAATCACCACAGAGAATATCAGATGCATATTACCACTTGCTGATATCAAATTCTCCTAGATTTATAACAACTTATTTTACTATTATTAACCACAGAGATAGCAACACATTTACATAAACATTTAATCAGCACACAACTTTTACAATACATTATAATTTTCTATAATGGCTTTGTTATGTGAGACATTAATAGTTTAGTACTTAATCATTAAGATAAAGGCAATTTATTAGCCAGTCAATCATAAAAATTTAAAAGGATCTTGTTGAATCACAACCAATATTTAGAATTTTAGATTACTGCCATTTCCCTAATGAAAACATGAAACAGATTAGCTGATGATTATACTACTTCAGTTTGACTGGGTAAGGCTAAATGATAGGACTGAAGTCCCTACCAGTGAAATCCCCCCAAGTGCAGGAGTATTAAGATGAAATAATATATATATTCTACTCACTGGGTGGTCTGTTTGCTGCCAAGTTTTTGAAGTGGCTGCCTTTTATCACTTCTGCTGCTAGTCTTCCAGTTGTGGCATTATAAAGCAATCCGATGAGGATTTCGGGAGCTGAGCCATGTGCCAAAGATTGACAAGAGGAAATACTTTCACTGCAGGATGCCTCTGACATGCTCATTTGGGACTCACAGCCCTAGAAGCAAAAGCACCGTTTTCAATCATTTTAAGTCATCACAATAGTGAGGAATCTGCTCCTAGTATTAATTTCCAGAATTTTTCATTCCTAATGGTGCATAACATAATGGAAATACATAAATAAATGAATGAATAGGGGGAAGCTATAAGCCATATTTATAGCATTAAATGCAAACTAAATCTCCACTACCTGTCACACCTTATATGCCAAAGAAAGGCATATCACAAAGACTTACAGAATTATTAGCAAATTAGCTTAACACTGCTCTTTGAGTAGAAATGAGTTGATCTGCTTGTTTGTTTGTTTACTGGGTTATAATCATACATATATAACAGCATCATGACCATAGGATGTCTGCTAATTTGTACACATATAACAGCATATGAAATTAAATCATATAGTTTGTTAGGCATTTCTTTTTCACAAACTTGTTACTATGCTGCTGAGTTGCTGCTGCAGTCACATGATCTTCATTTTCAATGTCTGTGACAGTTTCCCAATTAGTTTTCCAATCCTTGCTTCCCTATTAGGAAGGGAAGGGGGAACAGGTGTGGGGGAGGGAAGTGAAGGAGAGGGGAGGAAGGTAGAAAGGGACAGACAGGGAGAAAGGAACCCCCATGTCACACTCCAAGCACTTTTCCTGATCCATGTGGCACCTCTTGCACACATCCATGCACCTTTCCTGTGTGGCACATCTCTCACATCTCTGTGGCCCTCTTGCACCCTTCTCAACCTGCATTGCACGCATATGCCCTGCTCAATCCTCACACATATTCTTCTTGTACAGCATCTCTCACACACAGACCTGCATATCCTTTGCTCCCTCCCTCCTTACTTACCTGCCTGCTGGCCTTGGACCTTCCTGCTGACTTCCCCACTGGTTTTCTCCTTAAAAATTTCTCACAAGCAAAGTAAAATAGGGAAGCTGGAAGGAATTCTAGGGAAGGAGGGAAGAAAAATAATGACAGAATAGAAGGAAGGAAGGAAGGAAGGAAGGAAGGAAGGAAGGAAGGAAGGAAGGAAGGAAGGAAGGAAGGAAGGAAGGAAGGAAGGAAGGAAGGAAGGAAGGAAGCAAGGAGAGGACAGGAGAAAGGGAGCGAAGAAGAGGGGTACCATGAGGAAGGAAGGAATGGAGAGAAGTTAAAAATGAGGTAAGGATAGAAAGGAAGGAGGGAAGGAGGAACATTTTTGAAGCTCCCTGCCAACTTCCCATAAGGAAAGCCAATGGGGAAGCCGACAGGAATTTGGAAGTTGCTCCCACTTCCACTGCCTTTTTTCCCTGCCTGCAGCCATTGTGTTTCTCTGTTTAGGCAAAGAAATGGCTTTGAAAAATATCCTAATGGGACACAAGTTACCTAACCCAATTTATAACCCTGGGGTTTCCCGATAGTCTCCAAAGCAAGTTCTAACCACACTCAACACCATTTTCCTATCCTGTCCTCCCCACCCTTCCCCCAAGATCAGTCATGTTTGCCAATGTGACCATGGCTCTTGTTAAATATATAAAAGAAATCAGAAGACCATTAATAGGATGTCCCTCTGTACAGTTCCCTTATATTGATATCTGCCTGCCTTCTTGAAGTTCTGTTCCAGCTGATCTTAGCAGTGTATTTGACTCAACAGTAAAGAGCCTTAAGGACATACTATCTGTCTTTCTCAGGCTTCCAACCAAAAGATTAAAGTGCACATGGCATAGGTATAGCCATCTCGTTAGATAGTCCAGATGTATTCTTTTCTTATTATGTTTACAAAATGATTGTAGGATTGATTTGAGATGATAATATGAACTGTCACAAAACAATTTAAGTAAAATATGATTATTCGTAAAACATGAATGAATAAAACTATAGTCAAATGATTGATTAACAATGATATTAATGTATTTAGTACTTGATTGAAAATATGAGAATATATACAATGTAATTGTAATTGAAGACTGAAATGGAAGCACAAAACAATTTGTAAACCAACCAGCACACTGTATGTATATATATATGGAAGATGGCTTAATGTTTTTATGTTTTGTTTGTCTATGTTTGTCTTAAAAACCAATAAAAATTATATATTAAAAAAAAAGATATTCCCTTGACTATCAGGAAACAATGAAATTCTTATATACAAACCTCCCCCCTCCCCATACAAGACTACTTAAGGTAAAATCAAATAAAAAAACACAATACTTTAACTGAGTATAACCAGGACGCTGAAACATTTCAATATTATTATGTACAGACTTAATTTATTATTCCAGTCTCTATAAAGCTATATCAAATTTTCTTTCTGAAATCATATGTGATATCGAAAATACATAGATAGAGAAATGATTCTACAGACAAAAGCCTCACACGATTCATAGCTTGGTTTTATTCCCAAATTTAAACTATTAATGTATGTTGAAAATGAAATGACAAGCAGACTTGATATACTGCAGTAAATCAGTGTTCCAACTTCCTTAATAAACATTTGACGAGGTAACAATAGGACCCTTGTGCTACTTTCCTCATTTGATACTTGATCTACGATATCTTTATAAGATTTCCAATAAAACTTACACAGTATGTCGTAGTGAGATAAACATTAAGAAGATAAATTATTTAATCTCTCTGCAATGTGATGTGACAAGGCAGTGAAATTACTGATTAACTATTTTTTATATATTGGTGCCTGACAGACAGATATCTATCTATCATATGTTGCAATTTTCACTTCTAATTCACAGACAACTGTCCGTCAATGCCTGCCCTCCCATGAGACACATTTTGGATCTCAAACAGGAGACTAGAAAGAGTAGGGCCCAAACCATCCATTAAAGTGAACGCACTCACAACTATCTGTATAGCACCATCTAAACCTACCTGCTGTATAGTGTCCTCAGAGGCAGAAGAGCCTAATATATCAACTAGGAGGAAGGTTTTCATACAAAAGGAAATAGGTAGATCTCTAAATCAGTGTTTCTCATCCTTGGCTACTTTAAGATATTTAAGCATATTGACTAGGGAATTCTGGGATTTGAAATCCACACACAAGTTGCCAAGTCTGAGAAACACTGATCTAAATAGCTCACATGCTCTCTTTGTATATAAAATGCTGAAGTTGGAAAATAGCCAGCATGTCTCTCTAGAATGGACAGTGAGGAAGAAATCAGGTCTACTTTTCAAAATACCTAACATAAGTCTTGTTTAGAGGAACCTTTCCTCAGAAGGAAATACTGTGGGCAAGAAGGCTGGCATTCTCAACCTGTGGCCTGCAGAACCCTGGGAGGCTGCAATGTCATCAGAGGGTCTACCAAGGCTTGAAGAAATGTTATGATTTAAATCTTAAGTCTTCATAGTCCATGGCCACAAAAGGTATTTAAAGGGTGGAAATGATTGAGAACCACCACTGTAGCAGCACAAATGGTCTGACAATGCTTAATTTTAAGGAAGAGTCCTTACATACAGAGTACTGAGGGATGGGATTATATGCAATGTGACCAAGGAAGGAGGAAGTATATGTTTCAGGGGGCAGAGTTTCATGTTCTGGCATTGGAGCTGCCTATTGTTTAAACTTTAAAGGAACACAAACTAGACCTTTTTCTAGGCACTATCTACTGAAATCCAAGATTTTAGCTGGTCTCAACGCACAGCTAGATTATAGACTCTGAATATTCATATAGAAGTGGTGGATATCTTAATTATTGTAATGCAACCTATGAAACAGAGTTCAGATCAGTTCATCTAGGGACTGGAGGTAGCTCTGCGTTCCCAAACTAGAAGCATAGTGGAGGTACTAGAAATCCATTGTCCATTAATCCTTGACAGAGTCCTTGATACAGCCAGTTTGGTGTAGTGATTAATGCGTCAGGCTAGAATGTGGAGTTAGTCCTGCCTTAGGCACAAGATTTATTTATTTATTTGATTTGATTTGATTTGTCAATTGCTTACAAGATAATAGGTATAAGAATAAACATAGTTATGAATACATGAAATGGATACATATAAGAATAATAAAAGAAACAATAGGACAGGGACAGTAGGCACGTTGGTGCGCTTATGCACGTTTCCTACAGACCTCTTACAAAAGGGGCGAGGTCAATAGTAGACAGTCTAAGGTTAAAATTTTTGGGGTTTGGGGAAGAAACCACATAGTCAGGTAGAGTGTTCCAAACATCAGCTAGGTAACCTTGGGCCAATCACTTTCTTTCAGTCCTAGGAAGCAGGTAATGGTAAGTCATTTCTGAAAAAAAGAGCTTGCCAAGAAAACTGCAGGAACTAATTCAGGCAGTTACCAGGAGTCAAAAACTGACAAGCTAACTCAAAGGCGTGCACACACACACACACACAACACACAAACAGGAGCAGAGTCACTCTATCTGAACATATCAGGAGACAAGCAGTCCACAGATGATCAAGTTCTAAGCCAGGAAGAGCTCTATAGGTGACATCCAACACTTTCTTTTTCTTTAAAAGACTATATTTCTTATTCTCTGGAACAGGAAAATGAAATACATATTTTAAGATCATGGAATGGCTCTCTGGCTGCATGTTGATGACTTGGGGAAGCTTAGATCAACCAACAGCATCTTCATCAACTCCACTAAGCAATCTTCTTAATTTTCAAATCATTTTGTCTCTTCCACAGTTGCTCATCAAATATTCTGTTGTCTTGCACTTAGAAGCTGACTGTGCCTATTATGGATCATGCTGCTACATTTTGAACTAGCGGTAACTTCTGGCTGATCTTTAAGAGCAACCCCACACAGAACATTTTGTAATAGCCCAATTACAAAGTAACCAGGATGCAAGTGACAAATTATTTGAAGATTCCAGTCATTCTTCTCAAATCCTGCTAATATGTATGCCCAATGGCATATTTATCTTGTCCCAACACCTGCCCTGTATTGTGAACTTCTTAGATGGGCTAATTCTACATGGTTTAGCATTTGTAATAACTAATCTTTAGGACCGTTGAAAAAGATTTCCTCGTGGAGTTCTATGGAAACTGTGCAAGTGTATATAAGGATCTTTTTATGTCAGTTCAGCACTATGGAAAAGAGTTCAAGACCAGGTAATTCAGAATGTGCCATATGCTTCCTATTCTAAATGTTAATAGCAAGAACATTAAGCTCACATATCTATTGATACGGGGAATTTAACACATAGTAGAAAACTAGGCTTCACTATTTCTATGTTAATGAAAAGCAGCAATATGTTTAGAAACAGCAGCTCCCAGTTTCATTTGATTCAACTGATGTATTTTTGCGACAAAACATTCCATGACTAGAAATTTGAATAGTCCACATGAAGTATTTAACCTTACCTCTCTCAAAGGAGAGTCAGAGAGAAATATTTAGTCTATTGCATGTTTTCAGATATTCATAGATAGGTAGCCACAGACAGATCAATTTCTTTTTCCTTTGAAGGATAGTTCAGAAAATGAGCTGACTACCATTCACCGCTGAGGACTCCACAATTAAGGTTATTTGGGCCTGAAGCACACTGGATACAGCACACATTTACTCATTGTTCTGCTATTGAAAAAAGTCTCTTCACAAATTGCTGTCTAAATGAATACTGTAATCTTGTGTGGGGTCTTTAGGGGGAAATGGGTACCATCCCAGAGCAAGGGTTAGGGGGAAAAGGAAAAATATCACTGTCTGCTATAAAGGCTGTGAAGCCATTCCCCTCTACTATGAGATCAAACTTTTTTTCTTTATCATTGCTCAATTGTTTCCTTATATCTCAATTCTTTGTCCAAGGATACCTTGGGGACCAAATGAAGCCAAGAAGACAAAAAAGTCCCTCTTTTCTAGACGACAGAACTAAGACTGAGTTGTAAGGGGCTACCTCCATAGAATGCAGAAGACATAGCCCTGCAGAAACTGGAACTTAATTAGAAAATAAATGACTGGAAGAGGTGGACGTAACCCTTTCCTGTCAGCTCCATCTTTAATTATTGAGAATAACCTCCAGCCATCTTGTTGATAGATGCTTAAACTTGATCAAAAAGCCTTCTGCCACTGAAAAACACTGGTGGTTTTTTGTTTTTGTTTTTGTTTTTGTTTTGTGCAAAAATTTAAATAAATAAAAAAGAATGGAACAATTGACCAATGAGAACAAATTATCTTACTTAAGAAACGAAACTATATAATTCAAGCTAAATATTTTAGAAAACTAACTTATGACAATACCTTTGTTCATGTTCCATTATCAATACACTAGAAAAAAACTGAAATCTAAGAGAACTGGCTGTCCAGAAAATTAAGCAATACTATATGATCACATTGGACAGTTTATGACTTCAAGATAAACATGGAACAGAAGAGTTTTTAACAATGAAGAAATTTGTTACTTATGACTTATTAATGGCATTTAAAATCTATATGTAGAAATAATCATTTAGAAACAATTCTAACAGCCTAAGAAGTTTAAAATTTAATCAGGTTCCTCTTTAAAAAACCATTTTCCTACTTTTTATGCCTTTCCCACTATTAGTAACAATTTATTTTCCTGCTGTCTCCAAATTATTAGTAGGTTTTGATTTCAGTGACAGTTTTTCACTTATAAGCCATATACAATTATTTCTGGTAGCTCAAACATTCTACCTAATAATACATGTAATATTCTATGTTGTACATCTTATGATTATATTTACTATAGTGGCCAATAAATATATTGGATTTCAGCTAATACTTGCTTCTGCTTGAGATATCAATCCTTGAATGAACTTTTTCTGAAAATATTCTCAATGATAGAAAGGAATAGAAGACAATTTCTGTTCCCCAGTCTCATATTGTTTTATTAAGTCATTCAATTATTTAAAGTAGATTGCAGAGGCATGTGGGGATGAAGAAGAAGATACAAGTGTCCTCATTTCCATTCTCTCAGTAACAATCAGCCTCTGAATCAGAAACTTTCTGTGAATTCAAAACTATCATTTTCAGGAACTGACATTCAGACCCAGCCCATAGCACAAGATAAAATGATATGCACATCTAATATGCACAGCTGAGGAATTAGTTACTTAACTCTTTTAAGGCCTTGCAAGATGACAGTGATCTCAGACATGTCAATGAAATACCTGGCAGTATATTCTGTCTCTCTTGGATATTCAAGTATAGGTAGAATGGTGATTCTCTACCAAAGACAGGCTGCTGAATAATGACGTTTCTCACATTATCTAAAGGACTTTCAACTAAAACTAGGAAAACTGGACAGGAAGGGAGAAAAACTTTCAGAAGCCAGTTCCAAGCATAAATCTCATAAATCTTTTATGAAAAAGTAGCAAACGATTTTCTCTCCCAAAACCTGGGGAAGGTAGAGGGCAGCTATACTGCCATTAATTCTCACTAACAAGAGGTGAAATGATAGAAGGAATTGAAGTTACAGGAACATTGGGGGAGAATGACCATGTGATATTAGAATTCAACATAATGGAGGCCCAAGTAATAGAATAAAGTTGAACTACTGTCTTAGACTTTAAGAGAGCTGATTTCAACAAACTTAGAAAGAGCTTGGATTCCATAGATGGACATCTTTAAGGAAAAAACAACTCAAGAAGCTTGAAAAAATTCTGAAAAATGCCCAGTCTAGCACAATACTACTAAAAAAGAAAAATAAGAGATCCCAGAAGAAACCAAAAGGATTCCATGAAAAACTCTCTGATAAACTGAAAGACAAAAAGGAGAAATATAAAAAGTGAAATGAGGAACACATAACTAAGGCAGAATACAAGTAGTCCTTATGAACACGATTGAGCCCAAAATTTCTGTTGTTAAGTGAGGCATTTGTTAAGTTAGTTTTGCCCCATTTTACGACCTTTCTTGTCGTAAATTCTGTCTTCTGAAGCAATCCTTGCTTAATAGCTCATGCAGGAGAATCTGAGAGCTAGCAGCAGTGGTGCGCTTATTAAGCTACTTTGCTTCCTTTAGGAGTGGCTATTCTACAGTTCAATTGATAAATGGATGAGATGAAATATAGAGTTTTTATAAAAGGGAAATCTTTGTTGTTGTTTTTTGTTTCAATCTGTAAAATGCCTTTTGTTATTCCCTCTTCTGTTGTAAGTAACTAAAAGCTTTGTCTATTATAAAAAAGCTTATTTCCATATTTTAGATTATTTGTTCAGGTAACTGAGTGCTTGTATACACAGAGCATGTATGGATCTTAGAGAAAAAAATACATTTCATTCGATTAAAAAAAGTTACCATATTGGACAGACATATAACATCAAATGTCTTTATTTGATATGTATAAATAATTTTTTACTGTAACTTCTTAAGTTACGAGTATGAGGACAACATACTTGTACTTATTTAAAAAAACAAACTATTTTAAAAACAGTTCCCCTACCAAAAAAATAAAAAGCTTCTTGTAGAGCTATCAGAATAAAACTGCACGTAACACCTTATTATCTATTTCTACTCACATTCTGTCATTTATTAAAAAAAGATCCCTGAGGAGGGAACATGTTATATATTATTGTATTATAGAATATAATGAAAAAGAACCAAAGTCAATCAACAGAAAGAACCAATCAGCAGAAACAAATGATTTAATCACAGCCATTACAGTAGCATCAAATTGCTTTAAAATATCTGGGTAAAATACTTATGTTTTAGCCAGGCACAAAACATCTGTAAGATTAGCATAAGGCATACTTCTAGCAAGCAAACTTAGCATCTTTTAAGAGCAAGTACTCCTCATAACTAGCACAATAGGAATACATTTTTATCAATGTGCTTTGCACAGTAGTTGGATGAGACAAGCTAGTTGGGGAAAAAAAGAAACATCTTGTCTTATACTTGAGGCTCAAATCTTTTAAGGCCTTGCAAATCAAAATCAATACGTTGACATTGACTTGAAATGAATCTATGACCTTTCAAAGATCACTGAATTCTCATGGCATCCAACCAGTATGATCAGTGATAAGAGATAATGAAAGGTGGCCTTTAGGATACCTTTCCTTGTTCTTACAACTACCCTACAGCAACATTTAGCTTCAAATTTCTAAGATGTGTTTAACTATATTTACTAGTGGAAACTCTGTTCAAAATCAATTGAATGCCTGAACATTTATTCTATTTGATCTAATACTTACAGAAATGTTGTATGCTGGTTCTAGAGTCACTGGTACTGATATCTTTCCTTGAAGATTTAATTTGGTTAAGTAAAATATCTTTTCTCCTAAAATTCTTTCTCTTTTTACACGACGTATACTGTATAGTCTAAAGCGTACTGCATAATTCCCAATCATCTCAGACTCAATGTGATTAAATTTAAATGTTTCAGTCAAGACAGGGCAAGGACCACGTTGGATGCTGGTTTTTGCCCTCTGTTTCTTGATAGGAAGGAGAACTAGGTGTACTTGCCACAGACTTCCACTTGTCTTGCTATAATTTGGAATGTCTGTGACAGCTGTAACTGTTATCAGAAGCCTCTGTTCCTGTGAGTCATAGTCGAAAGTCACATCCAAGGTGCCATATTTAGCTTCTGGTTCTGGATCAAAAGATTTAGGGAGCTGTGATGATGATCCTTGAACGGACAGATCCTAAGTGAGCGAGACAGAAAAAAAGTAGATTTACAGTCTTGCACATGTGTTCAAAGGTTTATATTGCTACTGATATATATGGAATAATATATACATATATATATAGGTCTAGGTGTGTTCAGGTCTTTTCCCGTGTAAGATTAAGAGTATCTTGGCAACGTTTCGGCGAGGTCCCACTCGCCATCCTCAGGCTGGTTCTTTCTGCTTTGTGCCAGTGCAAGCAGTGTGTAATCGGAGCTGCCGTCTCTCTATATATACTGGGGGGGCTAGTGTGCTGGGCTGGTTGGCTGCGCTACTGCCTCTTGATTGGTTGATGGAGTTGATGTTGGCATAATGGGCTGTGTGATGGCCTTGTGAGTTTTGTTGTAGAGATATCCTGGATCTTGTGCTGTAATCTCTTGGGTCGTTTGTTTTGTAGTGATCTTTTTTCCATTAGCCTCCTGTGTTTTAATGGCTTGGGTAATGGATTGTGTGATGGCTTTGCGAATTCTTTTGTTGTGGCATCCTGGGTCCTTTGTTGTGATCTCCTGGGTCGTTTGTGTTTTGATCTCTTTTCCATTAGCTTCCTGTGTTGTAACGGCTTGGGTAATGGGTTGTATGATGACCTTGTGAGTTTTATTGCTGTGGTATCCTTGGTCTTGTGCTGTGATTTCCTGGGTCATTTGCTGTGTTGCAACTTCTTGAGTTCTTGTGGTGTAATTTCTAGTTTTCTGATGTGATATCCTGAGCGGGTAGCTGTGATGTAGCATTCTGGGTTTTAGTCTGGCTTCGAGTTTGGGGTCTGGGTCTGTGTTCTTGGCGTGTGTCAGCTTGTTTGGTTTTGGGGTCAGGGGGTGTGACAGCTGGCGAAGCAGCTGTGGTCTGGTTTCTGGATGGTGGTTGTCCTTCGTTTATAGGATGGGTTTGGGCCTGGGTCTGATGAGGGGGGTTGGCAGTGGTGTCCCGTGTTGTTTTGGGTCTGCTGTTGGTTTTCGTGGCTGGGACTCATTTGTTGGTGAGGGCTAGTTTCCAGATGTCTGGTATGCAGGAGGTATCATCCCATTTATTCATGTTATGGGGGGTGTTTCTCTATTTCGATGGCTTCCCTGATTATTCCCTTGCTGGAGTGTTCAGTGTTGGATATTAATTTGGTTCCTTCGAAATTAATTTCATGTCCTGTGGCTTTAAGGTGCTGGAAGAGGGAGGAAGTATTTTCTTCTTTTCTGACTGTGTTTTTGTGTTCTGTGTTCTTTATAGAGAGACGGCAGCTCCAATCACACACTGCTTGCACTGGCACAAAGCAGAAAGCACCAACCTGAGGATGGTGAATGGGACCTCGCCGAAGCGTCGCCAAGATACTCTTAATCTTACATGGGAAAAGACCCGAACACACCTAGACCTACATACCTGTACCCGGGAAAATCTATGAATGTATGTATGTATGTATGTATGTATGTATGTATGTATGTATGTATGTATGTGGTATTCAGCTTTGCTCGGGTATTTTCCCACATCATTGTAGTTGTGCTTTTAAAATTGTAGCAACGTTTCGGCAGAATCTCATCTGCCATCATCAGGCTTCTCTATTGTGTTCCTCCAGATGAACACAACACAGAAGCCTGATGATGGCAGATGAGATTCTGCCGAAACGTTGCTACAAGTTTAAAAGCACAACTACAATGACGTGGGAAAATACCTGAGCAAAGCTGAATACCATACATGTAAGTACCCGCGAAAACTTAAGAATATATATATTCTTAATAATATACATATATATATATGTGCATCTTTGGTTATTCGGGTTTTCTCCCACGTAAAATTGGAAGTATCAAGGCGATGTTTCGATGAAGTCTCATTCATCATCTTCAGGCTTGTGTCTTCCGCTTTGTGCTTCTCAGAGTAATGTGAGCTTGCAGCTGCTTCGTCCTTTTAACTGCTAGTGGGGGTGTGACTTGATTGGGTGGGGGCTTGGCTGTGTTCTGATTGGCTGGGGGTGTGTTCTGTTCAGGTAGGGGCTTGGTTGTGCTCAGGTTAGTCTTAGTTGCTGGGGGATTTGAGCTGGTGAGCTGTGATCTTGCTGTTTGGCTTAGCGTTCGTGGTCGTGCCGCATCTTCATGGTGGGCGTCAGTTCGCTTGATTTATGGGTCAGAGGGGTTTGAAGCGGGTAGTGATGCAGCTGCGGTGCGGCTTCTGGTCCATGGTCGTGTCTCATCTTCTGTGTGGGTTTGAGTCTGCTTTCTACGTGGAAGTGTGGTGGTAGCATCTTGTATGGCCCTCGTGGGTGTGGGTCTGGCCGAAGACACAAGCCTGAAGATGATGAATGAGACTTCATCGAAATGTCGCCTAGATACTTCCAATTTTATGCGGGAGAAAACCCGAATAACCAAAGATCCACATACAAATACCCGCGAGAACCTCAGAAAATATTTATATATATATGGTATTCAGCTTTGTTCGGGTATTTTCCCACGTCATTATAGTTGTGCTTTTAAAGTTGTAGCAACGTTTCGGCAGAATCTCATCTGCCATCATCAGGCTTCTGTATTGTGTTCGTCTGTGAGTCAGACTTTTACAGTTGTTTCAGTTTTAAATTTGGGGCTAGCCTACTGCTGTGCCAGAATGGTTTTTTCTTCATCCTGATTGGTTGGGAGTCTTGGTCTGTGTTTATTGGTCTTGGAGTTTGATGTGTTCTGCTTGATTGGTGTTTCTAATATCTTCTGTCTGTTTTGTGGCTTTTTTGTGTGTCTTGATTGGCTGGCAACATTATGTTCCTGTATTGGAGGCTTTTAGTGCAGCTTGGCTCTGAGTAAATGGACGGCTATCATTTGTTAGAAAGCTAGGTTTCATCTGGGTGCCTGGTTGGGGTGTGTTTGAGCTGGAGGTATCAGGGGGGATCTGTTTGTGCCCAGGTGTTTGCTTGGCTTGTGATGTGGAGATTTTTTTGTTTGTGAGTGCAGGCTTCTAGATAATAGACAGTCTGGTGGAGTCATCTCTTCTATTCATGCTTTCAGGTCTTTTTTCAATCTCTATGGCTTCTCTGATAATTCTGTAGCTGAGGTTTATAGTGGCTAGGATTTTGGTGCCATTGAAGTCCATGCTATGGCCTGTGCTTTCATGTGTTGGACTAGTGAGGAAGTGTGTTCCAAATTTTTTACTGCATTTTTATGTTCATCCAGGCGGGTATTTATTCTTCTATTGGTCTGTCCGATGTATGTGGCAGGGCATGATGTGGCAGGCCTGATACCTCCAGCTCAAGCACACCCCAACCAGGCACCTAGATGAAACCTAGCTTCCTAATAAATGATAGCCGTCCGTTTACTCAAAGCCAAGCTGCACTAAAAGCCTCCAATACAGGAAACACAATGTTGCCAGCCAATCAAGAAAAAAAAAAGCTACAAAACAGACAGAGGATATTAGAAACACCAATCAAGCAGAACACAGCAAACTCCAAGACCAATAAACACAGACCAAGACTCCCAACCAATCAGGATGATGAAAAAACTATTCTAACACAGCAGCAGGCTAGCACCAAATTTAAAACAGAAACGGCTGTGAAAGCCTGACTCACAGACAAACACAATACAGAAGACTGATGATGGCATATGAGATTCTGCCAAAATGTCACTGCAACTTTAAAAGCACAACTATAATGATGTGGGAAAATACCTGAACAGAGCTGAATACTATACATACATACATACATACATACATACATACATACATACATACATACATATGATATCTTTCCTTGCATTATAGGAAGTTTATGGATTTTACACCTATAGAGCAATCGAACATTCTATTAAGAACAACATATGCACAGCAACAAAAATATACTTCTATAGATTGCAAAAAAAGTAAAATGGGACATGGGAAAAAGAATATCCAAAGTCTTATTGCATCTTAGAATAGAGGGGAGAGTTTAAAGAGAGATAAAGAGAGTTTATAGGAGATGTGCTTTAAACCAAAGAGATGCATAAACAGATCATTTATTTTTAAGTACTTTCTACTAGAAATGTGAAAAAACATTTTGAGATTGGAATGTTCCACTCCCCAAACATTCAAACTGTCCCATTATTGGAATGGCTTATTCTGGTCATATTAGAATAGGTCTGATTCAAAATAAATTGTTCTCACTTCAATATAGTGCACTTCAAGAATTCTGATAGGCTCAAAATGCACCCCCCTCCAACCTCAAAATTGGAATGACCTTTCCAAGGACAGAACAGAACATTTGGGATTGTAACACAATAATAAAACATGTGCGGATCGCTACTAATATATCTACATATATATTTTGTTTCACTGCCAATTGTTCACAAGGCTTTTGATTTGTGGTACATTCAAAGTTGCTTAATTGTTGAAAGACAGAAATTCCATATCATTTGTTTGATTCTAATAAAGATGCGTACTAGAGAATGCAATTTTCTAAATTTCTAAATGCAATATAACATTTTTATTTTATATTTTAAAGTTAGAATGAGGGCTTCTTGATTTTTTGTTAACTTGTAGAATTTGGATTATCATTATTTATGAAATTAATTAATATTGTAATTTTTCTGTTTCCATAAAGCCTTATCTAACAGTTCTAGTTGCTGGAAGACAGGAAGATTCTTCTAGTTAAGAGCTGCTAGATGACATATTTATGCAGCTATTTCACTGTTAGAAACATGCATGTTGATTCACAAAGCACTTTCAAAACACTTTTTCCTATGAAAATTCATTGATGCAAAACATCTCCTCAAAGCTCTGTGCAGCCCTGATGATTACTATGTTTTATAAAGCATGGTTAGAGCAATCAATGTATTCTGATTCTGAATGACAATATTCCCCTGCTATGGATTATGAATTTTTCTCTCATGGAGCCACACAGTTATCAAAATTTCACAAAGCTGCAGTATTTGTGCTGAATTGTAGCTTTGCATTAAAATGCAATAAGGAATAACAAAACACGCTGTTTTCAACAAAATTATACTGATTGCAATAACAACAAAATAAATATAAATATAAAACAGAAAAATGCAATGACAAACTTTGGTCAAATTGGTTATTACATAGAAGCTAGGACCACAAAAATAAGAGAATGAAAGGAAAAATTAGATAAGATGATATTCACAATATAACTTTTATGTGAACAGCTTTTAAAGTTAAAGGTGGTGGTTATCTGAATTATGTGTCTATGCAGCAGGCAGGAGGATTTAAATTATGATTTTGCATACATAAACGAAAGAGACAGATTTTGCATAATGTAATGCCATTTTGATACAAATGTTGAATTCTACAAATGCCTCTGGATAGTTGTATGAATGAAACTTGTCTAACTTTCCTTATCTCCTTGGGTCTCTTTTACAAAACATGCGTTTAGAGGAAGGGAAGGAAAATAGATCTAATTTTAAAGGAAATATTTCAAGTTCAAGATATGCGTGTGTGTGTGTGTGTGTGTGTGTGTGTGTGTGTGTATTATAATTTTGCCTGCTTCTCTTAAGGCTGAATTCCAAATCTCAGCCTGTTATGTAAAAGTAAAAAGTAATGTTTCATCTACTTTAGCTTGAGTTCTGGTGATTTTGTGGACATACCTACATAGATTTTTAGGCAACAACAGGAAAGTGGTTTGCCACTAACTTCTTACAGGATAATTTATAACTTCCAGTCTAGTCTATAACCCTGGATTTCCAGGTCTCTCCAATCAAAGTCTTAACCAAGTCAGACCCTGCTTAGCTTTTTGAGAATAGCTCGTCAGCTGGTGTGGCATCCTACTGGGTTGCATATTATGGGTTGCATATTATGCAAGAGGACAGAAGTGAGCAACATTTTGATGGTCAGAGGCAACAGTTAATACTTGTAAAGAAGACAGGAATCCAAATAACATATTGTCAACAAGGTTTTGTTATATTGTTTTTGTTACAAATTGTGATTACAATTTGGCATAAAATTAGAGCTTCTTATTCCAAAATGGCAAGAAAATGCACCACCAAAAGAGGCAGAGCAATTGGGGAGGATAATATGCCTCAAAGTAAGGATATGTAACTCTTAGCTCAGGAACTCTTATCCTATTGTATATTCTTCCAGGGCCATACCTTTACTTTAATATGAAGACTCTAAGACTTTACTATGCACTACAAGCATTGCTCTTACATGGCCTTTCTTTTGTAAACAGAAAAGATCTTTGACACCTGAGAAAAAGTGTTTAGTGAGGGCTTTTTCAATTGTTTCACAAAAAGCACATCAGTAGGTCAATCAATGGATACCTGTCAATACATAATAGACAAGAGCTTTAAAAATTCATGCTTCATTTTATGCTAAACAGTTTTGGGAATTATTATTTTTTTACCTCTGGGCTAAGGACAGCAGTACTATCACTAGGCACATCTTCTTCATATCCTTTATTATGGAAACTTTCTATTTCATGCCCGTTACTTCCTTCACTTGGGCATTTATAAGAACATCTTGGACTGTTGCTGCACTGAGAAAATTCACATTTGCTCTCACCAACTTCAGAAGGTGTACAGGAGAGATGTGGAGAGCCACTATCATCCTGGTATGGTGGAGGCTGCAATTCATCAAGAGGAGGTGTTTGTCTCATTCTTTGAATACAGTCTGCTGTGAAGAAATGACAGCATAGACTTTCATTTTGTAAGTAATATGACTAGAGGGTAGGCATAGGATTTGTTTAGCTAGACCATATTCAAAGTGGGGTTCTGATCTAAAAAGAAACGCATTGAACTTACTCCATGTAACCTGTTAATGCCTGACAGATCCAGAGAAGAGTTTATTTGCCCAATCTTCCGAAATGGTCCACCTTGCTAATTTTCACTGCTGCTAAATAGTTTTGTTCAACTATATTTTGACCTTATATATGAAATAGAAACCATTATTACATTCTGATATATTTTAACTTTGCCTTGAATAATAAGTTTGCAGTTATCAATTATGCATAATGTTTCTTTAACTACTATCATTTAGCCCATGTCCTGATCCTACATTCAGTCATAGTTTTGATTTTGTAAAATATACTAAGGATTTTTGTCTTCGTGTCACACTTGTTAAAACCCATAACCAAATTATCATAAATGATTTTATTTATGCTATTAATTACTGAAATGGATCAACTGAAACATTTTACCCAATTAAAATATAACTCTGCATAATAAGATACTTTAAAATTTATATTCATTGAACTGGCAGTCCACCTTCCATTTCTATTGCAATAAAAAGGCTGCATCTTTTAAAATAAATCACTTGATATATTACACACAAACATGTATATCTAAAAACAAGCATTTCTAATTTCTCAATTTCTCATCATGAGCACATTAACGAAGATATAGTTAATTCTTCAATTTAACATTAAACAAAACTCAAATAATCTTAAAATAATTTATAGTTTGCAAATCAGTGGAGTACTATAGTGTAGTTTAAAGCAGGAGAGATAGAAGATACTCTTAAGAAGAAATAATCAAGCAGATCTATATGGAGGAACCCATTTAAGAATGCACAACATTTACCATTCTCCTACCCATTTAACAGTAAACAAAAAATAAAAAAAATATTAGCTAGGATTTATATAATGAAAGTTTCAATTAAAATGTTTGAGAATGTTTATTTTTTCAAAATGTATCTACTGTCAACAATAACTGACTCCTGGTGCTGGCCCAGCCAAACACTAGGTTTATTCACTTGATGTGAGTAGCCAATGAAATACATTCTAGTACAGGAACCAAAATCCAATTTTTATTTGGCACAAAAGAACAGAGATGTATTGGAGCAGGTGCCACAAAGCAAGTATGCAGGTTTGCAATTTTGCAGCACACTTATACAGTTTTAGGCAAAGAAGATACACAGCTTTGATTATTATAGGTTAATGCAAATAGGCAAGTCGGCAAATAATACAAGTATCTTTTCATTATCTAAGTTCTTTACCTCTGGGTTTGTTCTTTACTGTTCATTTATTAACGATGAACTTTCATGACCTTGGCACTTTCCAGCTCTTTCTGCCTATTTGACTCAAAAGTTCTTGTAGTTTTAATTGTCATTCTAAAAGAGGGTTAAACATTTCAAAATGGCTTCAAGCTAGTTCATCATTGGCACTTTACAAATATTAGCCCTTTCTAAAATTTGCCTCAGATAATTTTCCAGAAGTCCATTCTCTGGAGAAAAAAAGAGTTGAGAAAACTATTAATGCTACCAGCCAATTTCGGTGGGTTGTGAACAAGTGTTTATTTATTAATCAAATTTGTATAGCTCATCAAAAGTGATTCTGAGTGAGCACAACAATCAGATAAAAACATAAATATAAAAACAACAGATATAAAAATGTAGAAAATTACATTAAAGATAAATAGTATAGAAAACACATTTTTTTTCCTGCAGGCGAAAAATAATGGATCTATAACTATTAGCATTAATGTTTAAATTGGAACCTCCATCCTGTCCCCTCAATTTAAAAATGTTCATTTGTTCAGTTTTTCTTTAATTTTGTCTTCCATTTTAGCTCCTTCCAAAAACAGAACATTAATGCCAGTTATTTTGTATGCCTCGCAGTGTCCCAAAGGTCTCCATCATCTCTTCCTATTTTTCTTCTAATATTCAGTTTTTGCAAACTATTTTTTGTTTCATTAGCATCTATAAAGTGTTTCCTCATTTTTGTGAGTCAAAACGTTCAGCTAAAGAATAGCTACACCAAATCTGATTTTGCACATTAATTTGGAGAGGTTTTTTTCTTACTCTTTAAATTAATACATGAAGACTTGCATGTTATTAATTATCATCCTGATTCTATCAAGTTTCTTTAGCACTGTACAGCTTATTTCTGTAAGTAATGCTTTGTAATGAGGCCTATTTTCATTCTCAGTGGTATACTGTGATATCACTGGCCTCCCTTTTTCTGCTATTCTTTTTATGCAGCATTCTTCATGTCTATTTTTAATCTAACCTAAGTTTCAAAAGTTTTAATTCTTCAGGGGCTTCTAGCAAATGTTAAAACAATTTAAATAAAATATAAAATGAAATACATGTTTAAAAATTAAACAAAATCCTTTATTCTGAAACATTAAATACCCACAGAGGTTTCTACTGTTCTACACCAATGTACTGAGTGTAAATGGAATTTTCATATTTTAATATTTTTGGAGTTCATGTCACAAATAACCCTGCTCTGTATCAAACAAACAGGATGTCAATAATAAATATTTAAGGAAGATATGCCATTTTTTATTTCTCTCTTTCTTTATACACACACACACACACACACACACGTGAAATTACACAAGTATATCCAGTTATCTTACAATGAACGAGTTATCTCAGGCTCCAGTTGCAAAAGTTTTACTTATAAAATCTATTTTTTATGAAAAATAGAATTTTTAAAATGAAAATAATAAATATGAAAGACAACTTACAAAGTGAGAAAATCAATATGTGTTGTGAGTAGTGAAAGCGGATAATATTGTGGTAGTTGTAACTTAAGCAGAAACAATTTAAGAATTATCCAGAAATAAGTTCCACCTAGGCTCAATGTTGGCCAGCTATAGTATTACAAGCCACATTCCACCACAAAACTGATTTTTGCAATTTCCAAAGCTGTCTCAGTTGTGGGTGATGAAATTTAATAAGAAAACACCAAAGATGGATAATGTGGTTTTATGCAATTTTAATTATTTAGCTGTTTAAAAAATCAGATAATTTTTAATATTCAACAATGTTCTTTTAAGTGGTTAGGAAAAAACAACAAAATCCTGGCTATTGTACATAGTTGTGACTAGTTTCACTTTTTTTCTGGAGAAACTCCGGATACGAGCTGCATATCTTTAGTGAATCAATAAAATATATGCAAAGGCCTATTTGGAGGAATAAAAGTCAAAATGGGGATGGGTTTAGCTATTTTTGTTTGGAAAATCTGCTAAAATTTGAAAAGAATAACAAATACCATGACAGTTTCTTATTTGTTTAACCCCAGGAAATTAAAATTCAATTCTTTAAAAAAAACTTAACCAAAAGCCAGAAAATTAGTTATGAAAGATGACATAATAAGTTTTTACATCACTTATCAAGAAGGAAAAGAGAAATTGGCTGCAGGAATAAAAAAAGAAGAGAGAATAAAGGAATGCGAGGTGCTGCTTGGTGCTCTTTGAGCTTGGTGGTTTTCTTGCTGATGTATCATTATCAAACTAGGTAATATTATCAGTGCTACATTATCACCAGTATATTAGCATTGATGATATTACCTAGTTTGATAATAAAACATTTGCAGAGAGCAAGAACAGAGAGCACCAAGGATTCCACAGTTCAATCCTGAGCTACAAATATTCTATCAAAAGGAAGGACACATTCACTTGAAGATAGTTTTGTTCAAACACCAAAATAAATATCAAATATTCCTCTTTTAATTCACTATGTAAATAGCATTCTCCATCCTATTTTTGCTTATAAGTCTCATAAATTAAAATCACTATAGTCTGTTCCTCATTCTTCAGTATTAAAAAATAGAATAAGTTAATAGACCTGTTGTCAACTCATAAAAATATGTCTATGGTCTTTTTAGAGTTGCCAGCAGAAAGGTAGGGGAGAGCAGTGGGGAACTTGCACTCCATAAATGTTTTCAAAGATAGTTTCTAGGCAGGGGTGGGATTCAAAATTTTTAACAACCGATTCTGTGGGCGTGGCTTAGGTGGTGGGCATGGCTTGGTGGTCATGTGACTGGGCGGACATGGCTTGGTGGTCATGCTATTGGCTGGGTGTGGCCAACTCAATATCACTCACATCGAGGCACACATCTCCTCGCCTGGCCTCTCATGACTGTGGGGATGCTGCAACAGTCATAAGTGTGAAAAATGGTCATAAGTCACTTTTTTCAGTGCCATTGTAACTTTGAATGGTCACTCCACACAAGTAAAGTACCACTAAAGGAGGGGGAAAAAACTCCAGAAAAGTTCCAGAGACAGGAAGTCTAGTCTTGCCAAGAATGTAATGAGAGTTAACAGAGAGGCAGTTTCTGTAAGCAACACCAGAATGTTTCCTTCCTGCCTTCCTTACAGGATTAGTCCAGTAATTTCTTCTAACAACCGGTTCTCCGAACTGCTTAGAATGTTAACAACTGGTTCTAGCGAATAGGTGCGAACCTGTAGAATCCCACCCCTGTTTCTAGGTGATCGAAGTTTCTGCTGCGCAAAATTCTAACTGGAGAGTATGATTGATGACTCTTGGCTATGGATATGTCCCATTGGAGAATATGAATTATGATACACCCAGGGGATGGGGGGAAATCAGGGTCAAGTGTGACAATGAATGATGTGTCTCAGAGTTGGATACACCCAGGCAGCGCCGGCATGTTTACTCTTAATAAATCTTCTTTAAGGTTTGAAAATCTGGCAAGAGACTCATGATTTAAATGGGGGTAACTACCAGAGCCCTGACACCTGTCTGTAACATGTATTTCAGTGCAATTCATACAAAAACTACCTCATTTAGTGAAAATATTGAAATTGGTAAGAAGTATGTACCATGTATGATAAGAACTGAAACAGTTTACTTTTCAGTTCATTTTCTTATCCCTAAACTTTCTGCTTTAAATGTAAAAAAAATATTTATTCTATATCTAGATTTTAGCACACTCTTTCCCCACTTCACTCACAGATATTTACAAACAAAATCAATTGGATCTTCATCACCAATGCAATTAATTAATATTGGTTAATTAGCAGCAAAGATAGTCAACAACAAGTGGGAAAAATCTTGGGAACATCTCCCCCAAAATTCTTAGTTAATGAATCTACTATACTAAAGGTATTTGCTCTTGTAAAATTTATTTTTGTAAAATAATATATGGTATGCAGGTTTGTCTCTCAACCCTCAATTAAACTTGGAAGAAACAATTTCATTGGTAGAAAATATGTTTTGATGCCTAAAATTGAAAATATTGTTTTACACAGCTCGTAAACAAGCCATTTGAATGTGGTTGATGAGTAGCTAAATCTGATAGTTAAAGCTGTAAAATGTGGGAATAATGATTCTGAAACAAACAAACAAAAATATTTTATTCCAAATCCATTTATAAGCTAAGTGATTTTATATTTTATTAAAATGTTCCAATGGTCTCTTATGATCACTTTGATTTCTTCCATGATAATATATTGTTATATTTTGGAACTAATCTAGCAACAAAAAGACAAAAACAAATTGATTTTTTCCCTTAGTGCAAGCAAAGTAGTATATTAATCTGTGTTACAAAATTTTAAATGTTTCCATTGCCTATGCAAATATCAACAAAGATGCAAAATTATTTAACCAAAAAGTGAAACAATATTAGAGAAGTATTTTCTGTAGTGTCTCAAAGGTATAAAGACTACTCACAATATTTTCATCTAAGTATTAAGGGGAACATTAAACTCCTCCTCTTTTCTTTATATAAATTATTCAAAACTTAGGGAGGAAAAGTGAAAGAACATGGTAGTATGAATGAGATGGAATAAGAGAACTGCTAAAAGTATTGCTGAATGCTGTCTTCAACAGATATATTAGATACTAGCTCGATACCTATGCTTCGCTATGAAACTATGTGGTTGGGCTTAGTTTTGGGGGAGGAAAATAAGGGAGGGGGACTCTGCCTCTGCCTACCAGCATCCATCGGTATTCATCTGGCTAGCGTCCTGTCAGTGTGTGAAAGAGTTAACGGCTGTTGAGGAGAGTTGAGGAAACTGAAACAGTATTTGCTGTATGAGCAAGGAGACAGCAAGGAGCCTGGGTGTGGCTTAGCTCAACTGTTCTGTACTAAAGCTGCTTGGTGCTGTGAAACTAAAAATGAAACTAAAAGTGAAACTAAGAACTAAGAACTATCTCTGTTGATCCTAACAGGAAAGCCAACATCCAGATGAAACTGGAGACAAGTATGCAATAATGAATGATATGGAATATCATGCTGAATTAAATACGTTGTCTCAGAATAGCAGAATTTGGCTTGTTATGGATGCATTTACAAACTATTTACATACTGTCATCTTCCCCCAAGCTGAGAAAAGCATTCTTTATACAGTAGTTAAATACATCCTTTCTCCTGCATTGCTGCAAGGCAGGTCTGCTAAAATTCCATTAACAGAGCATTTCTGCCCAAGCAGTGCTCTTGAGATAAAGATAGAATACAGAATAACAGACTTGGAAGGGACCTTGGAAGTCTTCTGGTCCAAACCCCTTCTTGGGCAGGAGACCAGATACCATTCCAGAGAAATGACTTCCAATCTCTTCTTTAAAACTTCCAGTAGTGGAGCAACCACAATGTCTGGAAGCAAGCTGTTCCACTGATTAATTGTTCCCATTGTCAGGATTTTTTCCCTTAGTTCTAGGTTGAATTTCTCCTTGATCAGTTTTAATCTGTTACTTCTTATCTTGCCCTTGGGTGTTTTGAAGAATAGGTTGATTTCCTCTTCATTCAAAAGGTGTTCATCACAAATTGAATAGCTAAAAGTTTGTAGAGATTCTCAGTCATCCAGCTCAGGACGCAATTGGGCTTTCTTGTTTTTTTTGTTTGTTTTTTTTGAAGATGTTTCAACAACAAGGAAAGAAACAAGTCCAGTTGCCTCCTGAAAAAGTACCTTTGGGGGACCTGGATGACTGAGAATCTTTACAGACTTTTAACTATACAATTTGGGATGAACACCCTTTGAATGGTGTGGGAATAGGAATGGATTTCCAGAAGGGAAAAAAATGCAGACCACAGGAACCAGGAGCACTACTACGGTGATCAGAGGACACAGATAAACCTCCAAGTGCTTCAACAACCCTCTAAAAGGATGCAAATGACCAGCTGTCTGCAAGGAATAGAAATCCTTCTATTCCCCACTATCCTGTCAGAGCTGAAGAAGCTTCCTGGATGAGAAGCAAAACATCTTCAAAGAAAAAAAAACAAGAAAGTCCAGTTGCCTTCTGAAAAAGCACCTTTGGGACAACCATGACTTGGATGACTGAGAATCTCTACAAACATATGGTTTACTGATTCCCAGGTCACGTCTGCCAGATCCTTCAGATCTCTGGGATATACCGTAATTTACTTAGTACTGATGATTTGAACTCATCTAGAGTGGACAGATGTCATCTTACAGTCAGCCATGTTTGTTTAGTTCACCCCTGTTATGCAAGCATGCTGGAAGACTGGACAAGCAACTTGTGAAATTCATTTTAGAAGATTTGATACCCTACATCAGTCACTCAATAGCTAAGTTTTGTACTGCCTCAGTCGAAATACTAAGCTGGTTACAACGATAACCTTCCTTGCTTCATATTTCATTATGCTGCAGTTTTATAGATTATAGTTATGTATTTCAAAAAAAGTTATTTTTGGATTTTGGTCTATTTCATAATGATCTTAGATTCATTGTGCTTTAGTCTTATATAGCTTTAATATTATCCTTGAGAATAACTATGGAAGAAACATGTTGTAATATCCTATATCAATACTCTCTGCTGCTATGTGAGGTATTTTTCAGATTAGGGTTGTAGCTTTATATTTTCTACCTGTTGGTCTCTTATTTTGCTCTGGTCAAAAATAAGATTACTATACCTATGGTTTCTATCAGTTCTACACATTTCACTTGTTTTAAAAAATACAATTTCCTTACAAACTTGCAAAACATGTAGAAAAGCATAGTTCTGTAAACATTCAAAAATAATTACACTAACACTTTAGGCACTCAAATTCATTTGAAACATAAAGGCCACGGTTTAACTACATAGAATACAGCACTTTGCTTGGTTTATACTGAGAAATATGTATTGTAACATCACTTTAGAGGTGATCACAGCTGCAACAGAATTAGTTTCTATAGCAACCAAGAAGAAATAATGTGATGAAGTGCATTGTAATACACAAAGATGGGTTCTTTACAAACAGGATTATTTTGATAAATTTTAGCTAGGATTTTTTTTCCCATTAAAATATTTCCTCTAAATTATTTTTCCTTTAGATGTCCCAAAGGTGCTTTTCCAAAAGGCAACTAGACTTTTTTCCTCTCATTCAAAAAGCTTCTTCAGTTCTTTTAGACCTTAAAATCTGGTTCACCTTCCATACATAGTAGCTTGCAATTTATTTTCTCTCAATTAAATTCAAGACATCATCATTGTCTCTAGTGAGGCCCTATCTTGATGGGATTATGGGGTTTGTGTGTTCTGAAGAAGCTGAGAGCAATGCCAGAGGTTCAACCATACTGTACATGTCTCATCAGAGAAGCCAGACAAAGAATGTCTCTTCCCATAAAAAAAATGGTGAGACACAATTTACAGAAACCCACGCCAGATCAGTCATTACTCTGGTCAACAAGAACCATGGTAGGTGTTCAAGTTCCCAGTATGTCACATTTGGTGACAAAAGGGCTACAGGACTCAGGGCTGTTGGCTGAGCAACATTAACCAGCAGCTGCAGAACTACTGGAAGAAAAGGCATTTACTCATTACAATTATATAGAAGAAAAGAAATAATTATCTGTTATAACAAATCAAGTCTAATAAGAGAATATTTGAAATGAATGCACCAGTTCTGGAAAGAACAACATCTATAATTTAAAAAAAAAACAGAACAGAGGCTAGTAGACTAGCTGATTTAGAATAAGAAATAAATAATTCCAAATAATTATTTATTATTCAGAATAATTCCAAAAACCAAAACAGAACAGAAAAGAAAGAATTGCAAAGATCTACACCAGGGCAAAAAGAAAAAAAAATTAAAATGCCCTCTAACTAAAGAAGTAGAAGAATTGAAGGGTATCTTGAACAGCACAAAAACAATAGAATACAGTTGACTACACTTGAAGCTTGTTCCAAAAAACTCAGCTAGCACAAGCATTAAAAGATGCCAATACAATAATATCAAATATGAGGACCAATTCAACACAAGAAGAAAACTGACTAATGCATAGCACAGCTACAATTATAATTGAACACCTAGGTGAAAGAATAATTAAAAGAAGAAAAAAGAAAAAAGCCAGCTAGTGCATCAACAAAGTGGAAAAATAAATTCAGCAAGCTATGATAAGATCCAAGCAAACTAAAACAAATTTTTAAAAAGCTGAAGACCTGCTTTTTTGGTAATATTTCTTCTTAGGTGAAATGAAAGAACTTGTAATAACAGCAGAAATTGTGGAAAAAAACAATATAAAAACTTGATCAACACCAGGTGAAGATAAATTATGTAGTCTTTGGTTGAAACACCAACTCATTAAGCTTAACAAATTTATTGCAAGAAGATGAAATTGAAGGTAGGTTAACATCTGGTAAAACCTACCTGATAATGAAACAAAAGAGACTACATCAGGCAACTATAGATCAATTATCTGCTTAGCAACAACTTTCAAATTGCTAACTAGTGTGGTAGTCAATGCAATTCAACAGCACCTAATTGAAACAAGCTCTTCCCACCCAAGCAGAAAGAAAACTGCCCAAATGCCAGAAGAAAAGATCAGCTCCTAACTGACAACATGACTTTGGAAAATTACAAGAGAAGGAAGACCAATTTGAATGTAGCTTGGATACATTACAAGGCATTAACTCCCTGTCACATGATTGGATAATCAAGTGATTAGAAATAACGGGAGTTAGTATTACACCAGAAACATTGATGTAAAGATAAATGTCTCAGTAGAAGACACAGTTGTTGGTCAATGGTGACAACATAGGAGAGGTTAATATCAAGCATGGAATCTTTTAAGGACATTATTACTACGACTGTTTGTCATAGCAGTAATCCCTCTGTCATCAATACTGAACAAGTCAGGCCATGTATATAAAATATCAAAAACATCTGCCAGCTATCTCACCTCCTTTACATAGACTATCTAAAGCATAGAAAAAGAACATCTGAAATAGAATTGCTGCTCAACCCTGTATATATAGCCAAGTTATTGCAAGGAAATTTGGATTGAACAAATATGCTGCTCTCACCATCAATAGGGGGAAGATAGTGAAAACAAGAAATCAAGATGCCCTATGGAAATAACATCAAGATACTGGATGAAGACGATCACTACAAATACTTCAGAATCCTTCAAGCTGACAACATCAAACACATTGAAATCAATGAAAAGGTTAAAGTGAGTACACATCGTGAGAGTAAAGATGTTAAAGTCCAAAGTCAGTGGAGGACATCAAGACAATTAACACCTGGCCAATTCCAGTCATTAGATACACATCTGGAATAGTGAACTGGATTGAAGCAGAACTAAAGCCTGTGATAAGAGCAGAAAAATAATTACAATAAATCGTATCTTTTATCCACACAACAATGTTGATAGATTCTACTTACTGAGGAAAATAGGTGGGTGTGGAATATAGCAAGTACACCAATAGTTGAAGAAGAAAAAAGGCATTAGATGAATATCCAAAAGACAGTGAAGAAAATGCACTGAAGCTAGTATACCTTGAGGTATACTCCAGTATTTACTGAGTACTGGAGAGACCAAACTAGGCCACAAGAAAGACCAAATGAAAAACAGAAAAGAGACATGGCAAGGAAAATATTACATGGCCAGAACATTTCTTAAAAAATAGCAGGCAAAGCAGATAATATGATTGGACAATGGCTAAAAGCAGGAAAATTGAAGAAAAAGACAGAGGCTAATTCTGGCTGCTCAAGACCAAGCTCTAACAACAGATGTATACAAAGTCAGAACTGAAAAGACAGCAACAGACAGCAAGTGTATCTTTGCAAAAAGCTGAAGGAACAGTAGACCACCAAGTCAGCTGCTGCAAGAAGATTGCATAGACTAACTACAAACAATAGCAAGACAAAGTAGCAAAAAAGGTGTATTGGAAGATCTGCAAGAAATATTGTTTGCCTACAATCAGAATATAGCTGGAATGGACCTTGGAGGTCTTCTAGTCCAACCCCCTGCTCAAGCATGAGTCCCTATATTATTTCAGATAGGTGGCTGTCCCGTCTTTTCTTAAAAACCTCCAGTGATGAAGTACCTACAATTTTTGATAGCCAGCTATTCTACTGGTTAATTTTCCTCACTGTTAGGAGTTTTCTCCTTAATTCCAGGTTGCTTCTCTCCTTGATTAATTTGCCTACAATCCAGTTTCTTGTTTTGCCTTCTGGTGCTTTGAAAACTAAGTTGATTCGCTTTTCTTTGCAGCAACCCTTCAAATACTGGAAAACTGCTATTATGTCACCCCTAGTCCTTCTTTTTTCCAGACTGGCCATAGCAATTTCTGCAACTGTTCTTCATGTTTTTGTCTCCAGGCCCTTAATCATCTTAGTTGCTCTTCTCTGGACTTTTTCCAAAGTCTCAACATCTTTTTTTGTAATCTATTACAAGGATTTAATTAGCTTTTTTGGCTGCTGCCGCACACTGCTGGCTCATGTTTAAGTGATTGTCTACTAAGACTCCAAGGTCCCTCTCATAGTCACGTTTTTGAGCCAGGTTTCACCTAATCTGTACTTGTACCTTTGGTTTTTCCTGCCTAGGTGTAAAACCTTACTTTTCTTCATATTAAATTTCATGTTGTTGGATAGGGCCCATTGTTCAAGTCTGTCGTTGTTTTTCTGGATCCTGAGTTTGTCTTCTGGGGTGTTAGCTATTTGTCAGCTAGTTACAAATCCATCCAGTGGTAATGCTGTCTATCCCACATTTTTCTAGTTTACCAAGGAGTAGGTTGCGGTTTACTTTGTCGAATGCCTCACTGAAGTCTAAGTATACTATGTCCACAACATTTGTTGGTCCACTAATTTAGTCAGTTTGTCATGCCATGCTGGCTATTAGTTATAATTTTATTTGTTTCTATATGTTCACAAATCTATTTCACCACCACCACCAGTATCATTCCAGTTATTGATATTACGCTGATTGGCCTGTAGTTTCCTGGGTCTTTTTTTTTTTTTTTTTTCCTTTTTCGAAGATGGGAACCACATCAGCTCTTTTCCAATCCTCTGGTAGTTCCCCGGTGCTCCAGGATTTTTTAAAGATATGGTACAATGGTTCTAACATCGGCCACCTCCTTCAGAACTCTGGGATGTAATCCATCAGATTCCAGTGATTTAAATTCAGAATAGACAGGTGTTTCTTACCATTTTCTTGCTTATTTTAATTTTTATTTCTAGTCTGTCTTTTACAGTTACATTTTTGTTAGGTTGGGCTATAGTTTCTTTTTGCATGAAGACTGATGCAAACAATGGGGTAAGCAGCTCTGCTCTCTCTCAGCTGCCTGTTACTTCCTTGTCATCTTCTCTCTTTAGTGGACCGACAGTCTCCTTGACTTTTTCTTGTTATTTATATGTTGAAATAAAGTTTATTATTATTATTTTTTACTTTTGTTGCATGTCTTTGTTCATTCTGAGCCTTTGCTTTCCTGATTCTCTCTCTCTCTCTCTCTCTCTCTCTCTCTCTCTCTGTGTGTGTGTGTGTGTGTATGTGTGTAAAAGAAGAAACAGACATCATGAGATCTCCAGAACTTAAAATTACATTTATTGTACTTACTAAGCTTTCGTCAGCCTCTACTGACATCATCAGAGCATTAAGCTACCATTACAGAGATCTCTGCCTTTATATATCATTAATGAATTTAGCTCTTCCATGCGTGATAGGCCCTTTCAACCGCCTATAATTAGCTCTGTTGTTTTTGCTTCCGTCATGTTGGTCAAAGGAGGCTTATCTCTTGTTATTGTTTCCTCCCTTATCCGACCCAGAATATGTGTGTGTGTGTGCATGTGAGTGTACATACATACACGTGTGTATGTGCACACACATACATAATCTTATATACTAATAAATTGGTTTACTTCTAAAATATACAGTATATTTTAATAGCAAGATTTTAAATTTATTTATGAATCTATTCATTTTTAAAACTAGTATATATTTAAGCTTTTAAATGCCATTGAAACTGGTACATCTTACCACAATTAATTACAAGCATATGTTTAAAGCCTTTTATGAATTTTGCCCTTATAATGTGACCCATTACTGTGGCTCACTTTATCCCCTTGAATTCTTAAGTATCTTTGGAGTTGCCATGGATACCAGTGACATGCTTTCTCCCAAACTGCTTTGTGTGTCTTATCAAACACTAGAAACTCACACAGGAGGAATCTGAGCCATCTATGGTTTTCTGCTCTCTTGACACCACTCCTTAAATATACTACCCCCTCTTAGAAACAAGCTGCACAATACCTACTTAGGTTCTAGATGAAATACATCAGTAACTATTTTTGTTTTTTAAAAAAACAGAATTAAATAGGTTGCAGAGATAAAATTGATAATATCCCTCCCTAATGTGCCAATTCAATGAGAGATTGAGTTTTTACTTTCAATACTGCTGTTTCTTTTGGTAGTAATTTGTGAATTTCAGAAATAACAATGAAGTTCTCAAGTAAAATACAAGCAATGTTCAGTTTAAGACTCAGCTTAGAACATGGGTCACACACTAGTCCTACTCATAAATATAATAGCATAGAACGTTTTACATATTGTTCAGTGGAACAAATTTAGCAATTACCCCATTTATAACCCTTCTTTTCCTCAGGTGAAATTCAAAGAGAGCATAGACAGGGTTCTGGGGCACTGTGAAATATAGATATTGAACAGATCCAGATTCATCTTCAGCAAAATTTGCCCTTTCGGGCTATGCTTTGGAAGCAAAAAATCTTTTTCATCATTCTTTGTCTTTCAAGCTTTCTTCTAAAAGCAGAGGTTTTATTCAATGTTATTTTCATACCTTTTAGAAATTTTGTTCTCTTTCTCTTAAAGTTAGATATTTTTCAGGGGTATCTGAGTGGGACCATACAATTACGGTGGTAGCTGAACCATGCAATTGAACTCCAATCCTTTTTCCATTCACTTATGGAAACCTCTGATCCTATACTGATTTGCAAATTGATTCTGAAACTAATTATTACATGCATCTTCAATAAAATCTGGATAAGAAGAGACAACATTTATGTATTTATTTATGTTTTATGTCACCCTTCAAAAGCGGATTATAAGAATATAAGATTATCTGAATTTATTGTAAATAAACAACAGGAATAGTTAATCCTCTAGATTAAATTGAAACAGAAGGTTTATTTTATGTAGCCATAACATTTGTGAAGAAAGCACACACTTTGTCTCTTTCAGGGTTACATGAGTGGCGATCATATAATTTCAGATTCAACAGTTGATATATCTAAATAGATAAGCCTTAGATTGTACTACAACTAGTAATTCTAATTATATTCTACAAAATAACTCCCCAATACAAAAATGTGTGATATTTTAAGGCCTACACTTGGCATCTGGATCCCAATGAAGAACAAAACAAAATCTATATTTAGTTTGATTGTATTTACATTTCATTAAAATTAAATTATTTCAATGGTATTAGTTACTCCAGGGTATTTCATGATTCCAGAACTGTAAATTTAATGGCTACTTTTTGATGGGTTTGGGAAATCATATCAAAGGCTCTATGAAGTCCCAGGCAGGAGCATCATCAAAATACACAATATGCAACAGGCTAGCACAATAAAAATTCTGTCTCTTACATATGTACAAAAGGAGCAGAGTTTGCATTACCATGTGTTTATATACATTTTTTTTTCATTTTCCCTATGGATGTCCATAGCCCCAAGGCTTCAGAATGCATAACTGTACTCTATTAAATAACCTGATTAGTCCATACGTGGATAATGGCATACTGGCAGCCTGGTGCACAATGATTTGTCCACCATAATAAGGCATTGTGCTCACTACTGAAATCAAAGAGTTAATGTCCCTTTCAAACAATAAAGATGATCTCAAGACATTTCAATTTCTATTTGTTTTTATCTTAATCAGTTTTAGAGCATATCTAAATGCAATCAGCTTTTTGGAAGTTGTCATTTGCATCATCTGCATCCAGTTAATGAGTAAATGTATTTCCTGGATTCATAATGAATATATTGAATAATTATTATACTAGGGATTGGTAAAGTGAAAATTTATTAGGACTATATGAAATGTGGATGTCACTGACATTATACTTAACACTGTATTTGGGTTGCTTAATATACAATTGAAGTTTGTCAGCATTAGAACATGTAGCTAAGATTCTTCTGCCAGCTCTAACTGGGGAAGTGAAAGGCCAAACAGAATTAAAGATAGAAAATCTCCAAAGCCAGGCGGCCTTGAAACCCACAGCCATTCAATCTTGCCAGGGTTGAACTGAAGCCTGTTTTCTTCCATTCAGACATCCACAGCCTCTGGGCACTAAGAAAGGACCTTGGTAACCCAGGACAATGATATATAGTTGGCTATTATCAGCATATTCATGATAATGCACTGTCAACAGATAACTTTCTCCAGAGGCTTTATATAGATGGAACTACTATAACATTGTACTTCCCAATTCTCTGAGCCAGCTGAGGAGGATGCTATAAGCAATGATATCAAATGCTGCTAACAGGTTGAAAGTCAGGATGGATACAATAACCCTATCCTAACCATACCAAAAGTCATTGACAATCTTGATCAGTACCATCTCAGTACTTTGGCCAGGCCTGAATCTTGACTGAAAGGAATCCAGCTAATCTGCCTGTTCCAGGCCCTACTACAGTTGTAAGCTGACCACGCTCTCAACAACTTTTCCCAAAAAGGGATTTCTCCTAGATCCAGCAATATCCACTTATGGAAAAGACAACTGACCGACTCTGACAAGGAGTTTGTAACCATCTCTTCCCACAGATAAGCATTCACTGTTGTCTGGACCCAATTACCTGTTATGTCCTAGAAGAATCTAATCAGACAGGGAAATCAGGGGTCTAAAAAGTAAAAGTCAGGGCTGAACTCACAGCTTTAGGGACCCTGTCCACTTTATCAGGGCCAACATTTTCAAATTCCTCCCAAATAGCAGGCAATTCACAGGACCTGTATAATCTGAATCCAACCACAAGCAAATCTGAGCAATTTCATCTGACAGATGCTTAGAATCCTCACTGTGACCCTGCAGTTGTTCTCATCACCCGCCCTTATCTTAATGTCTAGTTTTTCTAGTTTGGGGAAACAGATCCAACTTCTCTTGTGTCCAGAGGCAAGAGACGATTATCCCTTCACCCTATTAGAACTACTAGACAGCAGATAGTCACTCCATATTCAAAACATTGGTAGTGTTCAGCTTTCTATTCTTTCAGATTTACATCTAACTAAATATATACAGTTATTAGCTCTATTTTTATCTGCCACTCATGCAGTACACTTAAAATTCTGAATGTTTACATTATCCAAACAGCAGGCTAATGGATCTCCAAAGTAGGCAGTCATGCATAATTCAAATCAGTATCCTAAGGCTTGCAACTTCAAGTAAAAAGTATTTCTAAATTAGGTAGGGTGTGACTTTAACATGAAAAAGTGTAAATAATTTCCTTCTTTATCTGACAAATTGATGCATTTTGTAAAGAGCTGACATTAATGTGCAGTATCCATGTAATGGTGCATTTGTAACTTTCTGTTAAAGTGATGAACTGCTACAAAATAAAGTAAACATGATGGCTGTAAAACGAGTCAACAAATTCTAACCATTCAAAGTTTAAAATAACTTAAAACAAGTAAAACAAAAAAGGAGATTTTAAGAAAGTACTGTACAAATGCTTAGATTTATGGATAGCCATAGAAAAAGCAGTACATTCAAAAGTTCTGCACAACAATATGTCATTCAAATAATTTGCAAAAACCTAGACTGATTTTTTTTAAAAAAATTAACAGAAAAAGTATGTTTGTGAGTGGGGTAGGGAGGGTTAATCCAGGTTGGAAAGTGTTACCATTGTCTTTCCTGTAGCAGACCTTGTTTTGGATGAAAAACTCCAGGGATAAAAAAGGGATAAGACTGCAGGCAAAATAGGATCTCTACCTGATTTAGTTTGGAATTGACCTGATATAGTAGATCTGTGAAGAAGTAGAATATGGTCAAATAGCAACAGATAAATGGAATTATTTCTTCACACATTATTACAATTATTACAATTATTTATCATATGGCACATACCTTCACACAGAACTTGGTGAATACCAGATATAGTAATGACCATCAATTTAGATGAGTTTAAAAAAGATTTTATAAATGATATTTAATACTGAAGGTAATCAATATTATTTTCAGTTGCAGTGGAAATAAAATTTTTGAGTAAGTAGGACTTTGATCTGATTTACCTATCATACTAATGGCCTAGGTATTAACAGATCCAAGCACTGGAGACTATATTAAGAATATAAACTCAAAAATCTAATAGTGAAAAATACTATTAATTATATAAAGAAAATAATTACTTAACTGCCTTGATACAAAGGCAGAAAAGTCACATAGTAAATGCAAAACAGTAGATAGCTGCCTGAAAAACAAAAACAGAAAAGCAACAAAAGGAGAATATATTTTATTAGGGCAAAGTAGGTTCTTAATTTTCCAAATTGGATTTTTTGACCAAAATTTGACCAAAATAGACAATGTCTAGAAAATACAGAACCTGAAATAGACTATTATTTGAATGCTCTCAAAGTAGCTCTACAGAAAAAAAACAACAATTCAAAATGGAGTACAAAGGAATGTGGTAAACATTCAAGTATATGATGAACAAAAAAGGTACATTTGTGGTAAATAACGAAGATGCCATTTGCAGATCATGTAGCTTTTTTTCTTTTTCTTTTTAAATAAAGTTTTATTTGGGTTTTCACACATACAAAATACAAGTAAAACATATTTTTTGAAAATAGCATGGTCCCGGGTTGAACTTCTTTATACAGACACAAAACTCAATTTCATGCTCCATTTTGTGTTCTATTCCATATACTATTCTACATTTTCTATATAGTTTTTCCCCTCTTTTAATTTTCTCAATTTTATTTTGATTATCTCATCTCAATTCAAATCAATATATTTATACTTTTGTCTGTTCTGTTTCAATATCATATTATCTTTTCTCATTAAACAAAATTTCTCCTGTAGTTACTAATTGGAGTATGACACCTTTATATCTTTTAATTACATCCATTCAACTCTTATTTAAACTTCAATATATACCTTAAGTTTATGACCTTCAATATAATACATAATACATAACTTCCAATCGAATTCTGCTTGGTACATTCTTATAATACACACTATATTCTTTTTAAAAAAAGAAAGAAAGATTGTAAATATATGTAATTATAAACCCTCATTCCATTCCAGTTCAGTTCTATCATTAATAATCATTAAAATCTTAACATCTTTAACACTTTTCAATTAAATATCATACTTCCTTAAAAACACATATAATCTCCATAATTAATTTTTCCCATATTTCTCTTCACGTATGTTTTATAAATCATTAAATATACCTTTTGTTACATTTATTTATTGACAAGCATTCCACTGAATTACAATAGCTTTTTTATCAGACATTTTAATCATACATTGTTTCATATTTTCTAAAATTATTTCTGCTTCTAATATAACCACACTAACTTATGTACCTTTGCAGAATTCCTTTTTCCATTAAGTTTTCATCCATTATCTCTAAATAGGCCCTGTTTCTCTATATTTTGCTTCTGTCCTTTATAACTTCTTTTCCTTTCTTTCTTTCCTCTCATCTTCTCCCTCCCCTTTTTACCCCCTTGTCTCTCTAGTTCTAATTCTCTCTTCTGCATTTCCTTCTTCTGTTGCTTTCTGATTTTATACTTATTTTTCACTCTATTTTTGGGGGGAGTTGTTTTTCCCAATCTTAAACTTTCCATTCTCTTTTCCCCCTTTCCTCCCCCCCCCCCACCTAAGATTACTTGTTCATTAAAGATGGCTTCTTTGTCGCAATCTTCTTGTTCTGCAGGCATTTCTTGTTGTTTCTCATAATTCCAAATCTCCATTTCTAAAAACTGAAAAACGAAGCCAAAAGAACCTCTCCCTTCTTGTGCATCTTCTTTGTACTTTTAAAGTTCCATTTTCAGTTCTTCTAAAAGTGGAGCCATTTTAAACAGTTTTAAACAACCACCCGATTGATTTTAGTCATTCAAAACAATAACCAAGAATCCAGAAATCATCAAGTAATCCAGATGGTCCCGAGTTATATCTTATTTCTTTTTCGACTTTCTCTTCCTGGGGTTTTTGTTGCGATATTTCAGTTAGAATGTATCTTTTGGAAGTCTTGTTGAGATTTTGCTATAAGTTCTTTTTTAATTCCAGGCAGTCTCCTCCCTTCCAGATCCTACCCTTTTATTCTTTTTCTCTCCTTTCCTGTTTTCAAAAGCTTTTAATTATCCAGAAATCTTTATTATCCCTTTGACTTTTTATTTTCAGCATTAAATGCCTATTGATGTCAAAGTGGATTTTTTTCTAATTTCTTGCTTAAGTCTCTTAGCTGTCAGTATAGGAAAAGGAGAAAACCAAATCTTTTCCCTTTTCTCTCTCCTTCGCAGCTTAAAAATCTTCTTAGGGAACAATGTTATTGTTTTTTAACAGTTTCAATTCCAGGGTACCTTATTTGTTGCTTTTGCTGTTTGACCCGGTCAACCAAAACTTTCTCTTCTTATCTTCCTCCTGCACATTCTTTTCCGGTCGAGTTCTTCTTTGTGGTGGCCATTTCTGACCACCGCTGCAACCGCCTTCAGGAAAGGGAGTAATGGCCAGCTGGGGAGGAGAGATGTGGCTCTCCTCAACCCTGCTGGCAGTCTCCCCCCTCTTCACCACCTCTACGGGGTGGCTTAGCCCTGAAACCAGCCAGCTTGGGGCGCTCCAGCGGCGAGCATGGATCGAAGCCTCGCAGAAACAAGGTTTCGGTCTGTCGCTGAAGAAGCTCAAACCGGAAGGCCACCATGTAGCTTTTTTTTTATACAATACCAATTCACTATACAGAGATTCCATTAAGATTTCAGAAAACCACAACCAATAATTGGGATACTGAAAAACCCAGAGAGGAGGTGTACAGAAATTTAGACAAAATCCCCAATATATGTGCATATGTGGAGCGGACAAAATCTTTTGGGCTTATTTTGTCCCACATAATTTGTCACAAATTCCAAAATCCGAGTTAGATCTGTAAAAAGCTAATTCACCATAATACAATCATATAGTGCTTGAAATCCCAAATGATTTTGTGAGTCTTAAAAATCATATGGACACTATAGTCCTCTTCTGTTTAAAATATATTTCGTAACTTCAAGCACAGATAGAAGTATTAATGTCAAACAAATTGCTTACTTAATAGTAAAAAGAGAACTGAAGAAGAAAAAATTGCAGACATAATAATCCTTTACCACATAATTCATGGAAGCTGACAGAATCTTTAATCTCCCCCAAAAGGCATATATTATGATAAACTGCTTGACTGGAATACAGTTCAACTTTAAACAATCTTCAAAATCTTCAGATCAATTACAATAAACAGGAGCTGTGCAAGTGATTCCGATGGAAGGTGACCTAGTGTAGTAGGAATATTCTGATGTTCTTAACTATAAATATATTACAAATACTGTACCAGCCTTCTCCAAAAGCCCACAATCTATTGTTGCTTTTAATTAAGACAGCTTGTAGCTAGAAGACTTCAATGCTGAATTGTTTGAAGGGAGAGGGGAGGCAGTTGGAAAGAAAAAAGACATTGGGCTATGAGAAATGGTTATATTTGTTGTTTTCTTTGCAAGTCTTTCTATTTTAAAATCTGAACTGTCATGAAAAATGTCTTAAAAGCATTTCAGATATCCCTTTGTTGTCTGCTCTTTCATTTCATTGTTATTCTCATCAATTCTTTTTAATCAAACCTGCTTCTACTACATGTAATAATAATGACTGGCAAATCTGCAGTTGAAAGACTGTTTCTAAAGATGAAAAGTAGTTATTTTATTAATGTACTTATTAATTATTATACATGTTCCCATATAGATTTTGTGTGAAAATAAGGACATACAGTTTATACACAAATTTATAATGCAGCCTGTCAAGAGTGATTTCATTTAAGGATTCGAATGCAAACTGAGCAAAACAATTAAAGCAGAATGCTATTTTAAACTCATTCATTTGAATTATATGCCAGTAGACAAATTAGATGTAAAAATATACTTTTGTTAGCTGAATTTTTGGCTATATATTCAAGAGCAAATCTAGTCGAGATACAAATTATCTCAGAATTCTGAAATGTGGTGAGATATTCTGATACTTTATGTTTATATTCCCATTAGTAGCAAAAAATAGAAAGCACTGTGAATCAGGTAAGTTGATGGGTAGTATACTGGGATGGCAGTGATTAAGAATAAAAAAGGAGGCTGAGAAGCCTAGGAAATTGGTCAGGTAGCATCTTGGGAAAAAGTTAAGCTGAATGTGGAAGCAGCATGTTAGAATTGCAGCTAATGTGGAAAGTAAGTAAGCTGCTGGGAACACCAACTAATCAAAAAGCCAGCTAATGGATATATGGATGATATAGCAACAACAGCAATGTCTTTCCTCCAACTGGTTCCTATTCTGAACAATAATTTTTTGGTGACAGACATTTGGGGAAAATTGTTCTTAAAGTCAGTCCATAGAATCAGTTTGATTAGAAGGCTACTATGTCACTGGAAATATAAAGGAAAAAAAAGGGAAATATTTGGATTTAAGATGTACTGGAATTTAAGCCACCTGTTTCCCAAGCAGTCCATTAAACCAAGGTTTGGCTCTATTTAAATACCAATTTAATTATCATACAAAGTCACATCTGGGCTGCAAAATTCCAAATAGCCAAGTAAGAAACAAGTAGGTCCAAATCTTCTAACAGTCCATATTGTTGAAGCTTATATGTGATAGCTCATCTGTCATGTTTTTTGTACAAACTGCTGTCCATTGTATAGTGACAGAGATTCTGAAGTCTTTCCAAACTACAATTCTCAGGGTTCTTTTTAATTTAATATCCCATAATGCACAAGGCTTTCCTAGTCTATAAACAAGGACAAATAGGCTGAAAAACAGCTTCTACCCCAGGGCAGTAGCTCTTTTGAATTTTGCTGTATAGTGTAGTATTGGTGTGGTGTCAGGGTTTTCGGTTCAATGTGTGGAGGGTGAAGGACGTGTGTTTGTGTTTATTTTCATGGTCATGATGTCCACTGAAGATGGCGTTTGATTTCGTTGTATGAGGTGCAATGACAATAAACTAAACTAAATTAAACTAAACTGATTTTTTGGGGGGGAGTTTACAATTACTTATTGAACAGGCCTCATTTTTTAGGACAGGATCATCAAGTCAAATTCTGCATACAAATGAATATGATCCAGCCATCTTTCAGTGCGTAATAAGGGAACAATTGTGGAAGGATACTTACAAGTCCATGACATCCATATATTGTTATTAAAAACAACACTGTCAGGTGTTTTAACAAACTGAGTCAGAACCACTTAAAGAATTATAGGTGGCATAAGATTCTGGGTTTTTTGGTGCAACAGATAAATTAGCTGGAACTGCAGGCCTATGTGGGGAACAAGAGCAGCTCTGGATGTAGGAGTTAATCCCAAATCAACTCCTTTTACAGAAAAGCCCATCTAAGACCTTTTCATTTGTTAGAATTGTTTGCAGCAGCATTCTATCTTCCAAGGCATAGCAAAGGCCCTTAAAATCAACTTCACTTGAGTTAGAATTGTGCCCTTACTCTGTAGAAAATGTGTTATTTTACACCCACATATATACAAATTCCATTTATGCATGAAAAATATGTGGGGTTGAAATACAGCATATATACCTTGCATTGTAATGTGTATTTTTAGTACATAGCTGTTCTTAATGAACAAAGTATGGTAACTTTGTTTTCATCAAAGAAAACTTTAGTTCTTCATAAATGATTTGTATGTGTCAACTGTGAAGGACTGTATAGTTATATAAAATCAGTTTCAGATGGAAGGTACTCCATGCAAATTAATTTCTTAAAATCCAAACCAAGCAGATAGCCTTACAAGAGGGCTGCAGTTGATTGTGGTTTGTTGTTTTTAAAAGCAAAATGCCAGAGTGTCTGAATGAGGAATTCGGTCAGGTGAAACCGCTAAAGTTTAGAGAAAAATCTGATAAACTTTCTATAGTAATGAAGTGATTAGACTACTTAGATTGCAAAAAAAAAAAAAGATATAGTAAAGTAATAATACATAGATCTATTCACTAATATATAGACATCCATTTTGTAGCAGAGAATCCTTACCCTTTATCATAGGGCTCTCCAACCCTGGCACTTTTAAGACTGGTGAACTTCAACTCCCAGAATTCCTCAGCCAGCAGACTAGGGGTCTGCCAGCAAAGCTGGCTGAGGAATTCTGGGAGTTGAAGTCCACCAATCTTAAAGGTGCCAGGGTTGGAGACCCCTGCTTTATCTTATCTGTTGGCTTCTTGACTGAGCCAATTTTCCAATATGGTCAAAGATTGATAGACATTGAATATCTTACATAAAAAAGCCTGACAATATAATTCACAGATTACATTAAACAGAGAAATTGCAATATTCATCATGTCATAATGTGCTATAAGTAAAAACTCAACTGAAGCCTCTCATTATAGCAACTTTAAAAATATTTGATTAGCTACTGAGTGCCTTACGGTATAAAACATAGATATTGACTTTTTTATTGAGTGTGTTACTGCATTGTATTGTATTGCATTGGGGCAGGGTGGGGGGAGGAGCAGAAAGCATCAGTCAGAAGGCCAGGATACAAAATGGACAATGGCATGCCATTCATACAGACATCTTTCTAATTCTAGATTATTTTCTTCTTGTCTTTTGGGCGATTTTGTGGAATTTGTTTTTTATCCTAAGCGTGGTAAGTCTACTTTAGGCCTTCTATCTCAATTTTTATCCCAGAGGCAGGAAAAGTTGCTACTGATTTAATTTAGCAAGAGGGCATTTGGGTGGTGGTAAAAAAGGACTTTTGATTGCTCCTATCAGAAATAAAATATATGACCTCTATTTCATCACTTATATTCTAAATTTTATGACATTGCATTTTTCTTTCCAGGAACTGAAGCAAGATCCTTAGTATACATAAGTTTTTAAAGTTTGCCCATAAACATTACCTCAACGGCCAAAGTTAATCATAAAATCCACCATTTTAATACTTTCAAACATTTCTCAATAATTTTTATTTGGAATTTCCTTTGAAGTGATATAAACTTCCTTTAATAAGGATAGCTGAGTACTTTACTGATCATCATTTTGGAAAAAGATCCTTGAAATACATAGTGGATATATTTCCCAAAATATAAATATCCAAGATCCTTCATGCTACAGTATTAACATAGAATAAAAACTACTGTAGCATCTGTAAACACCCTAAACAATTTAAGAAGCAAATTTGTTTTTCATGAAATACTGTTCTTAAGAATAGGTAAATAAAAAAGTAGTTCACTATTTTATATCCATAGTTATAAAAGCTAGAAAGGATGCTATATTGTTAAACATTTATTTTATATCAATTTTTATTTTATTCAGTATATATGCCAACATAATACATATATAAGGCCTAAATGTTGTTTTATCGTCTTCATTTCTAATGAGAGAAAAGAATTTTAGAAGTTCAGCTCTGATCTTTCATGAGCAGGCTAGTGGTATTTTTATCTTGTTAATGATGTGCTGATTACTGCTTTCTCTACCATTATATCCTAGGATGGGCAGATATCTCTCCATTGCAAATCAGATGGATAACTGAATCGTCTTCGTCAATGTTTTCCTGCATTCAAAGTAAATTCATTTGTAATATCTCATATTTCAACATGTTCTTTCTCTGAAATAGTTAGAAATAAGCCTAAATAGGCTTTGAACATTTTAAGACAAGTGTGCTGATGCTTTTGATAACAAAATCAGTACTTATGAAATACCAACAGCCATATTGTGCTAAACATCTATTTCTATTATAAGATTTACTCATTTGAGTTGTTAAATATTAAAACTGCAAATTCTTGAAAAACCATAGTTCCATTTTTATTTTCATAGGGAAAAAATCTAATTAGAAAAAAGTCTATTTTTTTTCCTATGAACTACTTACTAACATGTTACTTAGAAGTTCCAGCTGTTTCACCTTTTGGGAGGACACACCAATTCATAAAAGTGATATAAAGGGGGAAAAGATGAATTTTTTTAAAAAAATCAAATTTTAACTTCAAATTCTAACGTAGAACAACATACTCTAATGGGGAGAAGGATAGATTAAAGGTAGATCAAGGGTCTTGATGAAACAGCTATTTTCAACTGAGAAAAACAAAGATGCAGCATTACAGTTTGACCACAAGATGGTACTAGTCAGCTACAAACTGCTAATTTACTACAGTTCAGATATTATCATCTTCCTCTTCTCAAGGAACCTTATTACGACAGACTGTAAAATGGAATTCATCCCAACTACTGTATATATTAATTATTACCCAAGTTATACGGAGACATAAATACAAGAAACAAAAAGTCTTATCTAACATTTATAAATCATCACAAATCAAAATAAATCTAAACCTTTACCTAAATTTCTACAGGGGAAAAAAAAAGATTTTTGGGGCAAACTCCTCTGCTTGTTTTTACAGGTTACTACCTTAACCTAATTTTTTAGGATAATTCTAGCTATATTTTCAGAGTTGTTCAGGAGATATTTCTAGCCATAAATAACCTTGTTAGCTCTGCTAAGAAATGTGATTAGAAACTGAAAATAAATGCAGAACAAAAGCTTGATGTTATTGCTTTTAATGTATGCTTTTTATTTTTAAAATAAAAACTATTTATCTAGTCATGTCACATCCATGAAGTCATGTCACATCCATGAAGTTTCTACAGTTAAGTACTGAGTGTGATATTAAGTTTCTGGAGAGAGGAGATTCATTATTGGGTGTGATACTACATCTGACAGATATAGTAAATATGTAATTATATATTTTAGTTCAAATCTATCATTTTGACCAGGTCAATAATGAATTATAATAAAAATACAGAATACATAAAAGCAATATGATTTTTTATCTAAAATATACAACAGTATTCACACGATAAAAGCAATTCAAAAGCCTTCAAATAAGCAGAAGCCAAATACAACTCCTAAGAAAGCACATTCCACTGCTTTAGGAATGACACATCATAGTTTCTCAGGTAACAAACAACAGATCTGGACCATCAATTTTCCAGATTCCCGCAATATAGTTTCACTATGGAAACTATGATGGGGAAAAAAAGAAAACAGCAATTGAAATTTTGCACAGCCCAAAGTAACAGATCAAGAAAGAATATTAAGCTATTTGTCTCTTCCTCTCTTCCTTAAGGCAACAATAGGATTTCTCTTACCAGCATTGTTAGTGATTCCTTACAGTCTACTTTTATCAACTTTCCAGTTAACTCCTAGAAAAGTACAAATCACTCCTAGAAAAAGTACTGAGGTTCCATATTGCAGTTTAAACTAGTTTCAGTAAAATAAACGTATTTTGATTGTTTATATTAAAAAGATAAAGGTTCCCCCGCACATGCGTGTTAATTGTTTCTGGCTCTAGAGGGCAGTGCTTAACTCTGTTTCTAAGCCAAAGAGCCAGCGCTGTCCAAAGACGCCTCCGTGGTCATGTGGCTGGCATGACTAAATGCCAAAAGTGCACGGAGCGCTGTTACCTTCCCACCAAAGTGGTCCTATTTTTCTACTTGCATTTTTTGCATGCTTTCGAACTGCTAGGTTGGCAGAAGCTGGGCCAAGTAACAGGAACTCACTCCGTTACACGGCACTAGGGATTCGAACCGCTGAACTGCTGACCTTTTGATCGACAGGCTCAGCATCTTAGCCACTGAACCACCACATCCGTTTGTTTATATTACTACTAACATTTTTAATTTATTATGTGTTCTACCTTCTGAAGAAGTCTATAACAATGAACAAAATAATACAATCTTTAATTTAAAAAACATGACAATGACTAAATCCTGTAGAAGACAATAACAATGCAAAAAAAAAAATCAAATTTATTTTAAAAAAATCTGTCTAAAAGACAATCTCCTCCTCCTATTATCCTACAAATATCAGGCTGCTCCGTAAAAAACTACAGGCTTGGTATCCTGCAACTGATTACTATATTCCAATAATGCAACAGTAAACATCTGTTATGGCCTTCAGACTCTTAACATGCCTGCCCAACACTATTCCCACTTTCTATTTCATATCATAACATAAACAAGTAGAGCTTCACTCATAGCCTGAAGTTATGACATAATCTATTGCTATAAATACAGTGTATTCTAAGAAAAAACAATCTAGGTTTTCTAGGTATAGATCCAGACAACCCACTTCCTCCCGAGTGTTTTCGAGATGCAGACCTACTAACTTCTCAATAAACTTTTGCCCCCCCGCCCCATAGGATGGAAACTGGAGTCTCTCCCAGTCCGCATAAATAATCCAGAAGTATATTAGGTCAATGGTAATGAAAGCCACTGGGTGATATAAGAGGCCAGGATAGTTGCATCACCATCATTCTAGCTCCATTGGAGATCACTGACAAGCATGAGCAATTTTGCCTCAGTATTATGCTCCAGACTGAAACCTAACTGATAATGCGGATAATTCATTTCCTCCAAAAGAGGAACAAAAGAAGGATGAAGATTGGCAAAAAATTGTCCAGTGCTACTGGGTCCAGGCTTGGCCTCATGAGGAGGGGCAGACTATTACCTCCTTTAAAGTAGATGGAAACACCCTTCTATTTACTATCAGTTGAATCCAGTTGTGTGTTCTTAGGAGGCCTTGATCAGCCAGGAAGGACATTGGTCTAATATACACTGCTACCAGAGCTTATAGTCCCAAGGACTCTGATCCATTTTTTCAAAAGCCACCCAATTAAATTCAGCCCAGATAACCAATTTTGTCATTTCTATAATCAACATGAAAATTTGAATGAAAAATTATCATTTGCGTAATTAAGAAATTGACAAAAATTGACATAATGTAATTTGCATCAATGCTCATAATGTTATCCTCATGCAATTGACAGAAAATTGTTATGATGAATGAATAATCAGAACAACAGACACCTTTCCTTACCAACTGGTCTTTTAAACCAAGATTTCACATGTGTTGCTTGCTTTAAAATTGTCTTCACATACACTAAGCACTTAGAAAACAAATAACATTTTTTTTACCCACAAATCCTAAACTGAGGGTGAAGGTTCATTCTCCAAGCTTGTGGGTTGGTTTCTGCTAGGTAAGACTTTCAGCGGAGTTTAGGGGGGGATGTCAGTATCAGTGTTCTTCTGTCCCAAACTCTGCTGAAGATATTACCTAGCCTGGTAACAAAACGTTCGGAAACCAACCCACAAGCTACAGATATTCACCACTATTGTAAATCCTAAGCTATTTCAAAAGTACACTCATTTTTTAAGTGTACTGTCATCTATAGTTTTTAATTTTACAAGTGCAATGTTTTTAAAATACGTTTTAATAAATATGAAAAACTAGAACTATAGCAAATCATGTCATACCTTCATCTACAGAGGCTTCACTACTATACCCATCATACTCTGCAGACAATGGGCTATATTTTTGTCTGGTTTCCCAACGATAATTTTTCTGTTGTCTACTGTTGCCTGCTGGTGGCCATGAATTCTGTGTTCTTGACAAGGCTTCATGGTATTTACCCAGTGCCTCATCTTCACTCTCCGATGATGAACCATGCTGGTCTTTATTTATGTATAAGTTATCTATTTTGGGAAAAAGAAAAAAAATTAACAGATGGTACCACTTTAAAGTTATATTTAGCTAAACACTGAGAAGCTTAAATATCAAAATAACCAGGCAATCAACATAAATGTATTCATTTATTATTTCTATTAATGCTTCAGAAAGCACAAAATGTCTAGTGAAGAAATAATCAGGTTCTCAAGGAATATCAGAGCTATTTTTCTAAATCTCTGAGTTTTGTTGTAGCTTTTTGAAATAATTTAATTCCTCCATTTGTGTTTTATTTTGTCCCATCTAAGTATTTCACTGAATTTCTCATTTTTCTTTCTAGAAATCTGGGTATCAGATTTATAAATAACACTGAAATAAGCTGTTTACACTATTCTGTTTGTTGGATACATATCCTTATTAAGAAAACATGTTTTTCTTTTTGAGCAGAAACCCCCAGTAGGATGAGATCCTATTAATATTTGAAAAGGAGATCACAAGAAAATTCCAAGGTTTCAAGTTAGATTGAGAAGTCAAAAAATACAGTGGCAGAAAACATAGGAAACTACCGTATTTGCCGGCGTATAAGACGACCCGGCGTATAAGACGACCCCCCACCACCACCGGAAACGCCCTCCAGAAATCCCCGGGGCTGCAGCGGCAGGGCAGAGTGCCAGGGGCCGTGGGAAGAGCAGGAAGGCTGCAGCCTCGGGCGGAGCGAGGCGAGCGGGATGAAGCGGAAGCGACGCAGGGGATCCGGGAAGCCAGAGGCGCCTTCGCTGCGTCCAACAAGCATCCGAAAGCCGGCAGTGGATATACCGGCGTATAAGACGACCCCCCCACTTGGAGGCATGTTTTTCGGGGCAAAAAAGTCGTCTTATACGCCGGCAAATACGGTAGTTCTATATTGTTGCTATGCAGACTAACAAATGATTCCAGGAAGTCATCAGGAGTTGTGTGTCTAAAACAAGTATTTTTCTTAACAAACAGGAAAAGAACTGCATTATGACTCTGTAATTTCTATGTTGCCGGTTTTCATTTACTATTATTTCTAAAGATTCATACAGGTAGTTCTTGAGTTATGACCAGTGGTGGGATTCAAATAATTTAACAACCGGTTCTCTGCCCTAATGATTGGGTGAGCGTGGCTGGGTGGTCATGTGATTGGGTGGGCGTGGCAACTTGATTGGTCATACCCTTAGGAAATTTTTCCTTAATCCAACTCACAATAAAATAGCACTGTTCCAATATTTAGAATAGAATAGAATAGAATTGAATAGAATAACAGAGTTGGAAAGGACCTTGGAGGTCTTCTAGTCCAACCCCGTTTAGGCAGGAAACCCTACACCACTTCAGACAAATGGTTATCCAATCTCTTCTTTAAAACTTCCAATGTTAGAGCATTTACAACTTCTGGAGGCAAGTTGTTCCACTGATTAATTGTTCTGTCAGGAAATTTGAGGGGCTCCTACAAAAATGAGTGACTCAATCTATTTTCCAAAGCACCAAAAGGCACAAGAAACAATGGATGGAAACTAACCAAAGATAGAAGCAACCTAGGACTAAGGAGAAATTTCCTAAAGATGAGACCAATCAACCAATGGAATAGCTTATCTTCAAAAGTTGTGGGTGCTCCATCACTAGAGGCTTTCAAAAAGAGGGAAGTACACCCCAAAATGACAGTGCCAGGAACCACTTAAACAATGCAAAAAACTTAAAACAGCCATTCCCCCTTTAAAAAAAAAGTCAACCCCAAAGCAAATGCAGCAGCTGAGAGGGAAACTAAGAGCAGCCGCCATTAACTTTTCCAACTCTATTATTCTATGTGCTCTATGTTCTAAATTAGGTGCTTCACTGCAGAAGCAATACAGCTGTCTGACCACACATGCATTAAATTCAAGGCCTGTATGATGAAGCTGCATCATTGTCCCCTTCTGTATCTTTCCCCCCAGGAAGAAACAAGAAGTAGCCAACACTGCAGCAGATATAAAAGGTCTTGGGGAACTCCAGGGAGTATCAGCTGATCACAGAAGTGTTACTTAGTACTCTTTATAATGAAAATGTTTGTAATCTTGGTCTTCTTCCTGAAGGGAAGAGGTTAATCCCATCCCTAGATAGGTGATTGATGGGTTTCCCTGCCCTAATCCTACCAGTTTCTGTTGTTTATTGACTTGATTCAACGTGTATTGGCTGCATTCCAGTTGCAACTGTTAAGTGGTTCTTGGCTCTCTGCCCCAGCTATTAACTGAGGGAGAGAGAGAGAAAAAAACCCTCTCTTGCACTTTATTTTTAGCCGGTTCTCCGAACTGCATAAGCAGTTAACTAACGTTCGGGCGAACCAGTGAGAACCTGCTGAATCTGTGGTTATGACCATTCATTCAGTGATTGTTCAAACTTAACAGTGGTTTAATTAAAGATACTTATACCCATCCCCAAAGTTATGCTATTGTAGCACCACTGTGGACCTGTGATCAAAATTCAAGCCCTTGATAGTCCGCTCACACTTATGACTGCACAGGTGCTTCAACTCCCTGCACCCACCTATTTCACTCCATTTCTGGTCTTTTGTCAACCTGTACTCTACCATCCCTGCCTCCCTGCATTCCACTGCCCCAGCTAACCAAGCATATCAAGTCAGGCTTTTTATGAGGCAGCAGCTGGCCATGTGAGGCCTTCTTCCCATGCTCATATGTTGCAGTTTCTTCATGAAGAAGAAGCAGGGAAGAAGGCCTCCTATGGCCAACAGCTCATGAAGGGCCAGACCAGCATGCCTTGTGAACTAGGGAAAGTATTATTTGCATTCAATACAACACGTACAAAGATCAAGGAAGAACAGAAGAAAAGTGAAAAGCATTTAAAATTATAAGAAACTAGCGATTTTCAGTACAGAAAAATGTTTTGAAACCTCAAAGATATGTCGATAAATTATGCAAATCAATTTAGATAACCATTTTTTCACTGACTCTCTGATCCTCTGTTGTTGTCTGAAAACCTCTGAAAACCTCTCATCATCAGTTTTGAAACTTGGGATGTATATTATTTTGGATTTGAACACAAAATGATATTTTTGGAGTACTTGGCAATATGAACAGAGTACCTGACTACCATTCCTTAAACAAAAGACATCTTCTTTTGGAGGCTGTACAGCATCTTTTTCTACAAAAAAACATTGCTTATTTTGAGGAGTGGCAGGAGACAGAAATTAAATTTGTGCTGCTGCAATACTCTGAAGCACCTTTATGCCTTCAAATCCAAATATTACATATTCTTATTAGAGAGCCCTTCTGAGCCATAGGGACAAAATTTGGAAATGGTGAAAGAGAAAGAGCCATTTTATGAATTGTACTTTCATAAAAACAGAGCTACAGCTCTAGAAAAATATACATATCATAAAAAGAATTGTTTTATAGATAAATGAATTCCATAAAACAGCTAAGAAGAATGTAGTAAAAGATCCAGGAAAGGTTGAATGTATAAAGTATGGCTATGATATGACACCTCACCTTTTTCTGGTGTCTTCTTACTACTCACTTCTTTTAAAAAACTTTCTGAGTACTTAGTCTTTTCCTTTTCACTTTTCTTTGAAAGATCAGATGTTACATTTTCTTCTTGCTTTGTCACAAGTGTCTTGTATTTCTTTCTTTTTACTTCATGAAAACGGTTTAGTTTTTCAGATCTTGAGTCTGGCAGTTCTAGTGTTTGTTCCTCAGTTTCTTCCAAACTCTTGAATGAAATACTGTGTACTTCTTTAGTGTTTTTCAAGTCAAGTTCTGTTGGTTTTTGTTTTATTTTTTCACACAAACTTTCATTAGATTGGTTTGATACAGTATATGACTGTCTATCTGGTTCTTGATTAAGAAATTCTTCTGGCTTATAAGTACTGTAATTCTCTCTATTATCTTTTGATATGTGTTTTTCTAAGTAATTAATTTTGCACTGAGCATGTTTTACATGTGTCTCACCAATTTTTGTCTCATTAAAAAAATTATTTGGTTCAGGAACATTTTGCTGAGAATCTACTTTGCTTTTATTAGGACAAAATTCCCTACCATCATTTGTACATTTTTTTGAAGAAGCACTTTGTCTGTGTTTTTCTTCTGGTACACATTCTTCTCTCACCAAATTTTCTTTAATATTATTTAATGATGTTACTTTATCTTTGTCTAATAGAGGTTTATCTTCTTGCACTGTAATTGTCGTTTCTGTCCGAAAACTGCTGAACACATTTGTTACCTGCTCTGTAACAGAGTCGGCTACTGTGTAGCTGACATCACCAACTGCACTAGTAAAATCATCTACAGCATTACTTAACGTGTCAACCAGTGAAGACACAGAAGGAAGACTCAGATTTTGTTGCAAGTGTTTGAAAAATGACATATTTCAATTCTATATTAATAAATTAATTTTACAAGAAAATTACAATATTGTGAATGTGTCACTCCTGCAATTAGTCTTCTGATTTTATTTTCTTAAAAATAATAAACAAGAATAAATATTTTCTTTATCAAGCCAGAATCAATCCTTTTCTAGGATTCCTACAATATTATAGTAAAAACTACTTATTACCAAATATTTAAAATATTGAACAGCAGGTGCTGGATTTTATTCTACACCTGCAAAGGAAAAGTTTAAATATTTAAATAATATACCAAAATGAATATGCTTTGGATTAGTACAAAAACAATAATCAATAACATACATCCCCTGCCTTTTTCTAGCATAAAGAACTTATAAAATGTGCCCTAACATAACTTCATTCCAGATTACAAATATTCTAGAGGCATGGATGTGATCTAAAGAAATATAAACAACAAAGCCTAATTTAAATTAATGGGTTTATCTAATTTCTGGTTGCACTAAATGTAAATAGAAGGCAAAACCCATCCACCCTACTCATCAATTACATGTTTTGATATACTGCAGCAAGATCCAGGTCAAGACTATGATGGTGCACTTAGTAGTCAGAAAGGCTAGTGTATCAGAAAGGAAATAACTCAATAACTAATCTTAGCTTCAGATGGATAGTCTCTTCCACTTCTAGCTAATTATATTGAGGAATCTCATATATCTTAGAAAATACATTTGTTTTGATATAATTAGAATGATGATCTAGTTTATTAATTGTATTTAGGAGAGTGTTTTTTCCAAATGTTTTTAAAGCTTCAACTAAATAAAATGAAATAATTTCCCTAAGAAGATAATTATGGCCAAGCGCTACAGATACCCTGTTTCTCCAACAATATGGCCTCCCCCAATAGGAAGTCCCCGCATGTTTTATAGGCATGAAATGAAATTAAGCCCCTCCCCCAAATTAAGGCCTATATTAAAACATGTGAAATGGGGGGAATGGTGGGGGGCTTGCCGTTAGGAAGTACTTTTGTTGCACACCCGGATATAGTGCTGCCTGCGTTGACCCCGATACGAAATGCCCCACCAACGCCGAGGTCAACATCAAGCCATCGCCACTCGCCCACCCAAAGATGCAAGGGGGAGAATTAAGTCACCCCGAAAAGACAGCCTAGCCATTTTTTCGGGCTCAAAAAAAAATAAGACCCGGCCTTATTATATGAGAAACACGGTACATTAATAAAAATATTTAGGAATTTACCAGATATGTTTTTATTTCAAAAAAACTTTCCCTCCATGATATATTACTGCCCTAAAAGTTTCCTATGTCTTTCAAAATCATATGTTGCAGAATTTTATACTTACGCAGTTTGTCCTGTGAATTTTTTCTGGTACTGTAATGGGAATTGAGGTCTGGGAGGCCTCCAATATTTTCAAAACACATCTTCTTGTTAATATACAGAAGAAGAATCAACAGCAAGATGATAAGTACCCCAACTGCTGATAAAAATCCAACTGCCTCAGGAGATACTAGAAGAAACAAACCATAATCAGAGTGCAAGACTAACACAATTTATAATAATCAGATTATCACATCTCACCCTAAATTATATGCAAATACGTAATGGAAGTAGTCCTCAACTTATGATCATACTTGAACCCACAGTTTTGGCCCTTCAACATGATGGTCATGAAGAGGATCACCATGTGGCCATGCTTAATTTTACAATATTTTGCAGGAGTCATTAAATAAACACCATGATTGTCAAGTGAATCTATTGCTCATTATAGGGCAGTTTTGCCATAAATCAAAAATAAATGCCAGTTTCCAGCAAAATTGTCATGCAGGTAGTCCTCAATTAGACTCAATGACTGTTTAAATTATAGTGGCGCTGAATGAAAAGACTTACAATCATTGCTTGAAATTAGAGCTATTGCAGTGCCCCTACAGCCACATGACTGCAATCTGGGCTGTTGGCTTGTAGTTGTGCACTTACAATAGGTTGCTAAGCCCTCTGTGAAAATGTGATTGGCATTTGCAATCTTCCCTTCTGGCTTCTTCAGAAAGTCATCTGGGAAACCAGAAGGGAAAGTTTCAATTTCCTTTGTTTTTATAGCACAGTGCATCAACTCCCCTCCACACTGTAGGCTAGAAAATCCAAGGAAGATAGAGCAATTGCCATGCTGCTCCAGAATAATGAAACTCTCCTAGTATCGTTTGTCCAGTGCATCACACCAGCTCCCTACCCTGGACTAGAAAGAAAGAAAGGAAAGGAAAGCCAGTACGCTGGGCTAGAGAAAGGAAGCTCGAATCATTGCGACCCCAAGCTTCCTTTCTCCAGTCCAGCACACCGATTTTGTGCCTGGAAGGGAGCTCCCTATTCTCATTCAGAAGGCAGCTCTTTTGCTCCATTCTTTCGGCAACCATGTCTGGGAGGGCTGGGACAGCAGTATTTGAGCAAAGTGATCACATGGACGTCAGAACTAACAAGACAATATGTGAAACTGTATGTGGAACTGTTCAGAAAGGAGGGAAATGTATGCTAACTTATGAGCAAAGCCAAGCCAGGCTAAAAGGCAGGAAAAAGCAACATTTAGTTCATATGCAAGTAGTCCTTGCTTACCAATGACAATTAGTACAATATAATGTGCTATGACCACGCTGAATTACAATGGCAGTTGTAGCATTCCTGTGGTCATCATTAGTCCTGTGTAGTCATTAGGAATAATGTCACATGATTGCTTTGTGGAACCTCCTGCCATCTTCCCATTGTCTTTGCTTGTCAGAAGCTAATAGCCAAGGTTGCAATCACATAACCACAAGCCAGTTGCCAAGCACTCAAAACATGATCATGTGACTGCAGGTATGTAGCAACAGCTGCAACTACAAGGACCAGCCATAAGTCTCCTTAATGTCATAATTTGTTAAAACGACTAACTATATAACGTCTCCCAATCTGAGAGAAAAGTCTTCTGAAGCCACAAGATTCCTAGACTGTGGAAATAATTTTTTAAAAAAAATTCAACATTTTTTAAAAAATAATTTTTATGTTTTAAGTGATCATAAATCCAAGATTTACTCAATGTCCTGCTATTGTCATTTATAAATACAGATGGTAGCAGTAGTTCAGAATTATTTGACGCACTGGACTTCCGGTTTGTCGGCTTCGCGAGCGGCAGGATTTGCGAAGCTGCGATCCCTGCCGCGCTAGCCGTTTTTGGGGCTCCGACCCAGCCGGGCGGAGCTAGGCTGCCTGCAGGGGCAGCTGAAGGTAGGGGGATCCGGAGAAGGGTTTGGGGTGCTGCAGACCCCCTCCTGGCCGGCAGAACCCCTTTTCCCAGGACGTGCAGCGGCGGTCCGTAATGGCCGCCACAAAGAAGCTGGCAGCCGGGTAAGAATGCGCAGGAGGAAGTGGAGAAAGTGATTGAGAGGAGAAAGTTTTTCTTGGCTCCTAGGACTCTAAGACATATTTAATAAAATTCCTGAAAAGTATGACTTTCTGAATAATACCTGCCAGAAGAGGAAAAAAGCGGCTGCTTGAAGGTGCTGAAAGGATAGCTTTCCTCTTTTCCTACGGAATAAATAACTGGATATTAAGAAACCTATTTTTTTAGGTGGAAATTGGTTTTAAGCGATGAGTGGGAAGAGAGAGGATTAAAAAGAAAATATTTGTATGCTAAGATTTGTTGGAGCAGATGCCTTAAGGATTTGAAGACTAGAATATATTGTAACAAGACTTTAAACAGATTTGGACTTTTCTTTCTCTTTGATTGATATCACCCCAGAAGGAGAAAGTGAGAACTCTGCCTTGGTTTGGACTGATTGATAACTTTGGGACTGTTTTATCTTTTTTATTTTCTTTTGAATATTCTGGTTGTTGTAAGAAGAAAGAAGGAGAAAAGAAAAGAAAAGATTTATAATGGCTCTTTCTGTTGAGGAACTAAGAAATGGTGTGGAAGAAGCTTTCCTTTTCTTAGAAATGGCGCTTACTAATTATCAACAAAAATTACAACAGATGAAGACAGCAGAGGAACAAGAAAGAAAGGAAGGAGCCATCTTTAATGAATCTCAGAATTTGATCCAGAAAAAAAGAAGAGAGAAAGAAAAGAAAAGAAGAGAAAAGAAGAAAACTAAAGGATTTAAGGACTTAAGATCTAAAAAAACATTTAAGAAAGGGAAAAATAAAGTGCAAAACCAATATGATGATTGTAAACAAAGGGGAAAAGAAATACGACAGAGAAGGGAAGCCGGTAAGGCAGAGGCTAGAAGAAGGGGGGTAGAAAGGTTTGTTGGGAAAAGAAAGAAAGGGAAAAGGTGGAGAAAAGCTACAACGTTTTGAAATTAAATGGAAAAAAGGAATTTTTATGGATAATGGATAAAGTAAAAAGATTTTGCAAGGTACATAAGATGAGATGGTAGTATTGCAATGGTTTAAGAGTTGATAAGAGATTAAAATGTTAAAATGTTTAAAAATGATTGGTTTTAAAACTTAATAATAGGAGGGGTTTAGAATATTGTTTTAATTAAAGAGTTTAATAAAATTATGGTATTGATGTTATTATGAAATTTTTATTATAGTATTTCTTTTTAATATTTGGATTTATTCTCTAATTATGCACTTAATTGTGTTGGATGTATTAGTTAGATAGAATGTACCAAGCAAAATCTGATTGGGTATTAGATATTATTTTAAAGATTAATTTGATTAACTTAGGGGGAGATAGAAAGGCATCATACTCTGATTAATGATTTCAGGAGAAACTGATTTTCTTTTTTTTTCATAAGGGATGAGACAAAGGGATGATAAAAATGGACAAAAGATACAAATATAATGATTTAAACTAAGATGATTAATTAAGGTAGAATTAAGAAGTGTGAAATATGTGGAGAAGTTAATATAGAAGGCTTAGAATGGTAAATAAAATAAGTAATGATATGTAAGATGAGCATGAATATAATTGAAGTCCATGAAGAGAGAGACACCTGGGTCCAAGTTACTTTCCAAAAAGATATTTTTTTTATGTTTTGTGTGTTGTGTGTATATGTCTTTTTGGGGGAGAATTGGTAAAAACTTGTAGAAATATAGAATGAGAATAATGGTAACTAAGTCAGAAAGAAACAGATGAAATAATAATAATGATATTGAATAAGAGTAAAGAGAAGTAAAGAGAAATTGAATAAGAGGTTTTGGTATATTATATGGAAATGGTTTAAAACAGAATCATAATTTATCTGACTTGTTAAATTTACAAGGGAAAAAGGTTTAAATATGTAATGAATAATGATAATTTGTGTGTTTTAAAAATTAATAAAACTTGTTTTTTTTAAAAAAAAAAAGAATTATTTGACGCACTTAAAACTGGGGTGTTAACTTTTTGTAGACATTTGAAAAACAAAATTGAATTTTGATTTTTACACTTAGCTACAATTAAATATAACTAATTACTCTCCAAACACAAAAAAATCCTCCTCTATCATATTCAAAGTTATAATTTGATAAAAACATTTGAGATCTCTGAGAACCATATTCAATGCTTTTGTAGGTGCATGTAGTACTGGGTCCTTAAATTATGGATCTCTGCCCTACAGACCTAGGAATGCATTTTTCCATATGACATTTTCTTTCTTATTTATGTGGGAACTTAGCTTCATATTTTTTTCTCTTAGACATGCAGTGACAAATTATAAATGACAGGACTTTTCAGTAATTATTATTTGTAATATTATTCTGCTTTTCCCAACAATAGTTAAAGTGATCTGAATACATTACATACTTTGTAACATATATTTTTAAAAAATGAAAAAAATGAATTATTAAGTTTGATTTAACAAGTGAATTATCTTAAAAACCATTAAGAGCACAAATATGATTTCACTCCTTTCACTTTTGCTACCGTAGAAGCTTGGCTTCAGAACTCAATTATTTTTCCACTACTAACAGTTGTAATACATATTTGAATGAGGTTAGGAAGGAAGTTTAAATCTAATCTTTTTCTCATGAGAAACTGACATTCTGCAATAATCCTACTTTGAAAGTGGCAGGAAAACTTCAAAACATCTGTATTACTTTCTGGATTAGCTAACAATTAGACTATCTTTCAAAATAGATACTATTGCAGATTGTGCTCCTATCAATAAACACAGGAGTCCTGTTCATCACAATCAGCAATTAAAGCAACAATGATATTAGTATACAAATCATATTTAATGCAATCAGAATATTAATTACAAAGCAGTAATCAAGTATATTTACCTGTCCTTTGAATAAACCCCTTATCTAATGCTATTTACTGGGTTTAAGGGAATGCAGGAAAGAGGATGCAATTTTAGCATCATCTAGACCCAGTTTATTGACAAATATATGTCTTAAGTTATATAAGTTATCTATCTCATATCAATTTGCACACTTGGATCATCTTTAAGGAGTAATAAACAAACTTTATATAGAAGACATGACTTTATATTAATACATTTAATAAATCTATAATTCAATTGAAAAATGTCATCAAGCAGCATTTCTATTTCCAAATAAAGAATGAGGTACAGTACAGTATGCTATATACCACCTCCATACAGTGTTAAGTATTTAAGTTGATATAAATGAAACCAAAACAGTATTAATTCATTACAGAAAGAAATACTAACTCCTCAGCTTAAATGCCAGGAATTGATACCAATTATATATCTACAGTGACATCCTAAATAATTATTCAAAATTGCATTCTGAAACATATTAAAATTTTAAATGAATAATACATTTTCAATCCTTTAAAAAATTTTATTAAGCCTGAATAGTTTGGTCTAATATTGTTAATACATATAGAAACACAAAGAATGATCAAGAATTTACTAAATTTTTCTATTTTTCTTTTGCAAATAAAAAAAATAAAAAACATGGTCCTTTACCACAAAATCAGTATTTTTTCACACTTAAAATTTCAACTATATTTGAATATAGATCTATAAATATTATTTAGTATGATAAAATAGATAGAATTGTATCTGTAATGTTTTCTTAACTTACATAAAGTGTTGACTCTCAATTTCCAATGGCATATGGCCTTGTATATTTATCTCACTGCATGTCATTGATAGCTTAATTATTAATGATGTCAGTGAAATGTTATCTACCTTGTGTACAAATGAAACTAATATGGGCTTTATCTGAAACCCATCATAGCCAATTAATATACTTATGCTTTAAAAGTCAATTCAATTTGAAGTTAAATTAACTAGTGGAATCATTAAAAAAGAAATCTAGCAATTGCCAAGTATAAAATGCAAGCACTATTTATAGCAGGAGCAAAGCTCAAATTTGGTTTGTTTTTTTCGTGCCATGCAATCAGCAGGCTGAAGGAATCACAATTCTGGAAATAAGTGATGGCTACCTGTGTCTTGATATGCAAGTGATTAATCTGATCTTGGGCTAGCTTCTAACTTTGATCTGGCTTCATTGCAACTTGCCACTGAATTGAGGCATTAGGCTAGGATGAAAATATGAGATGATAGGTCACAGCAGGCAGTCCTGAAAGGAAAGCTTCCATAATGGGTTCAAGTGTGGAATGTCAAGGGCCAACCCATCATGAAGACTGATAAGGAAGCAAAATGCCACTATTTCTCTGGACATAATGTAAGCACTATTATGTCCTCCTCCATCTCCTACAACTAAAGAAACTCTTATTAATAAAGTAGTAGCATAGATGACAAGGTTCTCACAATATTAAGAAAATTGCATTAGTCCAAAATCAATTTCTCACAGGTCATGATGAACATTGAAGTACTAAATATCAATGAACCAGTGCAGAGATTTCAGGATATAAGATGAGAATATTATTTTCTTGTCTCTCTGGATCTATAATTTCTCAACTCTGGCAATATACATACCGTATTTGCCGGCGTATAAGACGACTTTTTGCCCTAAAAACATGCCTCCAACTGGGGGGTCGTCTTATACGCCGGCCGTCAACACGTGTGGCCAGTCAGGGCTCCTCCCTGCAACCGAAGCCCTGAGGAGACACTTGGCTTCAGACGCTCCGTCTTCCCTTTGCTTTTTCAAAGGTAAAGCGAATTATTTTACAAAGCCTCCCCTGCCAGAGGGCAGCCCAATAACGTGGGAAGCTAATTTCCTGGGGCCTCTTCCATTCCTCCCGACCTCCTACACTGCGCGCCTCTGACCGCGCCGGTCCCTCAGCCCAGCGACCTTTTCCACCTCCAAAGAAAGGCCAGGCGGGAGCTGCTCCAGCGAAACAGCCACCATCCTTAGCCCGGCGGGGAGAAGCGAGGCGAGGTTGGCGCCCGCCAGCCCGTCCTTCCTGCCTTTGGAGGCACCTGCACGGAGCGCCTCGGCGCGCTCAGTTTCCCCTACGGCGGGTCCTCCTTTCATGCGGAGGCTGCGGGAAGCGCTCGCCAGAGGATCTCTCCCTCTCTCTCCCGCAAGGTCAACATCTGCGCTGCAGAGAGAGGGCTGCAGCCGGTTCCTCCTGCTTGCTGAGTGGTGGGGAAGCCGCGGCCCGCCCGTGCGAGATTTGGCACGAGGGGCAGGAGGGCACGCCACACCGCGGCTCACTTTCCCAGCTCTGCCCAACCCTTATGGCTCTGGCGCGGCCCTGGCAGGATGAGCGGAGGGTCCAGCGGGAGGTGCTCGCTGCCCGCCAGGGCCGCGCCAGAGCCATAAGGGTTGGGCAGAGCTGGGAAAGTGAGCCGCGGGTGTGTGCGTGCCTCCTCCTGCCCCTCGTTGCCAAATCTCGCACGGGCGGGCCGCGGCTTCCCCACCACTCAGCAAGCAGGAGGAACCGGCTGCAGCCCTCTCCTCTGCAGCGCAGATGTTGACCTTGTGGGGAGAGAGGGAGAGATCCTCTCGGGCGAGCGCCTTCCCCCGCAGCCTCCGCACGAAAGGAGGACCCGCCGGTAGGGGAAACCGAGCAGCGGAGGCACTCGTGCAGGTGCCTCCAAAGGCAGGAAGGACGGGCTGGCGGGCGCTAACCTCGCCCGTTCTCCCTGCGTCGGGCTAAGGGTGGTGGCTGTTTCCGCTGCGAGCGGCTCCCGCCTGGCCTTTCTTTGAGGTGGAAAAGGTCGCTGGGCTGAAGGGACCGGCGCGTCAGAGGCGCGCAGTGTAGGGAGGTCGGGGAGGAATGGAAGAGGCACCGGGAAATTAGCTTCCCCACGTTGGGTTGGGCTGCCTCTCGGGCAGGGGAGGCTTTGTAAAATAATCGCTTTACCTTGAAAGCAAAGGGAAGACGGGCGGCAGCAAGGGAGAAGGGAAAGCAACGGTGGAAGGTCTCCGATATGAAGTTCCCCACCAACGCAGGCAGCACCATATCTGGGCATGCAACAAAAGTACTTCCTAAGAGGCCGGACTCCGCTGGCACCGCCTCCAAGTGGGGGGTCGTCTTATACGGCAAGTATATAACAAACTCTATATTTTGAGTGGAAATGTTGGGGGTCGTCTTATACGCCCAGTCGTCTTATACGCCGGCAAATACGGTAGATAATAATGGTAAGAACAGCATAATTAAAAACTAAATGACTAAAACCAAAAAAGTATGAAATTCGAATATACCAAAATCCAAATCACTGACATTAAAATTCTAATTCTAAGAGAACATTAAATATCAAATAAATAACCAGTTTGGAATAAAAGCAATAGAAAAACTAGAGCTTATAAAACCCAATATATATATAATTAAATCAAGAAAAAAATCAAGTGATATATAATAGCATTTACTACTGCTTTATTTATTTATGCTATATCAATTATGAAACTTGTCAGAATCCCAATATGTCTTATTTAAAAATCTAAAGTGCATTTGTATTGTAAAAGGCATGTTTTTCCATGGTAAAAGTTTTTTATACATTTTAGGAATCAGCCATTAGATGGCATTAGAAGTCAACTAGCGAAAGGGCTTCAACCTACACTTTTTAAAGTTTTTTTTTCCAGTTCCTCTAAATTATCGGAACATTCCTGTTAATATTGGGCAAAATCAAGTTAAAATTAATAAATATTCTTTTGGGAAAGGAAAGATTTATTTATTTGCTTAGATCCCACTTCAATCAACAGGTCTTGATGTTGAAAGACTCAATCTGGGTCAGTCACCAAGACCAGATGTTTTGATTTCCAAATTTTCAGACTCATGCTAGAGACCATCTTCAGGGAATTTCTCTTTAACTAGTCCAAAAGCTCAGAAGTCAAAACCTCTGGTCCCAGTGACCAACCCAGATTGGATCCTGCAAGATTATCCTGGGATACATATATTCACCTTCATTTGTAAACCTTGATGTTTGCTATCCTACATAAATTTATCTGGAAGTATGTTCCACAAAATTCAATGGTATTTACTCTGATTAGATTTATTAGCTTGCAGTGTTTAATTTTGAATGGATTGTGACTATATAATCCTGTATTATAGACCTAAATAATAATACAATTGAACATTACCTATTATCCTTGATACTCAACACTAATCCACACAGGTCTCCTACTATACTAATATTTAACTTTCTAACTTCTGCTACGAAGTAACAATTTGTATTAAAAAAGAAAAAAATCTCATTAAGAATCAACAAATAATACATAATAATATAAACTTAAATTTTACTTATATAAAACATACAGCATTAATACCAATGCTTATCAAAATGTTCAAAATACAAATAAAATTATGTAATGAAATGAAATGAAATGCTGGAAAGAAATATTTATTGCTACTTAATCAGAGAACTCTAAGTAATAGTTACATCTGCATTAAACCATATTAAAATGTTTGTTAAAATATCTTTAAATATTTTAGAGTACATACAACCCTACTAACAATACAATGCAGTTTATATATTATAAAACATTGAAAGGTAGGAGAGGTTCTATATAGTTGAGCGCTACACTACTGAAGAAATGTTTGTTCCTAAGAACCATATGGGATGATTGAAAATTGTAATTATTGCAACAGTAATATAAGTTGATCCACAAGTCATGTGATGTAAAAAAAAAACACCCATATATTTTCCACTGATTTTATAAAGCCCCATCCAGGCTGTTGGGTTTTTTCCAGTGCTGAAATTTTTGACAGTAGATTTGTGAAACTGTAATATTTAATACCTTCCAACATTTACTCTAAAATATTTGGAAACAGTAAATATTTGGAATCTTTTGGAATTGTGGCTATGTACTAGTAGAACAACATTTTTCAATAAAACAGAATTATTCTTGTCCTCTCAACTCTCTGAATAGATTTGAATTGACAAAGGATAACAGAAAAAGAGAAAATTCTATTCTACCAGTAGAAATCTATCCAAGTAATTTTGGAATCTATCCATCTTTATAAAACTACCTACTTTATAATAATCAGATACAGGTATAGTGTCTAACTTTAATCCATAACTAATTTCAAAAGAAATATTCAGGTTTAGCTAAGAAATATTAACTATATATCTTATATAGCCATAAACTCCACTGCACAGTTTAATGACTTTGCTGGGGGAGGGATCTTTTAAGATGTTACCTATATCAAAGGTGCTTGTCATGTTCTCTACCATCGTTCATACTCTCATGTGCTCTATTTATAATCAGCAGAAATTCTACAAAGTAGATGAAAAGGGGAAGGAAAAGTAAATTATTTCTTTGCTTCCAGTGCATACAGTTTAATGATTATGTATACAAACAATCCCCTTATGTCTGATGAACTTTGATTCTATTGGCAAGGTATGATTAATTCAAAAAATCCATAAGAAACATGCTTATTTTAGCATATGATACAGTAGTGAAATAGGGATATGATGGCTCAGCAGTTAAAGTCTCTGAACTTGTCAGGGGGAAAGCTGAAACCTCAGGTTTGAGACCCAAGCGCTGCACAATGGGATGAGTTCCCATTCCTTGCCCCAGATCCCACCCAATTAGCAGTTTGAAAGCATGCAAATGTGAATAGAAAAATAGATACCACTTTGTTGGGAAGGTAACAGCATTTCATGTGCCTCGGTTTGTAGTCATGCTGGCCAAGAAATGTTTTCAGATAACCCTAAAGTAATTCTAATGTTATGATCTTGACAAATCAAATTTATCCTCTTTCTAATATTAATGTTTGTGAAGGACCAACAAAACACACAATGTTTCTAGTATTGTAAAATAGGTCTAGTGATCTTTAGACTAAAGATAAAATAGGATTATGGACTGGGGATAAATAACTATGGTCTGACTATTTTCTTTACTGTTAAATGTACCAAAATTTATGTAGTTTATTACTTACCACTAAATCATTTATAGTACAAATAATTAAACAATAAAATCTAAACATTAAGAGATAAAATGCTAACAAAACATTATTACAGTAGCATCAACAAGAATGACAAAGCTAGTCACCGTATACTCTTGTATAAATCTGAATGACAGTATGAAAGAGTTGACATTGTGCATTAATTAACAGCCAGGAACTGAAAGGAATTTATTCCTTATTTTCTTTGCTGCAAAATTATCAGATAACTTTATATATGATACCCCTGTTTTATTTATGTATTACTTTAATTTGTTATAGCCATCCAACGTATGACATAGAATCCATTATACTGAAAAAACTGGGATTTATTAACATATTTTGAATCTATTTCCACTTACTTTCATTTATATTTGAAAGGGAAAGAATAATTTCAGCCAAAACTAGGTTTGGACTATATCACATGATCTAGAAACCACACAACTATATGATTATTTCTATTAATCAAACAAAGCCTAATGGGGCTTGTGCTTTTGGAACTGAGTGTCACAATAGATTGATGGCGGTTAAGATTAGGAGAAAAGGAGTGAAAAATGCCACTGAACAAACTAGTTCTTCTTTTCCTATAAAATATTTTAATAAAGAAATCATTTTATCAAATTCAAAATGTATACTATTTTTTTCTCTACAGAACAGCACACATTGAGAAAGAGGGCTCTGCTGTTATATAAGTGAGAATAACTTTTCAACATCAAGAAGCATAAATAGGTATTGTGGAATATGATAGGGACTTCATGTAGGCAAGTAAGAGGGAAAGTGGGTGTTGAAAGAGCAGAGGGTAGAAAACACTTTTTTTAAATTCTTCCATTTTGCTCAACTTTAAATTAATCAGGTTTAATTTTTCTTAACCATCTAAAATCACTGGAAAATAATGTCACTGATGAAGAAGCTACGAACCTTGTTCAAAAACTGGAGGAGAGGGCGACACAAATCAACCTTGGGATAAATTGTCCATGTAGCATCTGGTTACATTGAAAGTGTTGCATGATCATTCAGTGACATTCAGTACAACAACTTTCTATACTCTCTAGCCTAAATTGGCTACAGTTCATTTTGTTGAAATTTTCCACAACATTTTAAAAATTTGTTTCAGGAATATTTCAACAGTTATTTCAATTGTTTTAATTTTTTACTGATGTTTTTAAGGATCTTATTTTATATTTGGGGATGTTTTGGGAAAAGAAGTCCCAATTTGACCACTAATATTTTTCCTTTACTGCCTTTAGAAGGGCCTTTGGTCAACCATACCTTGCAGTTTGGGGATGAGTGCCGCTTCTTATTACAGAGGTGGCTCTTTGGCTGATCTTTCTAGCTGCTTTTTAGTCAGTGAACTACTACATCTCAAGAGCAGCTCCCTTCCTACTTCTTGATATGCATATCCAGAAACATTGGCACAGTGAGCTAATAAATGGTAATAAATCTTGATTAGAGCTTCCTGGAAAGTATTCTAGAACCAAAGCTGTACTTATAATCGTAATAAATTACACTAATACACTTCCTTGGAAGTCCAGATTTTAGGACTTTTGGCAAACTTTCAGAGCTGATTCAAGGTTTCTTGACATTCTCTTGACTTCCTGTACCATAAACCTATGATCTCAAAACCATTTTAGATAAGCCAAATATGAAAGTTGAACTGTTACTAAAATTGCAGCCTAAACTACTTTATTCCCAGCAGCCTCCTGGGGTGAAAGATTGCTAAAACTTTTCAAGGCCTTACTGATCCAATAGGCATGATTATTCCTGCAACTGTTGTTCTAAATCATCCTGAGTTTATTGTTGACACATCATGGTTTGCATAGTAGCTATTATTACACCTATTCTATAAGCCTTATAAGACAAACCAGACTAAGAATTCAATTCTATATTGGTCTAAAACTACTTTTATTGGAACAGCTATAATAATATTATTTCATTTATTTATTCAACTTCTATACAACCAAATGACTGTAGGCAGCTTGCAATTCTAAAATTGGAAACAATTAAAACAATTTAAAAAGCATTAAAACTATAAAAATATCCACAAAATAAATAAATACAAATGGCAGCCATGATGATTAATCAACTAATAGCAAAGCCAAGTTAATACATTCTGAGTTCCAGGCCTGGGTACATAGTCATGTTTTTAAAGCTTTGCAAAAAGTAAACAGGGTTAGGGCCATTTTAATCTCCAAGAGGAGAATATTCTACAAAGAATACAGCCAAAAAAGGCTGTCTTCTATTTCCCTCCAGTTGACACCCTTTGGCTGACAGGATTGGCGGTATGCCCAATCTGTTGGATCAGATTGGATGGGTAGAAATGCTTGAAAAAGATGGTCCCTCAGGTAAACCAGTCCCAAGCCATATAGGGCTTTGAAGGTAACAACCAGTATTTTAAATTGCACTTAGGAACACACCGGCAGCCAGTGCATCTCACAGAGTAGTAGTGTTACATAGGTTGTATAGCTGGAACCATCTATTTCTCATACAAATTTTTCACCAATTGAAGTTTCTGAATGCTCTTTAAGGGTAGCCCTATAGAACATGTAATAGCATTTATAACATGTAATAATAAGCAGGAATTTAAAAGGTGGTGATGATGTGCAGGGCCTCCTGGTCCAGGAATGGGTTCAAACTGACATACTAACTGAAGATGTGCAAAGGCTCTCATAGCGACAACTGCCCCGTGCTCTTCAAGTAAGAGCTTTGAGTTTAGGAAGACCCCCAGATAGTGGGGGTAGTGCCACCACATCCAGAACTAGAGATGGAAGAATATTGCCTGTGGAAGGTCCAAACAACCACTTCACTCGTTAGGATTGAGTTGGAACCCATTTTGCCCCATCCAGACCTGAATAGTCTCCAGACACTGGGATAGGATGTCCAGAGCTTCAGTCAAAGGGTCTGAAGTAGAGATATAATGCTGGATATCATCCGTATATTGATATCTCACCCCAAACCAATAATCATCTCACACAGTGGCCTCATGTACATGTTAAATAAGAAACATGTACCAAGTCCTAACCCCACAAAAAGATGTGTGTCTCAATTATTGGTTGGAGTTGAGGTTTTCTGGAACGTTGATAGTAGGAGGCGTGGCCCAGATCTCTCCCTGCCTATTGACACTGACTGAAACCAATCTCAGGGGAAGGAGAACTAGTAAAACATATTGCCACTCACCCCCAACTCTCAGAGCCAGCCCAGAAGATACCATGATCAATGTATTGAATGATGCTGAGAGGTCAAGAAGAGCCACAATGGATGTACTACCTCCATTCTGCTCCCGCCAGAGGCTATCCATGAGTATGATCAATGTCATCTCAGTCCCAAATCCTGGCCTGAACCCTGACTGAAAATGTCTAGATAATCTGCTTCATACAAGATCCTCTGCAACTGCCACACAAGCACTCTGTCCACAATCTTCTCTAAGAACAGAAGATTAGAAATTGGGTGAAACTGTCCAGGTAATTGGGTCAAGCCACTTCTTTAAGAGCTAGTGGGAATACTCTTTCAAGGAGGAATTAATTACTGCCCAGACCCCCTTCATCTCCTCCCATGCAGCTTTAATAAGTCAGGAAGGCCATGGATACACAAGTGGCTGAACTAGGAACTGATAACAACTTGTCCACTTCTTCAGGTTCTTCTGAGGTTACATGTCTGGATGTGTTTTCCCCCCTCTCCACATGACCTTCATTTGAATTAGGGAGGAATTTATCTGAGATGTTTTCTCAAATTAGTTTCTGGGAAAGGATTGAAGCATAACTTCTCACTGCCTCGATAGCAGCAATTCCTCCTGTCCCTCAAAGCCATTCCCTATGTCCTATTCAATATATCCTATGCATGTAACCTGGTGTGCAAATGGAGCTGGATCCTTGGTACTTGGGCTGACTCAATCAGAACTGTCATCATCCTGATTTGATTTATCTGTCCATCTTCTCAGTCATGGTTAGCTGTTATTGTTGAACCAATTGAGAGAAAGCTCAGATTTTAGGACTTTCTACAATGTAGCTTTCCTTCACCCACCACACACTGTCTTGATTTAATTCCCAAAGGGATTCTCTCTGATTTTCTTTTCATGGATCAATTGCTTGTACATTGAGGGTGGCCAACTAATTATTTGTTTTTCATTAAATTTACATGCCACCCATCTCGCTATTCAGAACTATTCTAGGCAGCTTACATATTAGACATCTTCTTCATCTCATGTTGACGCCAGTATGGCAGAGTCCTTTGTAGACAGAAAGATGGGAAGCTGACTAGTAACAGAATACAAATACTGGACTCTCCAAGATGTAGAGAATCTGCTAAAGTTTATCCTTCCCTATCCCTTGAGCATTCAGGGACAGCAGTTGAAAACAAAACAATCAATAATTTAAAGGAGCACTCAAAATAAAATATCAAACTAAGGAAGTAAATGGATTTGACAGCAACAATTTGGGGCTTGTTCTGCTCTCACACCAACAGACTCAATAAGACTTGCAGCCCTAGCTATGAGCATATAAACAACTCATTCAGTACGGTAGTTTCCAAACACTTCTGTTCTGTCTTTTACCTTCTTCCTCTTGAAGGCACAAGCAGTGAGGAATGTAAAGCCACTCCAAATCTTCAAATTTTCTCCAAATCTGAATGCAGTTTCTCTGGTTTTTAGGGCACGAGAAAGGATTACTTAGTCTCTTTGAACTGCATTTGTAAAGGGTCTGAAGACAATAACTGGAGGGCTACAGGGAGAGATGGAGAAGATGCTGCTTGTTTTTTCCTTGAGAGATGGGGGATTTCTGGCCCCTCCCAGCAATTCAAACAGGCTTTAAAACTTTGTTGCTCAGAAAGAGAGAGACAGAGTCAATCTTTCACAGGCAATCTGATTAATTTATATCTTTACTCTGGAAACTCAGATTAGCATTGTACTTTCACTTGGGAGTTCCGATTTCAATATACTTTTACTCTTTTTTTTTTAGAACAAATTTTATTAATTTTCAAAAACAATACACAAACCAACAAAGCATAAAACGTAAGAACATAGAACATCTTTTAAGAAAGCAAATAAAACATCTTATTTAAGTACAGCATAGTTCCAAACTATCCCATTTCCATACAAACACAATTTAATATGCATCTTATATATTCAACTTCATATCTTATTACTCTTTTTCCAATTTCTCACTATTTTTCCCTTTACTTCTATTCAATTTTATTCATTAAACTTATACTTTCATCTATCTTATTTACAATTTCATATGTTCTCATCCAACAATCTTAATTCTCAATAAGCAAACATAAACAAACAAAACACGTAACATGAAAACATAAAACTTCTTTTTAGAAAGTGGCTAAACCCTGGGTTACATCTTTTTGTACAGACATAAATCAAATTCATGCACACCTTATATACTATTTCAATCTTATTTAACATTCTATACTTTCTATATATCTTCTCCCCTCTTTTCACTCTCTTAATTCTATTTTATTTACTTCATCTCAATTTAAACCATTATACTTGTATCTTTTGTCCGTTCTTTTTCAATTGTCTATTTATCTTTTCTCTTTAATACAAATTTTTTCCTGTAATCAGTGGTTGAAGTATGACGCCTTTCTATCTTTCCCCCAATTAAACACTTAAAATACTACATAATTTCCATTCTGATTCTGCTTAGTACATTCTAAATAACATTTTAAAATAAAATAAAACATAAGCTTATAGGGACTTCCGGTTTGCAAGCTTTCGGCGGCGACAGGGATTCGCGACCGCGCGATCCCTGCTGCGTTCGCCAAGGTTCCCCCGATCCATTTTGATCTGGGGGATATAGCTGCCCCGTAGAGGTAGCTGAAGACAGGGGGGATCCGGCAAGGGGTTTGGGGGTGCCGCAAACCCCCTCCCCAGCTGGCTAAACCCCCTTTTCCCGAGGCGGAGGAACGGCGGTCAGCAATGGCTGCCACGAAGAAAGCTGCAGCCAGACAAGCAGGTGCAGGAGGGAGAAAGCTGGAAGAAAAGTGAAAGTTGCTTCTAACCGGGACAAGACGGGAGAAAGTTACCTGGAACCTTGAAGGCTGCTAAGTATATATTGTTGCTTGTGAGAGTTACAAGCTGCGAATACTCTAAAGGGGAAAGTTTTTTTCTTTGTTCTACTCTCCTTCCTAAAGTGACAGCGGAAAAAAAAAAAACCTTTTTGGCTGTGAGTGGGAAGGAGAGTGAAAAAAATTAGAGCAAAATTTGAAAATAAGGAGAAGATTGCCTAGAATTGCAAAGAGTTGTTAAACATTAAAAAACTTCCAAAAAATATATTTGAAAAGGATTTGTGATTACTTTAACCCCAGAAAGAGAAAGTGAAGAAGAAGAAGGTATCTAAAAGAAATAGTCTGTTTGGATTGTTTGGTGATTTTGGAACCTTTGGAAATTACTTCTGATTAAATCATCTGGGTGGTTGTTTGGAAAAACTTTTTCTCTACACAATGGCATCATCTATGGATGGATTGAAACTTATATATCAAAAATATGAAAGAGAAAAACAAGGAGGGGAAGATGGTCTTGGCACTATTTTTCAATACTTAGAAATGGCGGTTTATACTTATGTGAAGCAGAATGAGGATGATGGGGACAAAGAAGAAGAAGAAGCCATCTTTGATGAACAAATGACTTTGATTGGAGAAGGGAAAAAGCAAGAGAAAAAGGAAAAAAGGTCTTTAAGATCTGGAAAAACAGCCCAAAAAGAGAAGAATAAGGTGAAAAGAGGACATTATGTTAAGAAACAACAGAAAGGGGGAAAGCAGAATAAAAGGGAGGTGGAGAGACAAGGGGTTAAAGAGGACAAGGAGAAGAAGCAAGAGAGAAAGGAAGGGATGAGAAGTCCTAATGGTGGGGAGCAAGATGTTAAGAAGCAAAAGTTTTTTAGAGATAATGGATAAATCTTATTGTTAAAGGGATTCTAGAAAGGCACATAAGACTGCATTTTTATACTTGTATTTAGAAGTAATCATAGAAAATTAGAAATAATATGTAACTTAAAATGTGATAAAATATTTAACATAAATTAGTGAAATTTTTGGTTAAGAAAAGGATACTGTAATGAAACATGATTCAAGATTGTGATGTGGGGGGGTAATAATCTTTGGAAAGCATAAGTGTTCCCACAAAGGCATGATATTTAATTGAAATAGATAAAATGTTTAAGATATAAATGATTGTTAATATTAATGATTAGAATATGGTATACTAGTGAATTTTTGTGTGAAATGAGATTTGAAGTAGAAGAAGGAGGAACATTTTAATGAAATATTGAGCTATAATATGTGATGTGGGGGGAATAATTATGGAAAATAGGGCTCCCATAAAAGTATGTGATTTAATTGAAAAGCAATGAGTTAAACGTTTAAGATATGAATGAATATCAATACTAATGAATAGATTTGTATTATTTTTTGATAATATAGTATAATTTTAGAATGTACCAGACAGAATCCCAATGTATGTCATGTGTTTTATATTAAGTATTATAAATATAGGGGAAAGAGATAAAGGCATCATACTCCATATAGTGTACAGGAGAAGTCTTTCTTCTTTTTTTAAAGAAGAAAAATAAATGGTTGGCTGGAATAGAACAGACAAAGAATAATAAATATTATGATACGAATTGAGAGGAGATAAATAAAATAAAATAAAATTGAGAAAATTTAAAGGAGAGGAGAAGTCATATGGAAAATTGAAAATGTCAATAAGATATGAAATGGTATGTAAAATGAATATGAATTTGAATTTGTGTCTGTACCAAGAGTTTTAACCCTGGACTAAGCAACTTTCAGAAAAGAGATTTTTTATGCTTTTATGTTTTGTGTTTATGTGTGTTGTTTGTCTTGTGTATTGTTTGTCTTGAAAATAAAACTTGTTTAAAAAAAACAAAAACTTCTTTTTAGAAAGTGGCTTAACCCCGGGTTACATCTTTTTGTACAGACATAAATCAAATTCATGCACACCTTATATACTATTTCAATCTTATTTAACATTCTATACTTTCTATATATCTTCTCCCCTCTTTTCACTCTCTTAATTCTATTTTATTTACTTCATCTCAATTTAAACCATTATACTTGTATCTTTTGTCCGTTCTTTTTCAATTGTCTATTTATCTTTTCTCTTTAATACAATTTTTTTCCTGTAATCAGTGGTTGAAGTATGACGCCTTTCTATCTTTCCCCCAATTAAACACTTAAAATACTACATAATTTCCATTCTGATTCTGCTTAGTACATTCTAAATAACATTTTAAAATAAAATAAAACATAAGCTTATAATATAGTAAAAAACAATGTTCCATAACAAATTAATTAGTTAGACTCTATTATTAGATCTTAGATATTTTACACATAGATATTAGGTATTATTAAATCTTAGATATTTTACACATTCCCTACAATATTCTATTAACACATAATATTCCAGTTTTCTAACTCTATTTCAAATACAAATACTACAATACAATCTTGTGTACTTTTGCAGAATCTCTTTAAATCGTATTTTACCCTATATCTCTAAAAAAACCCTGCTTTTTAGCATCTTGTTTTAAGCCTTTATAACTTCTTTTTCCTTTTTCCCTTCCTTTCTTGTCAAATCTAATCTTTTTACCCCCCCCCCACATCTCTCAATCTCCACCCTTTTAGTCTCCCCTCTCTGTTGTATTTCTCTTTTCTGTTGCTTTCTGACATTATATCGATTTTTCACCTTATTTTTCCCTTTCTTGGTTGTTTTTTTAAATCCTGAATTCTCCATTTTCTTTCCGCCTTTTCCTTTTCTTCATCAACTAAAATAGTTTGTCCATTAAAGATGGCTTCTCCTTCTTCATCCCAACTTTCTGATTGCTGTATTTCCTGATAGGTAGAAATCGCCATTTCTAAGAAGTGGAAAACAGATCCAAAAGAGCCCTTGCCTTCTTGTTCCTCTTCTTTTAGCTTTTTAAATTCGATTTTCAATTCTTCCACAGATAATGCCATTGTCTTATTTTTATTTTTTTTAAACAATCCAAGTGTTTTTAGACTTTCAAAAATAGTTTGCAAAAGTTCCAAAGTCATCAAGCAATCCAAATCAACCCAAACTGTTTCATTTAGCACTTTCTTCTTTTAATACTTTCTCTTCCTGGAGTAGAGTTCAATTACACAATTCCAAAATGATTTCTTAGAAGTCTTTATTACAATTTAATCTCTGATCTTATAAACTCCAAGACACACGCCCCTCAGACCGGATGTCACGAGGAGGAGAAGGATACCTTCTGGGAACTGCTCGACATCCAACTCAGGCAGATCCCATATGAAGACGACATCATCATCTCTGGCGACCTGAATGGTCATGTAGGGCGGGACAAAAGCGGACACCAGTGCCACGGTGGGCACGGCACAGGCGATATGAATGAGAATGGCCAGAGGATCCTGGACTTTGCCGACTCCCATGATATGACCATCACGAACACCTGCTTCATTAGGCGAGAACCCCAACTCCTCACCTACCATAGCAGAAATGGGAACCACCACACACAGATCGACTACATCATCGCACGACGAAGAGCCGCTAAAAACGTGCTCAACGCCAAGGTGTACCCGCATACGAATCGAGCAGTCAGCACAGGCCGCTGATGGCGAAGATCAGGATCAGCAAGCCCAAGACCAAGATTGACAAAAAGAATGCAGACCAGCCACGAATCAAGTGGTGGAACCAGAAGAAGATGGCGGGACCCCTCATCAAACCGGAGCAGTTCCTGCAGATGGTCGACGGGCCACAGGAAGCGTGGTCCATGCTGAAGAGCACTGTTCACACTGCCGGCTGCCAACAGCTTGGTTGTACCAAGCCAGGACGGAGACGCATCGAACGAGATACATGGCTCTGGACACCGGAAGTACAAGATGCAGTGCACCTGAAGAAACGGCTCTACAAGGCCTTTCTTCAGGACAAGACCAGCGAGAAGCTCTGCGAGTACAAGGCGGCCAAAAAGGCAGCCAAGAAAGCAGTAGCGACAGCCAGAAGCTCCCACTACGACGACATCTACGAGAAGCTGAACACGCGAGAAGGCGAGAATGAGATCTACCGCCTAGCCAAAAGCAGACACAGGAAGACCCTGGACATTGACCAGTTTAATGGGATCAACGATTAAAGGGGGAAATTTGATCGTCAACCCCAGAGACGCTGCCGAGAGGTGGCGGCAATACTTCGAGAAGATCTCCACCGAGGAGTTCCCACACCCATGAAGTGACCCCGTCGAAGGCCCAGTCTCAGGCATTCACGCCAGCGAGGTCACCGACGCCATCAAGGCCATGAAAAACGGTAAGGCAACAGGACCAGACGACATCCCTGCCGACTTCTGGAAAAAGGCACTACCGGGCTCGGCATTGTGGCTGTGCGAGCTGTTCAACAACATCGTCTCCACGGGAATAGTGCCACACGACTGGTACCGCAGCACCACTGTTCCGATCTGGAAGGGAAAGGGCAGCCCAGCGGACTGCTCCAACTACAGACCGGTCAGGTTACTGTCACACACTATGAAGATCTTCGAACGCGTCCTCGATAAGCGCATTTGGGACATCGTCGACATCAGCGTCAACCAGGCCGGATTCATCAAGAACTGCGGCACCACCGATGCCATCTTCGGTGTGCGGATGCTGATGGAGGCTCACAGAGAGAAGAAAATCCCGCTCCACACCGCCTTCTTGGACTTGGAAAAGGCCTTCGACCGAGTCCCGCACGATCTCATCTGGTACGCACTGCGAGATCACGGTGTGCCCGAGCTACTCGTACAATGGGTCCAACTCCTATACAGATGTCACAAAAGCCGTGTAAAAGCGGCAGCTGGGATATCAGAGGAGTTCAATATCACCGTCGGCGTACACCAGGGCTCTGCTCTCTCACCACTGCTGTTCATTCTGGTGATGGACACAATTACACACGACCTGCACACGCCCGCCCCATGGACGCTGCTCTACGCCGATGATGTGTTCCTGGCCAACCTGCGCAAGGCTGAACTCGAGCACCTAGTCCAACAGTGGCACGACCGCCTCGAGCAGTTCGGGCTCCGGTTGAACCTAAAGAAGTCCGAATACCTGACCACTGACAACGAAAGCGACAGGCTCCATCCACGTGAACGGGCAGGAGCTACCGCGCGCCTCCACCTTCAAGTACCTGGGAACTACTCTTGGGGAAGAAGGCCTACTACAAACTGAGGTGGCAGCCAGGATCAACGCAGCGTGGGGCAAATGGAAGTCCGTCACGGGCGTCCTCTGTGACAAGAAGATGCCGATGCGCCTGAAGGCGAAAATCTATAACTCTGTGGTGCGCCCGTGGCCATATACGGCGCAGAGTGCTGGCCGACGACCAAAGAAGTCGAAAGCAGACTCCAGACAATGGAGATGCGAATGCTCCGATGGTCGGTAGGCCTCACCCTACTCGATCGCGTCAGGAATGAAGAAGTGCGCAGACGGTTCAACGTCGTGCCCATCCCCACGGTCATGAGGCAGTCCCGGCTACGATGGTTCGGCCATGTGAGTCGCGCCAAGGAAGAATCCATCATCAAATCTGCGATGAAGGTGATTGTCGGAGGAGCGAGACCGCGTGGTAGACCTAAGCAACGCTGGATGGACACGATCAAGGCCGATCTAGAGATCGCGAAGGCAGACCCGACGTACGTGGCAGACAGAGAGGCGTGGAAGCAGTACTCAAGGACATTAGCGGACCTCGCCAGAGCGCGAGACAAACGCTGAAGAAAAAGAAGAAGAAGATTTTCCCCTTTCTTGGTTGTTTTTTTAAATCTTGAATTCTCCATTTTCTTTCCGCCTTTTCCCTTTTCTTCATCAACTAAAATAGTTTGTCCATTAAAGATGGCTTCTCCTTCTTCATCCCAACTTTCAGATTGCTGTATTTCCTGATAGGTAGAAATCGCCATTTCTAAGAAGTAGAAAACAGATCCAAAAGAGCCCTTGCCTTCTTGTTCCTCTTCTTTTAGCTTTTTAAATTCGATTTTCAATTCTTCCACAGATAATGCCATTGTCTTATTTTTATTTTTTTAAACAATCCAAGTGTTTTTAAACTTTCAAAAAATAGTTTGCAAAATTTCCAAAGTCATCAAGCAATCCAAATCAACCCAAACTGTTTCATTTAGCACTTTCTTCTTTTAATACTTTCTCTTCCTGGGGTAGAGTTCAATTACACAATTCCAAAATGATTTCTTAGAAGTCTTTATTACAATGTAATCTCTGATCTTATAAACTCCAAGCAGTCTCCTCCAGCAGAATTTTAATATAAACCATTTGCCTCTCCCTTCCCACTTATAGCAAAAAAAAAAATTGATTTTAAAATATCAATGTTCAGAGTGAAGCAGAAAAAAACTTTCCCTTTTCACTTTCATCCGCAGCTTTTTACAATCTTCTTGGGAACAATGTATACTTAAAAGAGCTAAATTTCCAGGGTGTTCAGATGTTACTTATTGTCCCGGTTCAGCCAAAGACTTTCACTTTCTCCACTTCCTCCTGCACAAAACTTGTCTGGCTGAGAGGTTCTTTGTGGCGGCCATTGCTGACCGCGCCCCACCGCCTTTGGAAAAGGGAGTTTAGCCGGCTGGGGAAGGGAATTGCGATGTCCCCAGACCCCTGTCCGGATCTCCCCTGTCTTCAGTTATCCCTACAGGATAACTATAGCCTCCAGATCCAATTGGATCGGAGGCACTCCAGCAGCGAGCGCGGCAGGGATCGCGCACAAACGCGAATTCCTGCCGCCGGCGAAGCCTGACAAACCGGAACTCTTTTACTCTTGTCACAGCAATTCAAATTGCTTTTACTCTTCATGGGAATTCAGATATAACATCATTCTTTTACTGAGGGAGTTCTGATTAGCACTATTCTTCTACTGTTCTGTCTTTTATAATTACCGGCTGAATGTATAAAGGCAGACAGGCAAACTCTACAAAGTCTTCCATACAAAGTTTCTTTATTGGATTATATTAGGCACCCTCAAGGTAACTCATGGTTATGTCGAGATCCATCTAATGTCCAATTCTTTGCACAACTGACTTCATAGTGCAAAAGAATTCTGATCTTTCATCCCATAACGAAGGAGCAAGGGGGTGAGACACCAGCACGCTGCTGGGGTCCAGGCAAGAGTGAAGGAACCTCCCCCAACCCAACCAAGGGTCAAGTCAGTGACCAATCAGGATTACAGATGTGACCACATGACATGAACTACGTTTCCCAGGATGCATTAACTACATTTACCATGAGGCATTCCCTTAAGGGGACATTTCCCAATTCTAACTTAATTAACTCAATTCTCATTACCTATATACTGTCTGGACAGCACAACTTCCTTTCTTTTGATTTCCAGAAAAAGGAAATCAGCCTTTATAGTCAGCAGGCAATGAGTCTGCAGAGACTCATGCTATCCTTTTGTAGCTTTCTAACAAGATGGCCAACGTTTTCCCTTTACCATGAAATATTATTAGTAATTATAATAGCTAAAATGAAAACTGGATTAAATTTAGGTAAATTCTTGAAAATATGAATACCTGCTCTCGCTATCCAATCTACTTATTTACATAATTGGCTATCAAATTGATTACACTATCAATTTACATAATAGCCAGTTCTTACATGAATCACATGCAATGAAGCAGAATTTTTAAAAAGATTTAAAATTATGTTTACCTTTTCTAATGCAAATTAGTTCATGTACACCACAAGTTCTCTCTCCACCTGTTGAAAAAACAGTGAGAAATAGAAGTACCATATAAAATAGATTACAATATTTATATTCTTGTTGGCATCTATACTCAGACATCAACAATTACTTTCTAATTTTTAAACATAATTTAGAAAATTCAAAAATTCAAATTATAATAGTAATTGGTTCCATATCTAAAGACATTTACATACATTTCAAATATATAAATTGTACCTTATATTAAACCAACCTGTTTCCTAAATAAACATTATGCAGCTGAAGTAAACAATTACAGTAGAGAGCATTTTGCTGCGTAAGAGAAAAGTTCCTAGCTAATCAAGTTGTTGCATGTAAGTTATACTTCAGTCAAAAAAAAAAACCACCCACAAATATCTGAGGATCTGCTAATGCTAGTCTTACTTTGATATAGATATTATTTTTAACTTGACCTGTCACATTTCCTCCTTTAATTTCTTAGATGTGGACAGAAAACAAGAAAAACTGGATATAGAGTAGGGAGAAAGAAATAAAAGCAGGAATATCATTGGTGTTGATGCCATATAATGGTTTAATTAGGGCATCCGTTGGAACCCTGACATTGGGTCATTTGGATTTTGAAATACTAACATGTCAAATTTAAGAAATCTTTTCATATTTCTGCTTTAATATAAGAATCATACAATTATTAATAACAATTAGCTATTGTTAACAATAAACAAATATTAATAAAAACAGCTATATCCATTATCCATAAGGTGTTTAAACTGTAGAGGAAATGCCAGCAAACATTCTACAAGAATTATGGCTTAAAGGTTCCCAAATTTTTGGTTCAAAGCATGCTTAGTATCTCAGTAATTTTTTTCATGGCAATCCTAGACCTCTTGCTTAACAGCCACCGCAAAACATGTAATAGAATCAGGCAGGGTCATGTAATGATTCACTATACAAGCATCAAGACTTACAACTAAAATTGTAGGGTCGATTACAGTTGTAAGTTAGTTGAGGACTACTCGTATACTAAAAAGTTTATTCAGGCTATAAGAAGAAGTTAAAATTAGCAATCTGGATAATGTAAATTTGAAGTAGCAGTATAAAATACAAATACTATACAAATATATACTGTACATGTAAGCATACACATTACATACATACACATACTCAAGACATACACACACACATGCATTTTCATAATAAAACAATAAAATTGTCCAACAGAGATTTAAGAATTATAAACTTCTAATGATAAAGTGCTGTCAAACCTGAGAAAAATGTAGTACAATAGCTGACACAGCATGATCACTTCAAAGTCAGTGTTTAATGCTGAACCTGAGCCACTATACTTCAGCAGATGCAATTGTGCTTAATTATTCTTTGTCCAATTTTTCAAGCCACCACACAAAACCTGGTCACCTTCAGGGCTGATGTCAGAAAGTAGATATTGCTTGTTCTGTTGATTGTTTTATCCTATTTTGCTAGTTAGGAGTAAGGTAATTAGGCCATTTCAAAGTTTTGTATAAAACTGGCACTAGAGAATAAGTTCAACCACAAGGACATACTCTAAATTAGTATGGGAACTTTTTGTATCTTCCAGCAAATGCTGAATGGAGAAATGGGCTGTTTATCTGCAGGACTGTCTCTCTCCAATTATTATAACTAGTACAGCATAGTATCAGGCTGTATCATTATGGTATCTTATGGGACCTCCGAGATATGCTTTTTCTATGCTTGCTTCTGTCCTGTAGGATATTATTCCTTTGTTCTAAATTTCTTGTTTATTATGTATTATGTTACATTATATTATGCTGTCATTTAAGAAAGTCCTTAAAAGATTGCTTTTTTGCTCTGTGACCTTGCACTGATACTGGGATTTCCCAATAGTAATATATATATTGAATTGGTTGTTAATTAGTTCAACAGATAAATAACATCATTTATTGGAAGAAACTGAGATTACATCCTAATACATAAATAAAAAATAACACCTTGTTATTTTCTAAGGAAGTAATATAATGAAATCTTAGCATAGTAGCACCTTGTTGATTTTGTCTGGGCTAAGTAGAATCAGGGTCATCTGGTAGTCAAATGAGAGATCATCAGAGAAATCATGGCCATAGGCTATATTGCCAAGTCAAAGAATATCCAAAAAGAAGACAATCACAAATTAATTCCACATTTTTGCAGAGAAAACAACAAAAGTGTCCCTACATGGACAACAGAAATTAAGTTCAACTAGAGGTGTCTTAATATAATAGAATTTAATATAATGGAATTTAATAATCACAAGAGTAAATGCACAAAACTAATAGATATGCCAACTCAGTACCAAATAATACAAATGCAAAAATTGAAAAATATCCCTACCAGGCACTAAATATGGCACTAGAGGTTTAATTACTGAGATGGGAAAAGGAAATGAAGCTTTATATAACATTTTTTTACTAAACTATTAGGGGTGCTAAATTATTAGTCTTAATTGTATCTGTGACACATGTAGCATTCCATACTAATGGTAAGGTCAATGCTGGTCAGTTTCTGTATTTCAACTCATATACCACTATGCAACTTAATCCAAACTCTGCCCCAATCATTCTCATGTTGTCCTTTATGAGCCACAATTGATAAACACGGTTGCCCACTTCAACCAGGAGGTACATGCAATGTACTAACATTACATTAATATATAAAATACATCCATAAAAGATATATTGAGGAAACTAATGCAGATATTAATAACTATTACTTAAATTGATGAAACATTATTATTTTAAGGTTACCTAATGTAAAGAGTTGTTATATAATTCCAAAGAACTAACCTTTGTCACAAATCAGAGAACTAAGTAGTATGAGAAATGTTTATATAGTTGAGCAAATTGAATAAATAAACATATTCTCATTTGTCAACTGACTAAATGTGTCTAAGGGGCTATCACAAAGAAGAGGGGGAGATCAACCTATTATTCAAAGCAAGACAAGAAGCAATGGATGTAAACTAACCAAGGGAAAAGCAACCTAGAACTAAGGAGAAATTTTCTGATAGAACAAATAATCAGTTGAACAACTTGCCTCCAGAAGTTGTTGGTGCTCCAACACTGGAAATTTTAAAGAAGAGATTGGACAATAATTTGTCTGAAATGGCATAGGGTTTCCTATCTAAGCAGAGAGTTGAATTAGAAGCCCTCCAAGGTCCAACTCTGCTATTCTGTTATTCAAAGAAACTACAGAAACTGTATAAAATATGCATATTGAAAATTTCTGGTATAGAGTTATTGTATGCATCATGCACACACTAAGATTAAAAGGCCTGCTTCGGGTTATCATCTGCTGTATTTAGATGGGAATAAAGATCATTAAGTATATCAACCAAGTCCATAGTTGCAGCCTGCCACTATACTATATAAGATGGAATACTATATCAATTGTACCAAACCACTTTTTTAAAGAATAAAAACAAGACCAAAGTGACTCCTCCTGCTCAAAAACACCAGAAAATTTTCAGATAAACTCAGGTAAGACTGGGTTAATCTGAAGGACCTCTTATCTCCAGTAAACTTTGCCTGTCCCATTCAGCCCAGCAGGCCAGATGCGCTCAGGTCTCATCAATTAAAAATTGTCATTTGCCAGGAAGAGGAGTTGCATCCAGTGTGTTGCAATTCCTGCCCTCTGAATGAGCTCCTCTCAGAAATTCACTTGACTTCTCCCCTTACATTGTTTAAGAGAATCGGTAAAGAACAAGCCTTAGGACACAGGGACTGTGGAGCCCCGGTTTTTTTTAACCTGGTCTGTTTTGTAATTTTTCTCTTTCATTTGGTTGAATTTCTGTACATTGGTTTTTCAGTTGTCATTTGGGATTGGACAACCTATTAAACATAATTAAGTAAATTAAAAAACTAAATTAAAAATCAAATTCAAATGAGATGTTAGAAGTGCAAATATTGCATTTTTCTTGAAGATACTGATGACATTTTCAACCTATCAGTAGTTATTTCTGTTGTGTTCCAACAAATTAAATATTTAAATTCTTCCCTAGTTCAAGTATATTTCAAAAATTGGATAATAAATATGGATCAATGTCTTATGGAAAAGCAGATGATGCTTGATTTCCTTGTAAATATTTGTTAAAAACTCTCACTCAAACAAATGCTTTTAATGAAAAGCTTTTATTCATGTTTTCAGTTGTTTCTCAATTCCCCTCAAATTCATGTAGAATAGAAAGAGAAAAAGATCATGAAAACTTAGTCACATTTCTGGGAGACAGACATAAATAAATGAATAAAGGAGGAAAGTGGGGTTGAATACTGTTTTCTCCAAGCGCACACACAAACCCAGAGCCTTCTTAAATCATTTATCTTATAATTTTAACACAGCAAAATAAGGATTTACAATAAAGGAAAAGGAAGGAAAAAGGAGAGAAGAAAGAAAGAAAGAAAGAAAGAAAGAAAGAAAGAAAGAAAGAAAGAAAGAAAGAAAGAAAGAAAGAAAGAAAGAAAGAAAGAAAGAAAGAAAGAATCTTCTTTACCCAGTTATTTTCTGTGCATCTTTAGACAAAATAATGCCTTGAGATCTCTGCTGCCTGTGGCTTTAGGGCTGAAGGGTTGTTATAACTCGCAAAGAAAATGCGAAAGGACGGACAGTGACCGTTGGCTACTACTCTTCCAGATACTCGTCTTATCGGTAGCTTTTTTTTAATCACCTCTAAAAATAAGCACCTATTTAAGCCAGTCCATAGATAAAATTCCGCTCCGACTCAAAGAAAATGATTAGCGTTTTTGCATGCAATTACATCGGGATGTTGGGGGGGGGAGCGCCGATTCTCGCTCTCTGCAATTATGACAGTGGCAGAGCCAGACCTTCGGGGAGGGGGAAATATTGAAGCGCCCCCTACCACCGCCCCCGTTTCCCAATGATTCTGAAGCTCTCTGCTTAACAGCCCAAGAACACAAATCAACCGCGCCCTTTTTGTTTATTTGTTGTCTTCCTTTCTCCCCCCACCCCCGCTTCCCCTGAGGGAGCGCCCCTCCGCTCGGGGTCGCCCCTCCCCGCGCCCGCTGCCCAGGTGAAAAGGGGGTTATTCGAGAGGAGAGGAGCCCGTTATTGGCCTACTTACCATCAATCGCCATGATCTTCCAGGTGGGCCGTACCAAGTGGAACACACGTAGGAGGCGCACACTGTCAGGCACAAGCTGGAAGAAGCGGCGGCGGCGGAGAGAAAGCTTCGAAAGGTGGGGGCAAGAGGCAGCACGGGTGGAAGCGAAGCGCTCGCGCGCGCGTGCGCTTGGGGGAGGTGTAAACACTGAACGGCGCGTGCCGGAGCTATGAAGCTGCGCGTGGCTCCTCCTCCCGACGCTTGCCTCCCTTTTGTCTCTTCGCTCCGCGCGCCCACTTTGGAAAGTATCGCCGCTCTCTTCGCTTTCTTGTTTTTTTCTGTCCGCGCGCGGCAGGGGCCTTTGGTGCGGGCTCCCGAACTCAGCGGTCCTCGTCGGCGCGGCACCAAAACTCTTCTTTGCCCACGGCATTCTCCTTCAGTCAAGCGAGGCGCTAAGGATGCTGCAGACGCTCCGCGCGAGCCAAACTTTGCCTTCCAGCCTTGCATCTGCCTCAGATTTCGCGGGTGTAGCACCCGTCCTCTACGCCTCCCTCGTTTCAGGAAAGAGGCAACAGGCAGATACCGACAACGTCGAAGAAAGCGATGGTTGAATCACTGTTGATTATTTTTTTTGGGGGGGATGTTTGCATACTTAAGAAGATAGAGCGTATACATTTTATAAAACTATTATTGACATACATACTAAGAGTTAGAATTATGACTTTGTATGCCCTCTCCCTCAGCCCTCTAACTCAAGAATCACGATTTTAAAACGTGTAAAAACACCTGCTGGCTGAATACCCATAGGATAGAATAGAGTGCAGCAGATTTTAAATGCTATATGGTTGTTGTTGTTTTTTCAATCCCAGCAGCTTATATGGAACTTTCCAATTTATATTGGCAAGGCTAGGACAGGTGAGAACTTTACAGAATAAAATTCAACAAAGGGTTGAGGATCTAAATGATAGCAAAATGGAATGTATTTCTTTAAAATATACTTACAAAGCAAGATCTGTATTTAAGATTTGTTAACATTTAAGATATAATGACTGTTACCGCTGCAGTTTCTTAACAAGACGAGAGTAATATTCTAAATTAGGATCAGACTACAGCTAACATTCTTTGCAATAATCCCAATTTAAGAACACAATGAGTAGTGGATAGAAATTTTGCAACAGTGTGAGCTCTGTTTTCAGTTGGCAGAAGCACCAGGGCTGATCCTTCACTGTTTCCAGGGCGACCCGCAGGCCAGATCTAAGCACCCCATGGGCCCAGATTCAGCCTCCAGGCCTTGAGTTTGACACCTGTTCTAAACAAATGTTGAAACTGCGTCATCAGAAACCGTTGAAGCAATAATTAGAATTCAAATGTACCTTCACATTTAGCTTTTGTCTTGGATACACAGGGATTTTGTGTGTGTGTGTGTGTATTAAGTGGTTCAGCTGCTTCTGAATCTTTGTGACTTCATAGATACCCTCTCTCCAAAACTATCAGTAACTTTAGTATTTTTATAGTATATAAAAATTTAATATATAGTATTTGTCAGTTTATCTTTGTCTTCATTGATAGCATCCAACCAACTTGTTTCCTTGACAGCCTCTTTCAATTGCTTTTTATTTTTTCAAACAGTAATGTCTTTTCCAATGATTCTTGCTTTTACACTGTGTGTTGAAAATACATAACCTTTAGTTTCACTGCAGTATTAGTGTTTCTGTTCAGTTGTCTGATGTCACTGAAAAAATGCGTTCTACATGTCCAAACTATTTTCTCTAACATCATTATTCAAAGATATCATTTTTTTCTGATAATCTGATTTCACAGCCATTTATTATAGCTGAAAAAACCAGTCATAGTGAAATATACCTTAGTTGTCAAGGTGCTAGCTCTGTAATTTAATATTTTGTCTGCTTTTGCCATAGCCTTTCTCCCATCTTGCAAGTGTTTATGTGAATTTTCAGCCTGAGAAGATAAAGTCTATTGTTAGTTTTGCTCCATATCTATTTGCTTTGGGTTGGCATTGCATGTTGACAATGGGGGAGAAGTATATTGAGCAACAAATTGGCTTTTACATACTCCTGCACTTTTAACAAAAGGTTCCATAAGTATTTTTACCTTGAGCCTTCAAGTTGAATCAAAGGAATATCTGAAGTTATTGTTTCTCCAAGCAATTTTATAATGTGTATACATTAAATAAAGTGACAGCATACAACTTCAGCATACTCGTTTCCCAATTCTGAACTATTTAGTTGCTCAACATTCCATTCTAACTGCTATTTTTTGGTCATCTAATTCTTCAACAGGTAAATAAGGTAACTAGTACAGTCATGTTTTTAAATGTTATTCATAATTTGTTGTGGACTACTGTACATAGTAAAAATCAATAAAGAAAATGGAATTGTTGGAACTCTGTTGCCTTCTCTCTCCAATTATTATAACTAGTACAGCATAGTATCAGGCTGTATCATTATGGTATCTTATGGGACCTCCGAGATATGCTTTTTCTATGCTTGCTTCTGTCCTGTAGGATATTATTCCTTTGTTCTAAATTTCTTGTTTATTATGTATTATGTTACATTATATTATGCTGTCATTTAAGAAAATCCTTAAAAGATTGCTTTTTTGCTCTGTGACCTTGCACTGATACTGGGATTTCCCAATAGTAATATATATATTGAATTGGTTGTTAATTAGTTCAACAGATAAATAACATCATTTATTGGAAGAAACTGAGATTACATCCTAATACATAAATAAAAAATAACATTTTTTAAACACCTTGTTATTTTCTAAGGAAGTAATATAATGAAATCTTAGCATAGTAGCACCTTGTTGATTTTGTCTGGGCTAAGTAAAATCAGGGTCATCTGGTAGTCAAATGAGAGATCATCAGAGAAATCATGGCCATAGGCTATATTGCCAAGTCAAAGAATATCCAAAAAGAAGACAATCACAAATTAATTCCACATTTTTGCAGAGAAAACAACAAAAGTGTCCCTACATGGACAACAGAAATTAAGTTCAACTAGAGGTGTCTTAATATAATAGAATTTAATATAATGGAATTTAATAATCACAAGAGTAAATGCACAAAACTAATAGATATGCCAACTCAGTACCAAATAATACAAATGCAAAAATTGAAAAATATCCCTACCAGGCACTAAATATGGCACTAGAGGTTTAATTACTGAGATGGGAAAAGGAAATGAAGCTTTATATAACATTTTTTTACTAAACTATTAGGGGTGCTAAATTATTAGTCTTAATTGTATCTGTGACACATGTAGCATTCCATACTAATGGTAAGGTCAATGCTGGTCAGTTTCTGTATTTCAACTCATATACCACTATGCAACTTAATCCAAACTCTGCCCCAATCATTCTCATGTTGTCCTTTATGAGCCACAATTGATAAACACGGTTGCCCACTTCAACCAGGAGGTACATGCAATGTACTAACATTACATTAATATATAAAATACATCCATAAAAGATATATTGAGGAAACTAATGCAGATATTAATAACTATTACTTAAATTGATCAAACATTATTATTTTAAGGTTACCTAATGTAAAGAGTTGTTATATAATTCCAAAGAACTAACCTTTGTCACAAATCAGAGAACTAAGTAGTATGAGAAATGTTTATATAGTTGAGCAAATTGAATAAATAAACATATTCTCATTTGTCAACTGACTAAATGTGTCTAAGGGGCTATCACAAAGAAGAGGGGGGAGATCAACCTATTATTCAAACAAGACAAGAAGCAATGGATATAAACTAACCAAGGGGAGAAGCAACCTAGAACTAAGGAGAAATTTTCTGATAGAACAAATAATCAGTTGAACAACTTGCCTCCAGAAGTTGTTGGTGCTCCAACACTGGAAATTTTAAAGAAGAGATTGGACAATAATTTGTCTGAAATGGCATAGGGTTTCCTATCTAAGCAGAGAGTTGAATTAGAAGCCCTCCAAGGTCCAACTCTGCTATTCTGTTATTCAAAGAAACTACAGAAACTGTATAAAATATGCATATTGAAAATTTCTGGTATAGAGTTTATTGTATGCATCATGCACACACTAAGATTAAAAGGCCTGCTTCGGGTTATCATCTGCTGTATTTAGATGGGAATAAAGATCATTAAGTATATCAACCAAGTCCATAGTTGCAGCCTGCCACTATACTATATAAGATGGAATACTATATCAATTGTACCAAACCACTTTTTTAAAGAATAAAAACAAGACCAAAGTGACTCCTCCTGCTCAAAAAACACCAGAAAATTTTCAGATAAACTCAGGTAAGACTGGGTTAATCTGAAGGACCTCTTATCTCCAGTAAACTTTGCCTGTCCCATTCAGCCCAGCAGGCCAGATGCGCTCAGGTCTCATCAATTAAAAATTGTCATTTGCCAGGAAGAGGAGTTGCATCCAGTGTGTTGCAATTCCTGCCCTCTGAATGAGCTCCTCTCAGAAATTCACTTGACTTCTCCCCTTACATTGTTTAAAAGAATCGGTAAAGACCAAGCCTTAGGACACAGGGACTGTGGAGCCCCGGTTTTTTTTAACCTGGTCTGTTTTGTAATTTTTCTCTTTCATTTGGTTGAATTTCTGTACATTGGTTTTTCAGTTGTCATTTGGGATTGGACAACCTATTAAACATAATTAAGTAAATTAAAAACTAAATTAAAAAATCAAATTCAAATGAGATGTTAGAAGTGCAAATATTGCATTTTTCTTGAAGATACTGATGACATTTTCAACCTATCAGTAGTTATTTCTGTTGTGTTCCAACAAATTAAATATTTAAATTCTTCCCTAGTTCAAGTATATTTCAAAAATTGGATAATAAATATGGATCAATGTCTTATGGAAAAGCAGATGATGCTTGATTTCCTTGTAAATATTTGTTAAAAACTCTCACTCAAACAAATGCTTTTAATGAAAAGCTTTTATTCATGTTTTCAGTTGTTTCTCAATTCCCCCTCAAATTCATGTAGAATAGAAAGAGAAAAAGATCATGAAAACTTAGTCACATTTCTGGGAGACAGACATAAATAAATGAATAAAGGAGGAAAGTGGGGTTGAATACTGTTTTCTCCAAGCGCACACACAAACCCAGAGCCTTCTTAAATCATTTATCTTATAATTTTAACACAGCAAAATAAGGATTTACAATAAAGGAAAAGGAAGGAAAAAGGAGAGAGAAGAAAGAAAGAAAGAAAGAAAGAAAGAAAGAAAGAAAGAAAGAAAGAAAGAAAGAAAGAAAGAAAGAAAGAAAGAAAGAAAGAAAGAAAGAAAGAATCTTCTTTACCCAGTTATTTTCTGTGCATCTTTAGACAAAATAATGCTTTGAGATCTCTGCTGCCTGTGGCTTTAGGGCTGAAGGGTTGTTATAACTCGCAAAGAAAATGCGAAAGGACGGACAGTGACCGTTGGCTACTACTCTTCCAGATACTCGTCTTATCGGTAGCTTTTTTTTAATCACCTCTAAAAATAAGCACCTATTTAAGCCAGTCCATAGATAAAATTCCGCTCCGACTCAAAGAAAATGATTAGCGTTTTTGCATGCAATTACATCGGGATGTTGGGGGGAGAGCGCCGATTCTCGCTCTCTGCAATTATGACAGTGGCAGAGCCAGACCTTCGGGGGAGGGGAAATATTGAAGCGCCCCCCTACCACCGCCCCCCGTTTCCCAATGATTCTGAAGCTCTCTGCTTAACAGCCCAAGAACACAAATCAACCGCGCCCTTTTTGTTTATTTGTTGTCTTCCTTTCTCCCCCCACCCCCCCGCTTCCCCTGAGGGAGCGCCCCTCCGCTCGGGGTCGCCCCTCCCCGCGCCCGCTGCCCAGGTGAAAAGGGGGTTATTCGAGAGGAGAGGAGCCCGTTATTGGCCTACTTACCATCAATCGCCATGATCTTCCAGGTGGGCCGTACCAAGTGGAACACACGTAGGAGGCGCACACTGTCAGGCACAAGCTGGAAGAAGCGGCGGCGGCGGGAGAGAAAGCTTCGAAAGGTGGGGGCAAGAGGCAGCACGGGTGGGAGCGAAGCGCGCGCGCGCTGCGCGCGCGTGCGCTTGGGGAGGTGTAAACACTGAACGGCGCGTGCCGGAGCTATGAAGCTGCGCGTGGCTCCTCCTCCCGACGCTTGCCTCCCTTTTGTCTCTTCGCTCCGCGCGCCCACTTTGGAAAGTATCGCCGCTCTCTTCGCTTTCTTGTTTTTTTCTGTCCGCGCGCGGCGGGGCCTTTGGTGCGGGCTCCCGAACTCAGCGGTCCTCGTCGGCGCGGCACCAAAACTCTTCTTTGCCCACGGCATTCTCCTTCAGTCAAGCGAGGCGCTAAGGATGCTGCAGACGCTCCGCGCGAGCCAAACTTTGCCTTCCAGCCTTGCATCTGCCTCAGATTTCGCGGGTGTAGCACCCGTCCTCTACGCCTCCCTCGTTTCAGGAAAGAGGCAACAGGCAGATACCGACAACGTCGAAGAAAGCGATGGTTGAATCACTGTTGATTATTTTTTTTGGGGGGGGGATGTTTGCATACTTAAGAAGATAGAGCGTATACATTTTATAAAACTATTATTGACATACATACTAAGAGTTAGAATTATGACTTTGTATGCCCTCTCCCTCAGCCCTCTAACTCAAGAATCACGATTTTAAAACGTGTAAAAACACCTGCTGGCTGAATACCCATAGGATAGAATAGAGTGCAGCAGATTTTAAATGCTATATGGTTGTTGTTGTTTTTTCAATCCCAGCAGCTTATATGGAACTTTCCAATTTATATTGGCAAGGCTAGGACAGGTGAGAACTTTACAGAATAAAATTCAACAAAGGGTTGAGGATCTAAATGATAGCAAAATGGAATGTATTTCTTTAAAATATACTTACAAAGCAAGATCTGTATTTAAGATTTGTTAACATTTAAAATATAATGACTGTTACCGCTGCAGTTTCTTAACAAGAGTAATATTCTAAATTAGGATCAGACTACAGCTAACATTCTTTGCAATAATCCCAATTTAAGAACACAATGAGTAGTGGATAGAAATTTTGCAACAGTGTGAGCTCTGTTTTCAGTTGGCAGAAGCACCAGGGCTGATCCTTCACTGTTTCCAGGGCGACCCCGCAGGCCAGATCTAAGCACCCCTTGGGCCCAGATTCAGCCTCCAGACCTTGAGTTTGACACCTGTTCTAAACAAATGTTGAAACTGCGTCATCAGAAACCGTTGAAGCAATAATTAGAATTCAAATGTACCCTCACATTTAGCTTTTGTCTTGGATACACAGGGATTTTGTGTGTGTGTGTGTATTAAGTGGTTCAGCTGCTTCTGAATCTTTGTGACTTCATAGATAGTAACTTTAGTATTTTTATAGTATATAAAAATTTAATATATAGTATTTGTCAGTTTATCTTTGTCTTCATTGATAGCATCCAACCAACTTGTTTCCTTGACAGCCTCTTTCAATTGCTTTTTATTTTTTTCAAACAGTAATGTCTTTTCCAATGATTCTTGCTTTTACACTGTGTGTTGAAAATACATAACCTTTAGTTTCACTGCAGTATTAGTGTTTCTGTTCAGTTGTCTGATGTCACTGAAAAATGCGTTCTACATGTCCAAACTATTTTCTCTAACATCATTATTCAAAGATATCATTTTTTTCTGATAATCTGATTTCACAGCCATTTATTATAGCTGAAAAAACCAGTCATAGTGAAATATACCTTAGTTGTCAAGGTGCTAGCTCTGTAATTTAATATTTTGTCTGCTTTTGCCATAGCCTTTCTCCCATCTTGCAAGTGTTTATGTGAATTTTCAGCCTGAGAAGATAAAGTCTATTGTTAGTTTTGCTCCATATCTATTTGCTTTGGGTTGGCATTGCATGTTGACAATGGGGGGAGAAGTATATTGAGCAACAAATTGGCTTTTACATACTCCTGCACTTTTAACAAAAGGTTCCATAAGTATTTTTACCTTGAGCCTTCAAGTTGAATCAAAGGAATATCTGAAGTTATTGTTTCTCCAAGCAATTTTATAATGTGTATACATTAAATAAAGTGACAGCATACAACTTCAGCATACTCGTTTCCCAATTCTGAACTATTTAGTTGCTCAACATTCCATTCTAACTGCTATTTTTTGGTCATCTAATTCTTCAACAGGTAAATAAGGTAACTAGTACAGTCATGTTTTTAAATGTTATTCATAATTTGTTGTGGACTACTGTACATAGTAAAAATCAATAAAGAAAATGGAATTGTTGGAACTCTGTTGCCTTCTTCATTATCCAACCAAGTGTGCCCACTGGAGAAGGAAAGTCAAACCCTCTAGTGTTCTGCCAAGGAATTAAGTGAATATTCATAACCAGGCCAGAATTAGGTTTGCACAGTAAAGGGTAGAATGGTAGAAACTTTCAGATGATTCAGAATGCTATTGCCAACATATTGATAGAGGTTAGTTATAAGATCAGCTGAATACTTTGTTAAACAGTTTTACTGGCAAATTATCTGTTTGGGGGTACCATAGAAATGTTGGTTATAAATAAAAAGCTTTAAATGCTTTAGAACCCCAACTTGGAATAGTTTTCAGTAGAGGAATTTAATTAATTGATTAAGAGACGGGGGATTCATTTAAATAAATGAGGGATGACATAATATTGTTTCAATACCTATAGGGCTACCACAAAGTATAGAGGCCAACCAATTCTCCAAACCACCTGAAGGTAGGACAAGAAGCAATGGATGGACACTAATCAAGAAGAGAACCAACCTAGAACTAAGAAATTTCCTGATGGTTAGAACAATTAATCAGTGGAATGGCTTGCCTCAAGAAGTTGTGGGTACTCCAACACTGGAGTTTTTAAGAAGATTGGACAATCATTTGTCTGAAATGGTATAGATTTATTGCCTGAGCAGAGGGTTGGAATAGAAGACCTCCAAGGTCCCTTTCAACTCTGTTATTCTGTTAAATGGTCCTCAAATATCCATATTCCCCTTGAAATCTGTGTTGTAAAAGCAACTAGTAGACTGCATTAAGTCAGCCATGTTCAGCTCTGTTGCCTTTAGATCTCTGAATAGGAAATTAATTGTGATTTGTGAATTGTTTATAGCTAGCCCAGCCACTATTTTTTTGTTAATATATGCCTGAGAGGAAACAATAATTGCATGTTCACTACATGGGGGAAAAAAAACCTTCCTGAGAATTAGGAAGCCAAGAAACTTGATGGAATATAGGGATCTATTAGGATATTAATGTAGTGAACCTCTTACGTCTGATGTATATATTTATTCATTTCATTTTACTTATATTTGAAAATAAACAGTATTCCGGAAATGCTAATACAGGTATCTTTAACTTATAATCATTTGTTCAGCAACTGTTCAAAATCATGGTGGCCATGAATGATACTTAGGATAGGTTTTTGTAGTTCCAGCTGTCACAGTGTTCCCACAGTCACATGATCATGATTTCTGACATTCTCTGCCAACTTTCCACAAGCAAAGTCAATGGAAAAGCCAGAAAAAAGTCACATTTAAATGAAGTCCACGTATACACTCCTCATTTAATGACAGAAACTGGGACTACTGGGATTGCCATCATTAAGTGATGCAGTCATATGATGTCGTACTTTACTACAGCATTACTTAGCTATGGCAGTTCCCATCCCAATTGTCACTGTAGCCCAAGGACTACCTGTAACTTCCAGTGATCCTCTTTAAAAATCTAAGCTTTGAGCAAGTGTGGACATATTGAAGCTTTTTTGTAATTGCAAGCAAAGTACAGTACAGTACTTTATAATAACAAGAATAAAATATGAGGTAAATACCTTAGGGGTGCTATAAAAAGTAAAGTATATATCAAGTAAAAATTCAATAGTCAGTGACAGAATGTAAAGCAAGCAGAAAGAAACTCATAAACCAACTGACAACAAGTTTATTTTATTTTATTTTTGTTTATATTATGTAATGCCAAAGAAGACACGACATGTTCTAAGAGGAATATGCTTTGGAGTTATAAAAATAACAGGAGTAGCCAAAGCAACCATAATATAATTAGAATAAATTAAACTAAAGTATATATTAACAGTCAACATTAATAAATTAAGGACCCAATGTGATATGATGAGCTCAACAAGCTCAGAACAAAGTTTATAGATTTCCTACCCCTTTTTGATAGCATGTAAATAATTCCTAGTTCCATTGAATTCAATACAGTATGTATTTTAAATTGTATTGCTGAAAAATACTTCCACCAGGCAAATATGTCAAAGCAAGCTTTGAAATTATGAAAGATAATTTAAAGGATAGATATGCCCATTCCATTAGAATGGGGAGAATAGGCATACTCTGGCTATCATTGGTAAGCAGTATCACTAGGCAGTTCCAGGAAGCAAGCCTTCCTTGTCATGGTGCTTGTCTTAGGAACAACCTCCCACCTGAAATATGAATAGCCCTGATCCTATTGTCCTTTTAGAAAGCTGTCAAAATCAGGATGTTGATGGAGCACTGATATGGGTATGGTTTTGTTTAATACTAAATGTAATTTTTTTAAACTGGATTTATATACTTTAGTTATGTTTTATTACTGTTTGCTGTCTAGAATGCCTTGGATAAATGGTTGGTTATATACATTTGTTGAATAAATAAGTAAATATCTATTGGATTTACATTTGTGTCGTATCATGAATATCAATCACATCAATGGACATTAATTCATTTATTTATGGAATGAAAAATCAATCAAATTGCACTGCGTTTGCCTGGAATGTCTGGTATGACAGTACATGAAACAAAAGTTTCTGAAGAGAATGTCTCAGAAAGAAAGAACTCGGAGAGGAAGGCTTAATAATAGAAGGAAGTGAATGTTGCAGGACCTGAGACAGCTCCAAGTGAACGTTCAAACAAGTTGGACTGTTAAGACAAAGTACAAATACAGCATAGCTGTGATAGCTATGAAAGCAAAATCAAATTTATATTATAGCAAGCCTGAAATAATAGTAAAAAATGGTGTATTTTTGAATGCTCAATAATTATTTATTAAGACAGTAAATAGGGGGGAATTAGGTGGCCAAAACTGAAACTATGGAGTCTTCATTAAATCGAACAACACTTCCAAAACACATAGTTCCTACTTCCAATCCCTGACAAACCAGCTGAAATTCAGCCTGTGACCATCTTCATTATTCTTGATATCAAATACAGTCATAGGAAAACCATGATAGTATTCATTTCTTTTAAAAAAAAATTATTGATTTTCAAAGACAATACACAAACAAACAAAACATAAAAACATAAAACATCTTTTCTGAAAGCTGCTTGATCCCGGGTTACATCTCTTCATACAGACACAAATTCAAATTCATGTTCATTTTATATACCATTCCATATCTTATTACCATTTTACATTCTCTATATAGCTTCTCCCCTCTTTTGACTTTCTTAGTTTTATTTTATTTATCTCATCACAGTTCAGATCATTATGCTTATTATTCTTTGTCTGTTCTGTTACCAGCTATCTATTTATCTTTTCTCTTTAAACAAAATTTCTCCTGTACACTAATTGGAGTATGACGCCTTTGTCTCTTTCCCCTAAATTTATAACACTTAGTATAGTACATAACTTCCATTTGGATTCTGCTTAGTACATTCTAAAGTAACACATTATATTTTAAAGAAAGAAAAAAAATTATAAATATGTAATAAAACAACAATCCATACCAATTCAAATCTATCATTAATATTAATATTCATTTGAATCTTAAACATTTTACACATTACTTTTCAATTGAATATCAAACTTTTATGGGAACACTTATAGACTTTCCATAATTATTTCCCCCCCACTTCACATATTTTAAAACATTGTATCATTAAAATGTTCCCATTCCTTCCTACTTCAACTCTCATTTATTTCATTGCCTTCCTTTTATTCACAAAAATTTCACTAAATTACACTGAATATTTTATCCCACTTTTTAATCACATGTTTCCAATTTTCTAACATTATTTCTAAGTACAAATATAACAATACAATCTTATGTACCTTTGCAAAATCCCTTTTTCAATTAAATTTTTACCCATTATCTCTAAATGAATCTTGTTTCTTTACATCTTGCTCCACACCATTAAAGCTTCTCATCCCCTTGCTTCTTCTTCTCCCTGCCCTTTTTACTCCCTTGTCTCTCCACCTCCCTTTCCCTCTTCTGTATTCCCCCTTTCTGTTGTTTTCTAACATTATATCCACTTTTCATCTTATTTTTCTCTTTTTTGGTTGTTTTTTTAAATCTTAAAGTCTCCTTTTTCTTTTCCTCCTTTTCCCTTTCTTCCCCAAATAAAGTTACTTGTTCATCAAAGATGGCTTCTTCTTTGTCCCAATCATCTTGTTGCGCAGTCAGTTTCTCATAGGTACAAATCGCCATTTCTAAGAATTGAAAAAGAGAGCCAAAAGAGCTCTTCCCTCCTTGTTCCTCTTCTTTGTATTTTTTGAATTCAATTTTCAATTCATCCACTAGTGATGCCATTGTAGAAAGAATTTTTTTTTTCAAAACAACCACCCAAGTGTTTTTAGTCCTTCAAAGATAATTTCCAAAAGTCCCAAAGTCACCAAACAGTCCAAATAAGCTGTTTCTTTTTACACTTTCTTCTTTCTTCACTTTCTCTTTCTGGGGTTGCTGTTTAGTTACAAAATTCCAGTTAAAATGTATCTTTTAGAAGTCTTGTTAGTATTTAATGATTCTTTAAAATTCTAGGCAATCTCCTCCTTGCTTCCAAATCCTGCTCCAATTCTTTTCCTCTCCCTTCCCACTTACAGCAAAAAAAATTTTTTTGTAAATGTTCAGAGATCCTTATTATCCCTTTGACATTTAGTTATCCAGTTTAGTTACCTATTGATGCCAAAGCGGGTTTTTCCGATTTCTTTCTGTTCGCTGTCAACGTTAGGAAGGAGAGTGAAAAAAAAAGAACTTTCCCTTTTAACTTTCATCCGCCGCTTATAAGTCTCTGGGAACGATGTATCTTTTGCAAATTTTAAATTCCAGGGTACCTTCGTTGTTACTTTGTCCCGGTCAGCCAAAAAACTTTCACTTCTTAACTTCCTCCTGCACTTTCTTTTCTGGCTGAGCGCTTCTTTGTGGCAGCCATTTCTGACCGCCGCTCTTGCCGCCTTCGGAAAAGGGAGTTTAGCCGGTTAGGGAGGAGAGGTGCGATCCTGCCAGATCCCCCCTATCTTCACCACCTTCTACGGAGGTGGCTTAGCCCTGAAGCCGGGTGGCTCAGGGCACTCCAGCGGCGAGCGCAGATCGCGGATTCCTGCCTGCCCCAAAGCGCTGCAAACTGGAACTCCCCAATAGTATTCATTTCTAATGGACAAATAGCTCTCTCCATTGAAGCTACTATGAATTCTTGAAAAAAACTACACAAAAATCAACTCATTCCAAAGAAAAAGAAAAAAGAACTAAAATAGGCAACTTTCAAATAAAACTCATAAACTTTGAAAAAGCAAGGTCTTTGTTTTGTAGAAAGATAGGCATGGAGGGAGGTCATATGGATTTCAGGGGAAATTGTCATCTGCAAAACAAAATTTGAAGTAGCTGCTATGAGGCAAAACATTTTGTCTACAAAGATGACACCCCATGGCAAGCTATGATAAAGAAATCATCGTTTGGCTGCTAAATAAAACAAAAGAGTCCTGGAGCAGTGCAGAACTTGTAAGAAGTTCTGACATAAAATCCTTACAATCTACTACATGGCTCTAATCCTAGTGTCTCTGAGACCACCCACTCCAAAATGAATGTGTCCTTTTAGTAAGAAATTCTGCTGAGAGTTCTATCAACAGGCACCCTGTACCTAGGCAGGGTGATAGTCCTGGTGAAATAGTGGTAGTCCTCCTGTGAAACAACTTGTCCTTATATATACAAACTAGCTTCTTAAAGAAGTATGGTTTCAAAAAAGAAAACATTTGGAAGATGTTAGGTTTCAGTACCTATCCCATTACTCAGTGCTGTTGTAATTTGTATTGTTTATTACTACTGTGTTGTTTTAATAGAAATAACCTTGCTTTTTATGCTGCTGTGAACTGGTAGTAGAGTAGCATCGACATTTTACTAACCATTATAACCACAGAATTAATCTCTAATTGGTATTATTTTGGTTTAATAGAATATTTAGACTTCTTAGGACTGCTGTTATAAAGAACAGTCTTACATTTTTTTACACTATAAAATCCAACTGATATTCAGCATTTTAGCTTTTGACAAAATAGATTACTTCTTCGTAAAAATGGAGACAGAAACAAACTGGAATATTTTAACATTAGTGAACTCACAAATATTTTTATATAATTATAAGGCACTAGTTTTAAATAAAAACAATTTGGGTATCTTTTGGGCAATAACAATAATTATTTTCAATAAAACCTTGCTGAAGTATTGAACAGCTATATAAGTAATAACAATTGTTTCGCTCAGTTTAAAATGAACATTGTAAGATTACACATCATTATTAAACATTGATAATGAGTCATTCACACGGACATTCCATATAGACAGCTACACCTTAATTATAGTGTCATACATCTATCTACCTGAACTTTAGTAAGCATATCCATGTGTTATAATTATTTCAATTATCATAAAGTGATGTGCAAAAATCATGTATATTAGATAATCTTCTATAATGCAGTTTCATAAGTTTAAGAAGTGAAAAGCTAAATGAGACACAGAAAGGAGAGGTTACTGTTTCAGATAACAAACTTCTTGTAATACATGAACAATAGACTGAATATTATCTCTACTGAGTATTATCCTTATCTTGGGGGGAAATGTGTAAAGCAACTTAGAAACAAAGGATATTTATTTATTTACTTATTTATTTATAAAATTTATAGGTTGCCCATCTTGCCTCAAGCTAACTGCGCGGTTTACAATCATAAAAATTAAGAACTATATAAAGTAAATACATAAAAAGTTAGTATAAAATCCAGACCTTCATGGCCCAATTAAAAGGTGGGGGACAGGAGGGGGATTAAAATCAATCAATCACCTCCATTATGATACCTGATCCCACCAGGCAGAATAATCGGGCTGACAGTGCCCACAGTATGCCTCTTCTGCCAACATGGGTAGGGCAGGCCAATCCCAGTGGGATGAGACAGTCCCTCAAGTAGCTTGGACCCATGTCATGAAGGGCTTTAAAGGTGATTATGAACACCATCTATTGCACCCAAAAGTAGACCAACAGCCAATGCAGCTCACAGAGCAAGGGTGTTACATTCTTGAAGCCCCAAGAACTGCCTGCGCTGCCTCATTCTGTACCAGTTGTTGCTTCCAAATGCTCTTCAAGGGTAACCCCATCTAGAGTACATTGCAGTAGTCCAACCACAAAATGATTAGGGCCTGAATGAGCACAGGGACTCCCAATCCAGGAAAGTCTTCAACTGGCGCACAACCCGAAGTTGCACAAAGGCTCTCCTAGTTGCAACTGCCACCAGTTCTTTGAGCAGAATTTGCAAGCCCAGGAGAATCCCCAAGATGTGGAACAGATCAGTCTGGGTAGCGCAACCCCAGCTGCATTAAGGATGACAAAATCCTGGATCTGGGGGGAGGGGGTGTTCATGCACCAAAGACTTGCCAGGGCTCAGTCAAAGTCTTTTGTCCCCCAACCAAGGCCCCACAACCTCCAAGCACTGTGAGAGGGCAGCCACAGCATCACTTGGATCATCAGTGGTGATATAGAGCTGAGTACCATTAGCATACTGATGCATCATGACGGATAATCTCACCCAGCAGCTTCATGTAGATGTTGAAAAGGACTGGAGAGAGTTCCGAGCCCTGTGGCATGCCACAAGACAGCAGCTGGGGAGGAGTGTAGACCTCTCACTCCTTATTAACACCAATTGCAGCTGGCTTTGGAGAATCACAAAACTGTGCCACCCAGCCACATAGCCAAGGGATGCTATGCATTTGATTTCATATCATCAATTCTAAAATAACAATAATAGTTACCTTTCTAAACATGTCAGTCATCCATCCAAATTTATGAAAATATTGAGGAATACAACTTTTTCAGAATAGAGAGTTAGCTGTCTTTTTATCTGAAAGTATCTGCATTCTTTGCACTAATAATGTATATAAGAAATACAGAAAGCTCATATACAGCAATTTTCTTGTCCGTATAATTTGACCTTGTCCAATTTGGCCTAACCTTAATTGCTACTCTTCAACTTCCATCTGTTGGAAGATAACAGTAACCTAATATACAGTATAGTCATTCTATATACCCAGACAGAAATCATTTCTGTCAATTATATTTGATCTTTTTTGCTCATTACTATAGAATAATTTGAAATTTACATTTTGTTAAAGGCAATGGTATTGCACATGCAGAGCTCTCACAGAGCAATACATTCTAACTGTAATATTTCCATAAACATTGCAATCTGAATTTTGTCTACATTATACATTATAACAGATTACACAAACCCTATATGTATGTCAGCTAAAGAAGAAGTTTTGGTAGTTTGCTTGCATTTTCTATCTACTACAGTTGAAACAACTAGCCAGAAATGAGACCAGTTTTCTTGAATTTACATTCACTTCCCTCTTCCGCTTCTTTTTTTACTGGATTTTGAGGCTGGGGTCAAAAACGATTTCATTATCTGTAGGTTGATAAAGTATAAATAATAATAGGTGGATTATAATATTTCAATTAAAAAGAGTAAAGTTTTATAAAAGCAGGAACAAAATTATATGAAATCTTGTGTTGGAGAGATACTTCGTCCATTTCTTGTTCATGTCTATCTAATTTGGGAAACACTGAAAATAATTCCAAAAATGTTTTTCATAAATAAGAAACACACAATTTCTGATCTTCCAAACTAATTGCAGCTTAATAATAAGCAATATCATGCTAGCCTTAGCATTAGGCTTATTGAGCGAGCAGAGGCTGTTACATCATTAGCATTCAAACTTAATATATAACAAACCTGTCTGAGGTTTAAAAAAAGATGGAGAAATGATAAGTTCCCCAGAGGCTTTCAGTTGATTACCCTGTGTTATTAAATTGGTTAGTTCATTAATTCATCACTTTTATGCAAATTATTAACTTCAAACTCAATTAGATTAATACTGGAGTTATAGGCTAAAGTGGGAATTGAAAAAAATCTCATAAAAAGTAATATCAAACTACTTGTATATTGTTACAGAAGTAGGCTAAATAGTCTCCCAAATTCAAACTCAGTTTAAGGAGATTTTACATTTATGTCAACATACTCTACCCGACTCTGTAGTTTCTTCCCCAAACCCCAAAAACTTTAACCTTAGACTGTCTACTATTGACCTCACCCCTTCCTAAGAGGTCTGTAGGGGCGTGCATAAGCGCACCAACGTGCCTACCGTCCCTGTCCTATTGTTTCTCTTATTCTCTTATTTTTCTTATATGTAACCATTTCATGTATTCACAACTATGTATACATTTATACTTATTATCTTGTAAACAATTGGCAAATCAAATAAAATAAATAAATAAATAAATAAATAAATAAATAAATAAATAAATAAATAAATAAATAAATAAATAAATAAAATATGACACGGGGACATTTTTTAAAAAATCATAACTAAGACAACTTTTGGGCTTCTAGAGCCATTCACTTTTCTGTACATAATTTAAAGCTACAGCTTGAATGTAAAGATAGTATTAAGCAGTTTCACTGAGAAGCTGTCAAATGGATTGTGATAAAATTTCTGTTTAAAATCTGATATAAAAACCTGTGCAAAATCTTGCTCATAAATCATTTGTCTAATAGTTTGTGAACAAAATAAAATTGATATTGTAATTTATTGCAAAACTGGATTCACAAATAGATACTTTTTGAAAGAAGCATTTTTTTTCTAATTATTTTCTAGTTCTCAAGATCTTGACCGTAAAAAAAAAACTTTAACATTTAAGAATGTTACAGTATACCTTGTAAGGTATGTTTCCATTCCATAAGTTGCCTAGAAACTGCTATTTTATTTATAACTTTTCCCCTCTTTTGCACTATATTTATTTTCTAGAAGACAACTAGGCTAGCATTGACAGCTGGGCTCACAAATAAGTGTTGTTTTGTTTTCCCCCCAGAAAGTAATTATTGTTTTCAACCTTTGAAAATTCTTCTATTAAGGAGGGGGTTTTTTTTTTAAAGTTTTCCTTTAAATATTCTCCTTTTGATAACCAAAAAGAAAAAAATAGCTGAACTCAAAATTTTCCAATCTTTACAATATAAAGTATGTTTCTTTGTGGGTGGGTGAATATATTCACATACTTCTCCAGCTTTTACACTTTAATTTCTCATAGCATTTGAGTGCCATGCAGTAGTTGTGGGAGGAAACATTACTGCAGTTCAATAAGGGAGGGATTATGGTACCTAAAAGTAAAGGCTCCCTGTGGGACTCCATTTCCATCCCACTGGAACTCTTTATTTAAGCATAGAGAGGAAAAAGTATTAAATAGCAGTAAGAGGAGTTCTGTCTTTAAATCCCACTGAGCATGTAAAGAAAGGTAGACTTGTTTAATCAGCATGCAAAGAAAAGCATTATTTTTAATCAACAAAGATACACCCATTTTTTTCTAGGTTTTAAACTGATTGGTTCCAAAACAGTGGAATAATTAGTAAATCTACAAAAATTTTACAAAGTGATCCTAAACAATGTAAGTTACCAAAACAGATATAATAACTGTCCTTCTTCAATATCCCTTTTTCATTTTATTCCAAACATGCCTTTATTGTTAGGAGTCCATTTTTAAATTTAAAATAAAAACATATAATCTGAGACCACAAGGTTGCTTATGGCATAGCCAACCAGATCCTTCTCAAAAATCACCAGTGAATTGTAGTTAGTAATTTGAAGTTAGTAATTTGCAAACTAAGTATCCGGATGCTGTATATATTGTAGCAGGGGATTTCAATCATGTTGATTTGCGAGTTGTTCTTTCTAAATTTCATCAACATGTGAGATGTGCGGCCAGGGGGTTGAATACTTTAGATAAAGTTTACACAAATATTGCACAGGGGTATAGGATTTTGCAGCTACCACATCTAGGTATGTCTGACCATTTATCTCTGGTTTTGGCTCCTGAGTATATTTCTAAGAGGAAGAAGGGGGGGGCCGGTAGTAAAGACAGTGAAATGTTGGCCTGAGGGGGCGATTACGCAGCTTCAAGATTGTTTTGAACGAACCAACTGGGACATCTTTGAACATCAGGATTTAGAGCATTATACAGCTGCAGTTTTGGGATATATGGCCCATTGCATTGATACTGTTACGATGAACAAGTGTATTCGATCCTACCCAAACCAAAAACCATGGATGACTGGCACTGTTAGGTCCCTTTTGTACAAGAGAAATAAGGCATTTAAGTCTGGAGATGCCTCACTGTATAGTGCGGCTAGAGAAAATTTGAAGCGTGGTATTAAACAAGCCAAGGCTGCATACAAGGGAAAGATAGAAGACTGGTTATCTAATAATAACCTGAGACAAGCTTGGCAGGGGATTCAGCAGTTAACTAATTTTAAAGCACAAAAGGCTAGTATGGATGGAAAACATGAGTTGGTAGAGGAACTAAACACCTTTTATGCCCAGTTTGAGATGAATCAACTGGAAGTGGAGTTACCATCATCACCACCATTGCTGACCGAGCATTGTGCTCCTCTTGTTGTGAAGGAGCATGATGTTAGGTGTATAATGAAAGCGGTAAACTCTAGAAAAGCTGCAGGACCTGATAACATTCCTGGTTGTATAGTAAAAGAATGTGCAGATCAGTTAGCCGGGGTGTGGACTGAGATTTTCAATCGTTCTTTGCTACAGTCTATTGTTCCAACTTGTCTGAAGGCTTCTATTATTGTTCCAGTACCTAAGAAGTCACCTGCAAATGCTTTAAATGACTATAGGCCGGTGGCATTGACTTCTGTGATAATGAAGTGCTTCGAGCAGTTAGTTCGGAAATACATTATTTCTTGCCTTCCTGCTACCTTTGACAATTATCAGTTTGCTTATAGAACAAACAGATCTACTGAGGATGCTGTCAATACTGTTCTTCATACTGCCCTATCTCATTTGGAGAAAAAAGGAACGTATGTCAGAATATTTTTTGTTGATTTTAGTTCTGCTTTCAACACAATATTACCCCACAGATTGATGTCTAAGCTTAAAGATCTGAAGCTACCGGATTCTATATGTTGGTGGATTCTGAATTTTTTATCACATCGTTCACAAAGGGTTAGGATGAATAAACATATCTCTTCTGCGAAGATTCTCAATACTGGCACTCCTCAGGGCTGTGTATTGAGTCCACTTTTATTCACTATTTATACGTCTGATTGCACCTCTATTCATCTGAGTAATAAGATCATTAAGTTTGCAGATGATACAACGTTGTTGGGGCTCATTTCTGATAATGATGAGTCTGCGTACAGGGATGTGGTTCATCAGTTGTCCCTCTGGTGCAAAGTAAACAATCTTATTTTTAATATAAATAAGACGAAGGAATTCATAGTGGATTACAGGAAGAGCAGTTCGGATATCCAGCCATTGTACATCGATGGTGTTTTGGTAGAACAGGTGGAAGAATGTAAGTTTCTAGGTATCACCCTGAAACAAGATCTAACATGGGGGGCAAATACTTTAGCCCTAGAAAAAAAGGCTCATCAACGATTGTATTTTTTACGACTTCTAAGATCACAACAACTGCCAGAGAGTCTGTTGGTTGCCTTTTATCGAAGCTCTATAGAGAGCATTTTATCCTATTGCCTCTGTGTGTGGTTTAGGAGTTGTACAGAGGTGGAGAAAAGGGCACTCCAAAGAGTGATAAAAAGGGCACAAAAGATCAGCGGATGTTCTCTTCCCTCATTGGAGGATTTGTACAACATGGGATGTAGAAGGAAGACACAAAAGATCTTGAGAGACCCTTCACATCCAGGCCACTCGTTGTTTGAGATCCTACCATCAGGAAGACGATATAGAGTGCTGAAAGCCAGGACAAGTAGATTTAAACATAGCTTTTACCCAAGTGCTGTGATCAGGTTAAATGCAGAGTTATGAATCTGGTGGTCTTAACATATATATATCCTGGTTGTATAGTTTTTTTTAACTGTTAATTGTTTCAACTTGTTTTACATTGTTATTTGTATATGTCTTTTGGTATTGTTCAGTTGTATGTTGTGAAAGAGCACCTTATTTCGTTGTTCTCAGGTTCTGAGTACAATGACAATAAATTTATCTATCTATCTATCTATGGCATAGCCAACCAGATCCTTCTCAAAAATCACCAGTGAATTGTAATATATAATGACGTAGAAAGAAGGAATTATTCAGTTTGTTCACAGCAATCTCATTAACTAGACGTATTATATTTAAATATGATTTACTTTTTGAAGTAAATGTAGCTCAGTTTTGACCTGGCCCCATAACTACTCTTAAAACTATCCTTGAAAAGTTTAATCTCTGCTAAGTGCCTTTTCTTACAATGGAAAATTCCAAATTATGCATGAAGTGTCCATCTTGTATTCATTTTTTTATGTTAACTATTAATTCTACACAAATAAATGTTTTCATGCTATTCCCTAACCTCTAACATGGAATCCCACTTTATTTATTTATTATATTGAAGATCACCCAAAAGCTAGCTTTTCTGTGAAGTGATTATATTCAATTTTGGCATATATTTCATGTATAGAATAAATTCACACCACAATGACCATCCCAGTTTTTTTTTTACAGATTTTATAACTTTGTTCTCCTTATTTTATTAATTTTGTCCATCCCATCAACTTTTTGATATACCCCTAGACATACATCCTCTTTTAGCATAGAACACATTCATTTTTCTCATTTTAACTTTGAAATTTCTGACATTTAGATATAAAGACATGTGCACTCTTCAGATGCAGTTTTTATACAACACAGAAAATCTAAATAGTCATTAAAAAGATTATAGTTTTATCCAAAATAAAACTAAAGAACATTCATTTTCTTTACAGTATGTTTATTTTTGTTTGTGCTCCTCCGTTTTATGTGTGTGTTGTTTGTGTGTGTGTGTGTGTGTGTGAGTGTGTGTGTGTACTAAACAATTCCAATTAGTCAAATAAGTCATTCTTTTCTTAATATTTGGGAATGTTTACCAGAATATAAAAGGATGGCGCTTTTCATTATTATTACTTTTGCTCTTTGCATTAACTTATCTATCAATACATGAGATGGTTGATTCAATCTTTCTCATAACATGGACTGATGGACTGAAGCAGATACTGAACCTGCTAGCCTTCTCATTGGCTTTAATCTGATTTAAATATGAATCATTCCATATGCCTTGTGAAAAGCACAAAAATAGCAGCACATGAAAAACAGAAAAACAACACTTAAAGCAATGGCTCTATCTATCAGTTACTCAGGCTGACTTTCACGCTGCCATGTGTATACATTTTTTTCCAAGTCTAATTTTAGGATAATTACATAGGTATTAGACCTGCAGCTTCCAGTAGAACTGCTAGTTTTATTCTAATTATAACCTGAATCTCTGGATACCATATATATGTTTATAGCGAGAATAGTGAGAATATGGCTCTGGCTCAGTATTTCTGCTTCTTCTATTTAAAATACAAATTTTACATGAAATACAGAATGGTTGAAAAGTAGCCTTTGTCTTTGAGAAGCATGTTTAAAATTTTCAGAGATGATCATTGACCCACAAATCTAATTCCAATGGCCATTCTACCAATAGCAAAATCAGCCTACCAACATTCCAGCTTCATATTTGCTCTAGAAAACAAATTCTGCAAGAGAGGTTACAAGTAGAATCAATTTAATATTTGCACCAGGTTTAATTAAAAGAATATGTACCAGGTTTAATTAAAAGAATAAAAGCTGTTAAAGCAATTATTAAAAAGCCAATGGAGCAGTTGTTTGTCCTCTCAGGTACATGCTCTATTTCACAATAATATTTCACAGTTTATGGGAAAGCAAAGTTCTAATTTACTGATATAATAAATCAGTAGGACAGAATTTTCTTTGGAAGATAAAAAGGCTATTTTGTTGGATGAAGCTAATACAAAGCAGAGAATTCTGGACAAAAATTATCACACAGTACACTTCACCTAAATTATGTTATCCCATATAATGTAATGACTTGAATTGTGCCAAAAGAAAAGGTGCCTCAAGGTAGACATATATTTTTAAAACAATAAACTCTGAATGTTATATAATACCCATTTCCTCAGGTACGTTATAAATGCACCATATAACAGAAGAAAAAAGGGAGGGGAAGAGGAGAAAGAGAAGACAGAATGTAATATGTGTGAATATAAATATTCAGTCTTTGCAAGCCATAACAGTCCATTAAATAAATAAAAATATCTTCAGTACGAAAAATATCATGCAGTTTATGGATTAATATAAAGAGTGTCCATATCTTATTGGATATTTGTCTGGCATCATTTAAAAAGCTCTTTCAAGTTAGTTGGGCTATAGCTGAAAATATTAAAATCAAGGAGAGCAAGAAAAGAAAGAAAAGGAATGCCCTATTAAAATTAATTTGATTCATAAAGCAGCAGCACTTTTGCTTCGTTCCTGTAAAGGCTGAAATATTGAGCTGGTTTAATGTACAGCATGGGGGAGGGTGCTGCACTTACATGGAGCAGGCAAAGTATTATTGTGCTGTCATCTATTTGTGCACTTCATGCTGCATATAATGCTATCCTGGAGATATCCAAGGAGATTAATATTATAATTAATCCTACCTGGGTAATTAAGGGCCCAAATAAAACTGATATGGTCCTAACTGATGATACCTTCTATAAATGAAAAACAAAAAGA